>NC_138296.1:74102500-74552500 GCF_965601325.2 Salmo salar | reverse complement strand
CACACACACACACACACACACACACACACACACACACAGGCCCCCAGAGAGGGAGTGTAGTGGCTGCCGTCCTAACACTGTGGGCTGATAACAATCTCAGGTGCAGTGCGGTGTACTGTGTGCTTGGAGAAGAAAACACACAGCCATTCCCCTGGGCTGGGGGGTCTAGCCTAACAGTAGACAGTAGTGCCCATTGGTAGAGCAGGTGTACCTGTGGAGACTCAACAGTAGAGGGCGCTGTGAGGTGTGGCTGGGCTACAGGGAAGTCACATTGGGGAGGTGGGAGTGTGTCTAGGCATGCATGTTTAGTGAAAGTGGTGCGTTAGCGCCAGTTATCACACCATGTATTGTATAGATGACCAAGATCTGTTTCAGATTATCTTGACTTGTGAATTACACAACATTAGTTAGATATTGCACAGTAAACATAATAGTGTTAATTTAACTCATATAGAGTTGAATTCAACACTGTTTCAGATAACATTTGGTCCCAGTCTACATAGTGTTAAATTTACTCTACAGGTAGTGTCACATTTTCAGAGTTAATTTGACTCAAAATTGTGTTAAAATTCACACAACGTTTTTTCATTCCACTGAATTGAGTTGAATTTACAGTGCAATGACTACATAATTTTACACTCAGATTTAATTCCGACACTAGAGCTCATTGACTTCTCATAATGTTGAAAATACTCATCCTGGGTTAAAATAAGTCAACACTGTAATTTTACACCCCCTTTTTTACTGTGTGAGGAATAAGTTTACCTGAAAATGGTTTGGATACGTGTTTGGCCTGAAAAAAACAAAGCAGTATTTTGCTTTGACCCTGGCCTAGACTGTAAAACAGAGAGTAGTGCTCTTCAGAGCCATAGATATACAGTAGTACGTAGATATGTGTCCAGTAGATCTTACTGGAAGCACCTGGAGAAGTCCTCCAAGTCTACCTACGTGTCCTGTGTCATGGGCTTCTCAGACACAAACATATTCTGAGACTTCAGCAGAGCTGGGCTGGGCTCCTAAGCTGATTTGGGGCGCCCTGGGCCAGGGGACGACTCATACACACTGCTTATCTGTAGAGAGGACAGGTTGAGCGAGAGTGGACTGATTGTCACTGAACTGTTAGAGAGCATCTCAAACTGTCACAGATCATGATGTGAAAGCTTTGTGTGAGCTATATAATTGATTTGTTAGCTGCTTGTGATAAACAGCACATGAGAGTTATCAATACACTATACAGTTGATCAAACATAATAATTCCCTATAGAAACGGTTGTGGCTAGATGGTATACAGCTATGGTAAAAACAAAAGTGAACCCTAACCCTTTTCTTAAGGCTAACCTTAACCTAATTATCTTAACCTGATACGTTAATCCTCCTAACCTGCTGCACAAGTTCTACTAACCTCTTACAAAAAGTCACTTCTGTCCGAAACTGTATTCCATCTTGTCAAAACCCTTAGAATCCTTTACAAATTAAACAAATTAAACACTAAGGGAATGAATCATCATCTAGAGAAGATAGGATATCAACTTATTTATTGCCCATTTTATGGCTGTGAGATAAAGTGTTGCTATTAAATATAAATAGCTGTGTTTTTCTCATGACTCATAGGGAACTTCATCTGTGCTGGTCTACAGTGGGTTGTGTGGGGTCTGGGGCCCACACAATAACATATATCCTGGAGACTGAGTTCAACACGGCTCACTCCCACATAATGCTTCCATCTAAACATATCATTTATCATATATCAGTGAAGTTCCACTGAAAGAGAAGAACCGCTGGGCACAGACGTCGGTTCAACATCTAGTTTTGATTTACAGGTGGTCGAGTTGTCAACTAAGGTGAATCCAACGTGAAACTAACGTGAATCCACCATTTCATTGGATGTAGGTTAAAAGTTGGGTGAAAAAAAAATACAAAATGACCTTAAGTTGATGACTTTTTGAAAATCGAATTAGTTTCCAAGTTGATTTAACCTCATCATATTGATTGATGGGGTTGAAATTATGTGGAAACAACGTTGATTCAACCAGTTTTTGCCCAGTGATGCTTGTGGAGCTGTAGAGCTACACTGTGCTGAGCAATGGTCGTCTTGTTACTCTAACCGCAGGTGTTACTAAGCAACTAAACGAGGGGAAGAGGGAGGCCGGATAATTGGCCGGTTGTCATAAGGCATAATTCCAGACGCATCTTCAAAGTCTCAGCCAAAGAATCAAGGGAGGGGAGGAGAGAAAGGGGGGAAGAGGATGGAGAAAACAACACATCATTCCTAAACAAATAAATAGATGCACTTCCTGTACCATTAATGAATATAGCTTGGTTGATAATACATGTTCTTGTCACTTTGAGTGATATTAAGATCGGACCCTTTTTTTCAATTTTCCTTTTAAAGGACATACTCAAATCTAACTGCATGTAGCTCAGGCCCTGAGGCAAGGATATGCATTTTCTTGGTACCATTTGAAAGGAAACACTTAGAAGTTTGTGGAAGTATGAAAGGAATGTAGGAGAATATAACTCATTAGATCTGGTAAAAGATAATACAAAGAAAAAAACAACCGTTTTTTGTATTCTTTTTGTACCATCATCTTTGAAATGCAAGAGAAAGGTCATAATGTATTATTCCAACCCACGTGCAATTTAGATATTGGCCACTAGATGGCATCAGTGTATGTGCAAAGTTTTAGTGTGATCCAATGAACCATTGCGTTTCTGTTCCAAATTTTTTATCAAGACTGCCCAAACGTGCCTAATTTGTTTATTAATAACTTTTCATGTTCAAAACTGTGCACTCTCCTCAAACAATAGCATGGTATTATTTCACTGTAATAGATACTGTAAATTGGACAGTGCAGTTAGATTAACAAGAATTTAAGCTTTCTGCCAATATCAGATATGTCTATGTCCTGGGAAATATTTTTGTTACTTACAACCTCATGCTAATCGCTTTAGCCTACGCTAGCTCAACCGTCCCGCAGGGGACCCACCAATCCTGAAGAAGATTTATTAACCAGTTCCACAGCGGAGGAGAGTAACAGATATACAAACAAGGAGAGAGAGAGATAAGGACATAGAAGCAGAGGCATGTCACAGTAGAGCATCAGAGGGTCTGTACAGTCGCTGCCTATAGTAATCCTCCCATCCAACAGAACTGCAGGCCGAGAGACAGAGACAGAGAGAGTGAGTGAGTGAGAGAGAGAGAGAGAGACAGACAGAGACAGACAGAGACAGAGATGTAAAACATGTAAACATATGTTTCCAATGTCAATAAAGCCCTTTGAATTGAATTGATAGCGACAGAAAAAGAGAGAGAAACAGAGAGAGAGAGAGAGAGCGAGACAGAGACAGAGGCAGAGACAGAGAGAGAGAGTGAGAGAGAGAGACAGAGAGACAGAGAGAGAGACAGAGAGAGAGAGAGAGAGACAGACAGAGAGACAGAGAGAGACAGAGAAGAGAAGAGAGCTATGTGTCATTGGAACACCAGGCAGACATGCCTTAATGTGACAAGGCAAGGGGACTCCTTCCTCCCGAGCTAAATTAACACTGCATTGGGACTGTTATCATGAACTTAGCTAGTTAACAGTTACAGAGGGCAATCACTGTGTTGGGCTCTGGTCAAAAGTAGTGCACTATCTAGGGATTAGGGTGCTACATCGGATGAAAACAGGATATGTATGACATCAAATCCTTCAAGCGCCACCTTTTAACTATCCCCATAACAACAGACAGACGAGATGTATAGCAGTGCAAACCAACTCTGATACCATGGTAACAAAGGCAGAATACTGACTGTACCTAACTCATAAAGAATATTTTTCTGCCACCTTGATTCGCAATCACACCACTTTAAATATATTCATAAGAAGGCAGGGCAGGAGTTGCTTCGACTGAGCCAATTTAGTTGTGAATGCCAATTACAGGTTCTTTTGATGCAACTTCAGACCACGGCCTGCTATGTGTCACAGAGTGTGTGTGTGTGTGCATGTGTGTGTGTGAATCCCCACTAGTTTGGAAAAGAACGAGGGAACGAGACAAAGAGCTGGGCTTTGTGATGGAAGAGACACACTTGACCTCCTCCTCTCCTCCTCCGACGGATAGCAGAGAGAGAGAGAGGATAATACAACAGCAGGCGGTGGAGTCCAGCCGTGAAAGAAGTCACTCTGTCAAACACTTAGCATATCCTTTTCAACACAAAAGAAAACTCCATCCACTGACTACAGGGTCCAGACCAGTGTTTCTATGCTAGTAGTGTTCAACAGACACATCTGTGTTATTTTCTCCTGGCAGTACAGCTTGCATGGGTACTGTTTTTTAATCCCATCCTTCATGGGGCCGACTCCAATCCAACCGTGAAGTGACTGCTTTCATTTTCAGCAGCAAGTATCAGCCAGAGTTGACCTGTCGTCTTAAGACATGCTTTTCAACCTTCAAGCTACTTCCTACTGTAAGTGACTGCAATGAAAGACTTTTCGAAAACTCTAGCGAACTCTAGATGCACTGTGTGAAATGTAGTTAATTGAAGTTCATTTATTGCTCCGTAGTTCAATGGGATCAGTAACACGTTTCCATCCACAGTTTTTAGTCAGTAAAGTAAAGGCATACTGTATATAAAAAAATCACGAAAGCTGTGATGGATACAGGAACTTTCAGTACACTTTTATAAATGCAGACAGTTAATTTGTTTGTTTGACATGTACTTTCTTTTGTGTTAGTAAAATTAATAATGCGAGAAATGTTTTTAGGCTACAGATGAAATACAAGTAAGTTATGATGAACTTCACAGGGTGGTGAAAGTGCATGGTGATGAGCTTGATGCTCCTTTCCAATAAATATCTAGGGTCTTATGACATGGGGATCGATGCTTGACTGTCGTTATCCATAATCAAATCAAATTGTATTTGTCACATGCGCCAAATACAACAGGTGTAGACCTTACCGTGATTTATAAGCCCTTGATCAACAATGCAGTTTTAAGAAAAAGTAAGAGTTAAGAAAATACTTACTAAATAAACTAAAGTAATAAAAAGCAAGAGAAATAAAATAACAATAATATACAGGGGGTACCGGTATAGAGTCAGTGTGTAGGGGTACAGGTTAGTCGAGGTAATTGAGGTAATATGTACACGTAATGAGTGCGCTGAGAGTCGGGAAGCAAGTTCAGGGAGTGAGTGTTGTAAATGAAACAATAACCACGTAACACAAACAACGCACTGACATGAAAACAGAGTCAATAACACCTGAGGAAAGAACCAAGGGGAGTGACAGATATAGGGAAGATAATCAAGGAGGTGATGGAGTCCAGCTGAGGGTCATGAGGCGCAGGTGCGCGAGACGATGGTGACAGGTATGCCGGATAATCAGCAGCCTGATGACCTAGAGGCCGGACAGGGAGTATAGGTGACAGTATATGTGCAGTACCAGTCAAAAGTTTGGACACACGTACTCATTCAAGGGTTTTTCTTTATTAACTGAAATGGCTACCAGGACCATTTACATTGATTATTACGCTGCTGCAACTCGCTGTTTACTATCTATGCATAGTCACTTTACCCTTACCTACAGTAGTTTGTACACACCTACTCATTCAAGGGTTTTTCTTTATTTTGACTATTTTCTACATTGTAGAATAATAGTGAAGACATCCAAACTATGAAATAACACATATGGATTCATGTAGTAAACAAAAAAGTGTTAACAACTCAAAATATGTTATATTTGAGATTCTTCAAAGTAGCCACCCTTTGCCTTGATGACAGCTATGCACACTCTTGAACTTCACACACATGCTGAGCACTTACTGGCTGATTTTCCTTCACTCTGTGGTCCAACCCATCCCAAACCACCTCAATTGGGTTGAGGTCAGGTTATTGTGGAGGCCAGGTCATCTGATGCAGCACTCCATCACTCTCCTTGGTCAAATTGCCCTTACACAGCCTGGAGGTGTGTTTTGGGTCATTGTCCTAAATGCAAACCAGATGGGATGGTTCATCGCTGCGGAATGCTGTGGTTGCCATGCTGGTTAAGTGTGCCTTGAATTCTAAATGAATCACTGACAGTGTCACCAGTAAAGCACCCCCACACCATCACACCTCCTCTTCCATGCTTCACTGCAACGTAGACGCTGGGAGTTGAGAAGCAGGTGGTACGTTTAATATAACAAATAACATGGAACAATACAACGTAGGACATGAACAACAGAAACAATACTGCCTTGGGAACGAACCTAAGGGAGTGCCAGATAAAGGGGAGATAATGAATGAGGTAATGGAGTCCAGGTGTGCTTAATGATGAAGCGCAGGTGCACGTAATGATGAAAGCAAGGTGCGCGTAATGATGGTTCCCCGGAACGGTGGTTGGTAAACCGGCGACGTCGAACGCCGGAGGGGAGAAGCGGGAATAGACGTGACATTCACAGTGGGAACTACACATGCGGTGATCGTTTGTTCACCTACTCTGCATCTCACAAAGACACGGCGGTTGGAACCAAAAATCTCAAATTTGGACTCATCAGACCAATGGACAGATTTCCATCTGTCTAATGTCCATTGCTCATGTTTCTTGGCCCAATTGACTGACCTTCATGTCTTAAAGTAATGATGGACTGTCATTTCTCTTTCCTTATTTGAGCTGTTCTTGCCATAATATGGACTTGGTCTTTTACCAAATAGGGCTATCTTCAGTATACCACCCCTACACAACTGATTGGCTCAAACAATCAGTTGTGTAGGGGTGGCACAAACATATTAAGAAGGAAAGAAATTCTACAAATGAACTTTTAACAAGGCACACCTGTTAATTGAAATGCATTCCAGTTGACTACCTCATTAATCTCGTTGAGAGAATGCTAAGAGTGTGCAAAGATGTCATCAAGGCAAAGGGTGGCTACTTTGAAGAATCTCAAATATAAAATCTATTTTGATTTGTTTAACACTTTTTTTGGTTACTACATGATTTCATATGTGTCATAGTTTCGATGTCTTCACTATTATTCTACAATGTAGAAAATAGTAAAAATCAAGAAAAACCCTTGAGTGAGTAGGTGTGTCCAAACTTTTGACTGATACTGTAGGTAGGGGTAAAGTGACTATGCATAGATAATAAACAGCGAGTAGCAGCAGCGTAATAACCAATGCAAATGGTCCTGGTAGCCATTTGATTAACTGGTCAGCAGTCTTATGGCTTGGCGGTAGAAAGTGTTAAGAAGCCCTTTGGACCTCCGGTACCGCTTGCATGCGGTGACAGAGAGAACAGTCTATGTCTAGGGTGGCTGGAGTCTGACAGTTTTCAGGGCCTTCCTCTAACACCGCCTGCTATAAAGGTCCTGGATGGCAGAAAACTTGGCCTTAGGGATTTACTCAGCCGTACACACTGCCCTCTGTAGCGCCTTGCGGTCGGAAGCTGAGTAGTTGCAATACCAGGTGGTGATGCAACCAGTCAGGATGCTCTCGATGGTGCAGCTGTAGAAGTTTTTAAGGATCTGAGGACCCATGCCAAATCTATTCAGTCTTTTGAGTGGGAATAGGAGTTATCAAGTCCTCTTCACGACTATCTTGGTGTGTTCAGACCATGATAGTTTGTTGGTGATGTGGACACCAAGGAATTTGAAGCTCTCAACCTGCTCCACTACAGACGTGTCGATGTGAATGGGGGCATGCGCGGCCCTCCTTTTCCTGTAGTCCACGATCAGCTCCTTTGTCTTGATCACATTGAGGGAGAGGTTGTTGTCCTGGCACCATACTGCCAGGTCTCTGATCTCCTCCCTATAGGCTGTCTTATTGTTGTTGGTGATCAGGCTTACCACCGTTGTGTCATCGGCAAACTTAATGATGGTGTTGGAGTCGTTCCTGGCCATGCAGTCATTGGTGAACAAGGAGTACAGGAGGGGATTGAACACGCACCCTTGAGGGGCCCCCGTGTTGAGGATCAGTGTCGCAGATGTGTTGTTACTTACCCTTACCACCTGGGGGCGGCCCGTCAGGAAGTCTAGGATCCAGTTGCAGAGGGAGGTGTTTAGTCCCAGGGTCTTTCAAAGCACTTCATGGCTACAGACGTGAGTGCTACAGGTTGGTAGTCATTTAGGCACGTTACCTGCTGTCATGCATGCTTCAGGGTTGCTTGCCTCGAAGCACACATGGAAGTAATTTAGCTCCTCTGGGTTGCTTGTTTCACTGGGCAGCTCACGGCTGGGCTTCCCTTTGTAGTCAATAATAGTTTGCAAGCAAGCCCTGCCACATCCGACGAGCCTGAGAGCCAGTGTAGTAGATTTTAATCTTAGTCCTGTATTGACACTTTGTCTGTTTGATGGTTCGCCGGAGGGCACAGCGCGATTTCTTATAAGCGTCAGGGTTAGTGTCCCACTCCCTGAAAGCGGAAGCTCTACACTTTAGCTCAGTGTTGATGATGCTTGTAATCCATGGCTTCTGGTTGGGGTATGTACGTACGGTCACTGTGGGGACGACGTCATCGATGCACTTATTGATGAAGCCAGTGACTGATGTTGAATACTCCTCAATGCCATTGGATGAATCCTGGAACATATTCTAGCCTGTGCTTGCAAAACATTCCTGTAGCTTAGCATTTGCGTCATCTGACCACTTCCGTCATCTGACCACTTCCGTATTGAGCGAGTTACTGGTACTTCCTGCTTTAGTTTTTGCTTGTAAGCAGGAATCAGGAGGATAGAATTATGGTCAGATTTGCCAAATGGAGGGTGAGGGAGAGTATTTGTATGCATCTCTGTGTGTGGAGTAAAGGTGGTCTGGAGTTTTTTTCCTCTGGTTGTATATGTGACATGCTGGTAGAAATTAGGTAAAATGGATTTACGTTTTTTCCTGAATTCAAGTTCCAAGTGCCGCCTCTGGGTGAGCATTTTGTTATTTGCTTATGGCCTTATACAGCTCGTTGAGTGCAGTCTTAGTGATAACATCGGTTTGTGGTGGTAAATAGACATCTACGAAAAATATAGATGGAAACTCTCTTGGTAGTGTGGTCTACAGCTTAATAATCTCATCATGTGGACTAGCCTACCCGCACAGTCTACCCGCACTGTATCTGCAATGGGCTGGAGTGCAGGTGCTAAGACCAGAGTATGCACATTTGCTATTTACATTTTGTGTGCATCACACACTGATTTTTATCAAAAAGTCTGTTTGGTGGTGGAAACATACCACCGGTGGGAAAATGTGCATATTTTTTAAATGCAGATTTTAGAATATATTCACATGAAAAGCTGTGGCCAATTTGATGGAAACCTAGATTGTGACGTGGACCAAACTGCAGGATCATGTGACCTGTAGTACTGAGAAGTCAGTTGAATTTTGGGATCTGTAGTAATGTAGTATTGCTGATCCTGTGTCACTGCAGTGGGTTTAGGTTTTGAACCACCATTCTTAGCATTCCTGAGGTAAAAATAGGTCTTTGATAGGAGAGTCTAATTCTGCTCTCCTCTTAATTGGCTTAGTGGGCCCAGTACTCCAGAGCATTATGGAGATCATGTGATCGTTATCTTACTAAGGGAGATGCAAAGGTTCACTTCACTCTGTTGGGTTGGGGTGGGAGGTTTAATATAGAAACACCTCCTTTATACTTCAAATGACGTATGGCCCTGAGCACACAGGCACACACACACACACACCACACACACACACACACACACACACACACACACACACACCACACACCCCCCCCCCCCCCCTTACCCTGCCTATACAGTGCTAACCTCTCTATAACTGGCTATTGTTATGCAAGAGGGCAATGAATTATTTATTTTTTTATTCTGCGGTGGCAGCAAGCAGCAGCTAGGAGTGAGGTGTAACGAACCCCCTAGGAGACAGACACTGATGGCTTACCATCTAATTGAGCTGCTTTTTTTATCGCCAGAGCACACGACCTCTCCCTTTATGTAATAACGTGTCGCTTTCACCACTGACTTTCTCTATATATATCTCTATCTCTCTCGATCTCCATCCATCTATTTTTTTCTCCCTATAGTACTGATCTCCCCCGGTCACTGGTCGCCTGGGAGACAGCAGAAGTGACATTGGGACGGTGGGACGTGAGTCTCGCGTTGTCGCTACGACTGAACGTTGCCCTGACGAGCCCTAAACAGACTAGCAGGATAAGAGGGAGAGAGATCAAGGGAGAAGAGAGGTGGAGAGAGTGAGCGAGATAGAGGAAGAGAGAGAAAGAGACAGAGAGAGAGAGAGAGCCTGGCCTGAACAGACTAGAGGAGAGAGATATGTTACCCTCTGTAGGCCTAATGCTTTTGGTCAGTGTATGAATGTATGTTTATTGACAGCAAGAGATCTGACAGGAGAGATCTCTGAGGGGGTTAGGGGGAACAAAGATTATGAGTTAGGTGTTGTCTTCTCTCGGATGCCTCTAGGACGCCATGTCAAGTGTGGCTGATTGGCTGTGGTGTCCACTCTATCTCGGCTGTTTCCACTCCGTCCAGTGACTTGGTGCTGTGTTGTGCAGTGTCAGTCTCCTGGGTCTCTTGGCTCTCACCCTCCTCTGTCTCGACGAACGACCCCAGCATGGAGCTGCTAGCACGCTTCCTGTGATTGCTCTGTTGGGGCCTCCCTGGGAACATCACACACACACACGTCATACATACGTACATAACACATCCTACATATCATACCACATTCTACACATCATAACACGTCCTACACATCATAACACGTCCTACATATCATAACACATCCTACATATCATACCACATTCTACACATCATGACACGTCCTACATATCATACCACATTCTACACACCATAACACGTCCTACACACCATAACACGTTCTACACATCATAACACGTTCTACACATCATAACACGTTCTACACATCATAACACATCCTACACATCACATTCTACACATCATAACACGTTCTACATATCATACCACATTCTACACACCATAACACGTCCTACATATCATACCACATTCTACACACCATAACACGTCCTACATATCATAACACATTCTACACACCATAACACGTCCTACACATGATACCACATTCTACAAATCATAACACGTCCTACATATCATACCACATTCTACACATCATGACACGTCCTACATATCATAACACATTCTACACACCATAACACGTTCTACACACCATAACACGTTCTACACATCATAACACGTCCTACATATCATAACACATTCTACACACCATAACACGTTCTACACATCATAACACGTTCTACACATCATAACACGTTCTACACATCATAACACATCCTACACATCACATTCTACACATCATAACACGTTCTACATATCATACCACATTCTACACACCATAACACGTCCTACATATCATACCACATTCTACACACCATAACACGTCCTACATATCATAACACATTCTACACACCATAACACGTTCTACACATCATAACACGTTCTACACATCATAACACGTTCTACACACCATAACACGTTCTACACATCATAACACGTTCTACACATCACATTCTACACATCATAACACATTCTACACACCATAACACGTCCTACATATCATAACACATTCTACACACCATAACACGTCCTACATATCATAACACATTCTACACACCATAACACGTCCTACATATCATAACACATTCTACACATCATAACACGTTCTACACATCATAACACATCCTACACATCACATTCTACACATCAAAACACGTTCTACATATCATACCACATTCTACACACCATAACACGTCCTACATATCATACCACATTCTACACACCATAACACGTTCTACACATCATAACACGTTCTACACACCATAACACGTTCTACACATCATAACACGTTCTACATATCACATTCTACACATCATAACACATTCTACACACCATAATACGTCCTACATATCATAACACATTCTACACACCATAATACGTCCTACATATCATAACACATTCTACACATCATGACGCGTCCTAAATATCATAACACATTCTACACACCATAACACGTTCTACATATCATAACACATTCTACACATCATAATGTTCTACACACCATAACACGTTCTACACACCATAACACGTTCTACACATCATAACACGTTCTACACACCATAACACGTTCTACACATCATAACACGTTCTACACATCACATTCTACACATCATAACACATTCTACACACCATAACACATTCTACACATCATAACACGTCCTACATACCATACCACATTCTACACACCATAACACGTCCTACATATCATAACACATTCTACACACCATAACACGTTCTACACATCATAACACGTTCTACACATCATAACACGTTCTACACACCATAACACGTTCTACACATCATAACACGTTCTACACATCAAGTTCTACACATCATAACACATTCTACACACCATAACACGTCCTACATATCATAACACATTCTACACACCATAACACGTCCTACATATCATAACACATTCTACACATCATAACACGTTCTACACATCATAACACATCCTACACATCACATTCTACACATCATAACACGTTCTACATATCATACCACATTCTACACACCATAACACGTCCTACATATCATACCACATTCTACACACCATAACACGTTCTACACATCATAACACGTTCTACACACCATAACACGTTCTACACATCATAACACGTTCTACATATCACATTCTACACATCATAACACATTCTACACACCATAATACGTCCTACAAATCATAACACATTCTACACACCATAATACGTCCTACATATCATAACACATTCTACACACCATAACACGTCCTACATATCATAACACATTCTACACACCATAACACGTCCTACATATCATAACACATTCTACACATCATGACACGTCCTAAATATCATAACACATTCTACACACCATAACACGTTCTACATATCATAACACATTCTACACATCATAATGTTCTACACACCATAACACATTCTACACACCATAACACGTTCTACACACCATAACACGTTCTACACATCATAACACGTTCTACACACCATAACACGTTCTACACATCATAACACGTTCTACACATCACATTCTACACATCATAACACATTCTACACACCATAACACATTCTACACATCATAACACATTCCTACATACCATAACACATTCTACACACCATAACACGTTCTACACATCATAACACGTTCTACACACCATAACACGTTCTACACATCATAACACGTTCTACACATCACATTCTACACATCATAACACATTCTACACACCATAACACGTCCTACATATCATAACACATTCTACACATCATGACACGTCCTACATATCATAACACATTCTACACATCATAATGTTCTACACACCATAACACATTCTACACACCATAACACGTTCTACACACCATAACACGTTCTACACATCATAACACGTTCTACACATCATAACACGTTCTACACATCATAACACATTCTACACATCATAACACATTCTACACATCATAACACATCCTACACATCATAACACGTCCTACACATCATAACACGTCTTACACATCATAACACGTCCTACACACCATAACACGTCCTACATATCATAACACATTCTACACACCATAACACGTCCTACATATCATAACACATTCTACACATCATAACACGTTCTACACATCATAACACATCCTACACATCACATTCTACACATCAAAACACGTTCTACATATCATACCACATTCTACACACCATAACACGTCCTACATATCATACCACATTCTACACACCATAACACGTTCTACACATCATAACACGTTCTACACACCATAACACGTTCTACACATCATAACACGTTCTACATATCACATTCTACACATCATAACACATTCTACACACCATAATACGTCCTACATATCATAACACATTCTACACACCATAATACGTCCTACATATCATAACACATTCTACACATCATGACGCGTCCTAAATATCATAACACATTCTACACACCATAACACGTTCTACATATCATAACACATTCTACACATCATAATGTTCTACACACCATAACACGTTCTACACACCATAACACGTTCTACACATCATAACACGTTCTACACACCATAACACGTTCTACACATCATAACACGTTCTACACATCACATTCTACACATCATAACACATTCTACACACCATAACACATTCTACACATCATAACACGTCCTACATACCATACCACATTCTACACACCATAACACGTCCTACATATCATAACACATTCTACACACCATAACACGTTCTACACATCATAACACGTTCTACACATCATAACACGTTCTACACACCATAACACGTTCTACACATCATAACACGTTCTACACATCACATTCTACACATCATAACACATTCTACACACCATAACACGTCCTACATATCATAACACATTCTACACACCATAACACGTCCTACATATCATAACACATTCTACACATCATAACACGTTCTACACATCATAACACATCCTACACATCACATTCTACACATCATAACACGTTCTACATATCATACCACATTCTACACACCATAACACGTCCTACATATCATACCACATTCTACACACCATAACACGTTCTACACATCATAACACGTTCTACACACCATAACACGTTCTACACATCATAACACGTTCTACATATCACATTCTACACATCATAACACATTCTACACACCATAATACGTCCTACAAATCATAACACATTCTACACACCATAATACGTCCTACATATCATAACACATTCTACACACCATAACACGTCCTACATATCATAACACATTCTACACACCATAACACGTCCTACATATCATAACACATTCTACACATCATGACACGTCCTAAATATCATAACACATTCTACACACCATAACACGTTCTACATATCATAACACATTCTACACATCATAATGTTCTACACACCATAACACATTCTACACACCATAACACGTTCTACACACCATAACACGTTCTACACATCATAACACGTTCTACACACCATAACACGTTCTACACATCATAACACGTTCTACACATCACATTCTACACATCATAACACATTCTACACACCATAACACATTCTACACATCATAACACATTCCTACATACCATAACACATTCTACACACCATAACACGTTCTACACATCATAACACGTTCTACACACCATAACACGTTCTACACATCATAACACGTTCTACACATCACATTCTACACATCATAACACATTCTACACACCATAACACGTCCTACATATCATAACACATTCTACACATCATGACACGTCCTACATATCATAACACATTCTACACACCATAACACGTCCTACATACCATAACACATTCTACACACCATAACACATTCTACACACCATAACACGTTCTACACACCATAACACGTTCTACACATCATAACACGTTCTACACATCATAACACGTTCTACACATCATAACACATTCTACACATCATAACACATTCTACACATCATAACACATCCTACACATCATAACACGTCCTACACATCATAACACGTCTTACACATCATAACACGTCCTACACACCATAACACGTTCTACACATCATAACACGTTCTACACATCATAACACATTCTACATATCATAACACATTCTACACACCATAACACGTTCTACACATCATAACACATTCTACACATCATAACACGTTCTGCATATCATACCACATTCTACACACCATAACACGTCCTACATATCATACCACATTCTACACACCATAACACGTCCTACATATCATACCACATTCTACACACCATAACACGTTCTACACATCATAACACGTTCTACACACCATAACACGTTCTACACATCATAACACGTTCTACATATCACATTCTACACATCATAACACATTCTACACACCATAATACGTCCTACATATCATAACACATTCTACACACCATAACACGTCCTACACATCATAACACGTCCTACACATCATAACACGTCCTACACATCATAACACGTCCTACACACCATAACACGTTCTACACATCATAACACGTTCTACACACCATAACACGTTCTACACATCATAACACGTTCTACACACCATAACACATTCTACACATCATAACACATTCTACACATCATAACACGTTCTACACATCATAACACGTCCTACATATCATAACACGTTCTACACATCATAACACATCCTACATATCATACTACATTCTACACATCATAACACGTCCTACATATCATAACACGTTCTACACATCATAACACATTCTACACATCATAACACATTCTACACATCATAACACGTTCTACACATCATAATGTTCTACACATCATAACACATTCTACACATCATAACACATTCTACACACCATAACACGTTCTACACACCATAACACGTTCTACACACCATAACACGTTCTACATATCATAACACGTCCTACACATCATAACACGTTCTACACATCATAACACGTTCTACACATCATAATGTTCTACACACCATAACACGTTCTACACACCATAACACGTCCTACACATCATAACACGTTCTACACATCATAACACGTTCTACACATCATAATGTTCTACACATCTTAACACGTTCTACACACCATAACACGTTCTACACATCATAACACGTCCTACATATCATACCACATTCTACACACCATAACACGTCCTACATATCATAACACATTCTACACATCATAACACGTCCTACATATCATAACACATTCTACACATCATAACACGTTCTACACATCATAACACGTTCTACACACCATAACACGTCCTACACATCATAACACGTTCTACACACCATAACACGTTCTACACATCATAACACGTTCTACACACCATAACACGTTCTACACATCATAACACGTTCTACACACCATAACACATTCTACACATCATAACACATTCTACACATCATAACACGTTCTACACATCATAACACGTCCTACATATCATAACACGTTCTACACATCATAACACATCCTACATATCATACTACATTCTACACATCATAACACGTCCTACATATCATAACACGTTCTACACATCATAACACATTCTACACATCATAACACATTCTACACACCATAACACGTTCTACACACCATAACACGTTCTACATATCATAACACATCCTACACATCATAACACGTTCTACACATCATAACACGTTCTACACATCATAATGTTCTACACACCATAACAAATTCTACACACCATAACACGTCCTACACATCATAACACGTTCTACACATCATAACACGTTCTACACATCATAATGTTCTACACATCTTAACACGTTCTACACACCATAACACGTTCTACACATCATAACACGTCCTACATATCATACCACATTCTACACACCATAACACGTTCTACACACCATAACACGTCCTACACATCATAACACGTTCTACACATCATAACACGTTCTACACATCATAATGTTCTACACATCTTAACACGTTCTACACACCATAACACGTTCTACACATCATAACACGTCCTACATATCATACCACATTCTACACACCATAACACGTCCTACATATCATAACACATTCTACACATCATAACACGTCCTACATATCATAACACATTCTACACATCATAACACGTTCTACACATCATAACACGTTCTACACACCATAACACGTCCTACACATCATAACACGTTCTACACACCATAACACGTTCTACACATCATAACACGTTCTACACACCATAACACGTTCTACACATCATAACACGTTCTACACACCATAACACATTCTACACATCATAACACATTCTACACATCATAACACGTTCTACACATCATAACACGTCCTACATATCATAACACGTTCTACACATCATAACACATCCTACATATCATACTACATTCTACACATCATAACACGTCCTACATATCATAACACGTTCTACACATCATAACACATTCTACACATCATAACACATTCTACACACCATAACACGTTCTACACACCATAACACGTTCTACATATCATAACACATCCTACACATCATAACACGTTCTACACATCATAACACGTTCTACACATCATAATGTTCTACACACCATAACAAATTCTACACACCATAACACGTCCTACACATCATAACACGTTCTACACATCATAACACGTTCTACACATCATAATGTTCTACACATCTTAACACGTTCTACACACCATAACACGTTCTACACATCATAACACGTCCTACATATCATACCACATTCTACACACCATAACACGTCCTACATATCATAACACATTCTACACATCATAACACGTCCTACATATCATAACACATTCTACACATCATAACACGTTCTACACATCATAACACGTTCTACACACCATAACACGTTCTACATATCATAACACATTCTACACATCATAATGGTCTACACACCATAACACATTCTACACACCATAACACGTTCTACACACCATAACACGTTCTACACATCATAACACGTTCTACACATCATAACACGTTCTACACATCATAACACATTCTACACATCATAACACGTTCTACACATCATAATGTTCTACACATCATAACACATTCTACACATCATAACACATTCTACACACCATAACACATTCTACACACCATAACACGTCCTACATATCATAACACGTTCTACACATCATAACACATCCTACATATCATACTACATTCTACACATCATAACACGTCCTACATATCATAACACGTTCTACACATCATAACACATTCTACACATCATAACACATTCTACACATCATAACACGTTCTACACATCATAATGTTCTACACATCATAATGTTCTACACATCATAACACATTCTACACATCATAACACATTCTACACACCATAACACGTTCTACACACCATAACACGTTCTACACACCATAACACGTTCTACATATCATAACACGTCCTACACATCATAACACGTTCTACACATCATAACACATTCTACACATCATAATGTTCTACACATCTTAACACATTCTACACACTATAACACGTTCTACACATCATAACACGTCCTACATATCATACCACATTCTACACACCATAACACGTCCTACATATCATAACACATTCTACACATCATAACACGTCCTACATATCATAACACATTCTACACATCATAACACGTTCTACACATCATAACACGTTCTACACACCATAACATGTTCTACATATCATAACACATTCTACACATCATAATGGTCTACACACCATAACACATTCTACACACCATAACACGTTCTACACACCATAACACGTTCTACACATCATAACACGTTCTACACACCATAACACATTCTACACACCATAACACGTTCTACACACCATAACACGTTCTACATATCATAACACGTTCTACACACAATAACACGTTCTACACATCATAACATGTTCTACACATCATAACACGTTCTACACATCATAACACGTTCTACACACCATAACACGTTCTACACACCATAACACGTTCTACACACCATAACACGTTCTACACACCATAACACGTTCTACACATCATAACACGTTCTACACACCATAACACATTCTACACATCATAACACGTTCTACACACCATAACACGTCCTACACATCATAACACGTTCTACACATCATAACACGTCCTACACACCATAACACATTCTACACACCATAACACGTTCTACACACCATAACACGTTCTACACATCATAACACATTCTACACACCATAACACATTCTACACATCATAACACATTCCTACATACCATAACACATTCTACACACCATAACACGTTCTACACATCATAACACGTTCTACACACCATAACACGTTCTACACATCATAACACGTTCTACACATCACATTCTACACATCATAACACATTCTACACACCATAACACGTCCTACATATCATAACACATTCTACACATCATGACACGTCCTACATATCATAACACATTCTACACACCATAACACGTCCTACATACCATAACACATTCTACACACCATAACACGTTCTACACATCATAACACGTTCTACACACCATAACACGTTCTACATATCATAACACATTCTACACATCATAATGTTCTACACACCATAACACATTCTACACACCATAACACGTTCTACACACCATAACACGTTCTACACATCATAACACGTTCTACACATCATAACACGTTCTACACATCATAACACATTCTACACATCATAACACATTCTACACATCATAACACATCCTACACATCATAACACGTCCTACACATCATAACACGTCCTACACATCATAACACGTCCTACACACCATAACACGTTCTACACATCATAACACGTTCTACACATCATAACACATTCTACATATCATAACACATTCTACACACCATAACACGTTCTACACATCATAACACATTCTACACATCATAACACGTTCTGCATATCATACCACAATCTACACACCATAACACGTCCTACATATCATACCACATTCTACACACCATAACACGTCCTACATATCATACCACATTCTACACACCATAACACGTTCTACACATCATAACACGTTCTACACACCATAACACGTTCTACACATCATAACACGTTCTACATATCACATTCTACACATCATAACACATTCTACACACCATAATACGTCCTACATATCATAACACATTCTACACACCATAACACGTCCTACACATCATAACACGTCCTACACATCATAACACGTCCTACACATCATAACACGTCCTACACACCATAACACGTTCTACACATCATAACACGTTCTACACACCATAACACGTTCTACACATCATAACACGTTCTACACACCATAACACATTCTACACATCATAACACATTCTACACATCATAACACGTTCTACACATCATAACACGTCCTACATATCATAACACGTTCTACACATCATAACACATCCTACATATCATACTACATTCTACACATCATAACACGTCCTACATATCATAACACGTTCTACACATCATAACACATTCTACACATCATAACACATTCTACACATCATAACACGTTCTACACATCATAATGTTCTACACATCATAACACATTCTACACATCATAACACATTCTACACACCATAACACGTTCTACACACCATAACACGTTCTACACACCATAACACGTTCTACATATCATAACACGTCCTACACATCATAACACGTTCTACACATCATAACACGTTCTACACATCATAATGTTCTACACACCATAACACGTTCTACACACCATAACACGTCCTACACATCATAACACGTTCTACACATCATAACACGTTCTACACATCATAATGTTCTACACATCTTAACACGTTCTACACACCATAACACGTTCTACACATCATAACACGTCCTACATATCATACCACATTCTACACACCATAACACGTCCTACATATCATAACACATTCTACACATCATAACACGTCCTACATATCATAACACATTCTACACATCATAACACGTTCTACACATCATAACACGTTCTACACACCATAACACGTCCTACACATCATAACACGTTCTACACACCATAACACGTTCTACACATCATAACACGTTCTACACACCATAACACGTTCTACACATCATAACACGTTCTACACACCATAACACATTCTACACATCATAACACATTCTACACATCATAACACGTTCTACACATCATAACACGTCCTACATATCATAACACGTTCTACACATCATAACACATCCTACATATCATACTACATTCTACACATCATAACACGTCCTACATATCATAACACGTTCTACACATCATAACACATTCTACACATCATAACACATTCTACACACCATAACACGTTCTACACACCATAACACGTTCTACATATCATAACACATCCTACACATCATAACACGTTCTACACATCATAACACGTTCTACACATCATAATGTTCTACACACCATAACACGTTCTACACACCATAACACGTCCTACACATCATAACACGTTCTACACATCATAACACGTTCTACACATCATAATGTTCTACACATCTTAACACGTTCTACACACCATAACACGTTCTACACATCATAACACGTCCTACATATCATACCACATTCTACACACCATAACACGTCCTACATATCATAACACATTCTACACATCATAACACGTCCTACATATCATAACACATTCTACACATCATAACACGTTCTACACATCATAACACGTTCTACACACCATAACACGTTCTACATATCATAACACATTCTACACATCATAATGGTCTACACACCATAACACATTCTACACACCATAACACGTTCTACACACCATAACACGTTCTACACATCATAACACGTTCTACACATCATAACACGTTCTACACATCATAACACATTCTACACATCATAACACGTTCTACACATCATAATGTTCTACACATCATAACACATTCTACACATCATAACACATTCTACACACCATAACACATTCTACACACCATAACACGTCCTACATATCATAACACGTTCTACACATCATAACACATCCTACATATCATACTACATTCTACACATCATAACACGTCCTACATATCATAACACGTTCTACACATCATAACACATTCTACACATCATAACACATTCTACACATCATAACACGTTCTACACATCATAATGTTCTACACATCATAATGTTCTACACATCATAACACATTCTACACATCATAACACATTCTACACACCATAACACGTTCTACACACCATAACACGTTCTACACACCATAACACGTTCTACATATCATAACACGTCCTACACATCATAACACGTTCTACACATCATAACACATTCTACACATCATAATGTTCTACACATCTTAACACATTCTACACACTATAACACGTTCTACACATCATAACACGTCCTACATATCATACCACATTCTACACACCATAACACGTCCTACATATCATAACACATTCTACACACCATAACACGTCCTACATATCATAACACATTCTACACATCATGACACGTCCTAAATATCATAACACATTCTACACACCATAACACGTTCTACATATCATAACACATTCTACACATCATAATGTTCTACACACCATAACACATTCTACACACCATAACACGTTCTACACACCATAACACGTTCTACACATCATAACACGTTCTACACACCATAACACGTTCTACACATCATAACACGTTCTACACATCACATTCTACACATCATAACACATTCTACACACCATAACACATTCTACACATCATAACACATTCCTACATACCATAACACATTCTACACACCATAACACGTTCTACACATCATAACACGTTCTACACACCATAACACGTTCTACACATCATAACACGTTCTACACATCACATTCTACACATCATAACACATTCTACACACCATAACACGTCCTACATATCATAACACATTCTACACATCATGACACGTCCTACATATCATAACACATTCTACACACCATAACACGTCCTACATACCATAACACATTCTACACACCATAACACGTTCTACACATCATAACACGTTCTACACACCATAACACGTTCTACATATCATAACACATTCTACACATCATAATGTTCTACACACCATAACACATTCTACACACCATAACACGTTCTACACACCATAACACGTTCTACACATCATAACACGTTCTACACATCATAACACGTTCTACACATCATAACACATTCTACACATCATAACACATTCTACACATCATAACACATCCTACACATCATAACACGTCCTACACATCATAACACGTCCTACACATCATAACACGTCCTACACACCATAACACGTTCTACACATCATAACACGTTCTACACATCATAACACATTCTACATATCATAACACATTCTACACACCATAACACGTTCTACACATCATAACACATTCTACACATCATAACACGTTCTGCATATCATACCACAATCTACACACCATAACACGTCCTACATATCATACCACATTCTACACACCATAACACGTCCTACATATCATACCACATTCTACACACCATAACACGTTCTACACATCATAACACGTTCTACACACCATAACACGTTCTACACATCATAACACGTTCTACATATCACATTCTACACATCATAACACATTCTACACACCATAATACGTCCTACATATCATAACACATTCTACACACCATAACACGTCCTACACATCATAACACGTCCTACACATCATAACACGTCCTACACATCATAACACGTCCTACACACCATAACACGTTCTACACATCATAACACGTTCTACACACCATAACACGTTCTACACATCATAACACGTTCTACACACCATAACACATTCTACACATCATAACACATTCTACACATCATAACACGTTCTACACATCATAACACGTCCTACATATCATAACACGTTCTACACATCATAACACATCCTACATATCATACTACATTCTACACATCATAACACGTCCTACATATCATAACACGTTCTACACATCATAACACATTCTACACATCATAACACATTCTACACATCATAACACGTTCTACACATCATAATGTTCTACACATCATAACACATTCTACACATCATAACACATTCTACACACCATAACACGTTCTACACACCATAACACGTTCTACACACCATAACACGTTCTACATATCATAACACGTCCTACACATCATAACACGTTCTACACATCATAACACGTTCTACACATCATAATGTTCTACACACCATAACACGTTCTACACACCATAACACGTCCTACACATCATAACACGTTCTACACATCATAACACGTTCTACACATCATAATGTTCTACACATCTTAACACGTTCTACACACCATAACACGTTCTACACATCATAACACGTCCTACATATCATACCACATTCTACACACCATAACACGTCCTACATATCATAACACATTCTACACATCATAACACGTCCTACATATCATAACACATTCTACACATCATAACACGTTCTACACATCATAACACGTTCTACACACCATAACACGTCCTACACATCATAACACGTTCTACACACCATAACACGTTCTACACATCATAACACGTTCTACACACCATAACACGTTCTACACATCATAACACGTTCTACACACCATAACACATTCTACACATCATAACACATTCTACACATCATAACACGTTCTACACATCATAACACGTCCTACATATCATAACACGTTCTACACATCATAACACATCCTACATATCATACTACATTCTACACATCATAACACGTCCTACATATCATAACACGTTCTACACATCATAACACATTCTACACATCATAACACATTCTACACACCATAACACGTTCTACACACCATAACACGTTCTACATATCATAACACATCCTACACATCATAACACGTTCTACACATCATAACACGTTCTACACATCATAATGTTCTACACACCATAACACGTTCTACACACCATAACACGTCCTACACATCATAACACGTTCTACACATCATAACACGTTCTACACATCATAATGTTCTACACATCTTAACACGTTCTACACACCATAACACGTTCTACACATCATAACACGTCCTACATATCATACCACATTCTACACACCATAACACGTCCTACATATCATAACACATTCTACACATCATAACACGTCCTACATATCATAACACATTCTACACATCATAACACGTTCTACACATCATAACACGTTCTACACACCATAACACGTTCTACATATCATAACACATTCTACACATCATAATGGTCTACACACCATAACACATTCTACACACCATAACACGTTCTACACACCATAACACGTTCTACACATCATAACACGTTCTACACATCATAACACGTTCTACACATCATAACACATTCTACACATCATAACACGTTCTACACATCATAATGTTCTACACATCATAACACATTCTACACATCATAACACATTCTACACACCATAACACATTCTACACACCATAACACGTCCTACATATCATAACACGTTCTACACATCATAACACATCCTACATATCATACTACATTCTACACATCATAACACGTCCTACATATCATAACACGTTCTACACATCATAACACATTCTACACATCATAACACATTCTACACATCATAACACGTTCTACACATCATAATGTTCTACACATCATAATGTTCTACACATCATAACACATTCTACACATCATAACACATTCTACACACCATAACACGTTCTACACACCATAACACGTTCTACACACCATAACACGTTCTACATATCATAACACGTCCTACACATCATAACACGTTCTACACATCATAACACATTCTACACATCATAATGTTCTACACATCTTAACACATTCTACACACTATAACACGTTCTACACATCATAACACGTCCTACATATCATACCACATTCTACACACCATAACACGTCCTACATATCATAACACATTCTACACATCATAACACGTCCTACATATCATAACACATTCTACACATCATAACACGTTCTACACATCATAACACGTTCTACACACCATAACATGTTCTACATATCATAACACATTCTACACATCATAATGGTCTACACACCATAACACATTCTACACACCATAACACGTTCTACACACCATAACACGTTCTACACATCATAACACGTTCTACACACCATAACACATTCTACACACCATAACACGTTCTACACACCATAACACGTTCTACATATCATAACACGTTCTACACACAATAACACGTTCTACACATCATAACATGTTCTACACATCATAACACGTTCTACACATCATAACACGTTCTACACACCATAACACGTTCTACACACCATAACACGTTCTACACACCATAACACGTTCTACACACCATAACACGTTCTACACATCATAACACGTTCTACACACCATAACACATTCTACACATCATAACACGTTCTACACACCATAACACGTCCTACACATCATAACACGTTCTACACATCATAACACGTCCTACACACCATAACACATTCTACACACCATAACACGTTCTACACACCATAACACGTTCTACACATCATAACACGTTCTACACACCATAACACATTCTACACACCATAAAACGTTCTACACACCATAACACGTTCTACATATCATAACACGTTCTACACACAATAACACGTTCTACACATCATAACATGTTCTACACATCATAACACATTCTACACATCATAACACGTCCTACATATCATAACACATTCTACACATCATAACACGTTCTACACATCATAACACGTTCTACACACCATAACATGTTCTACATATCATAACACGTTCTACACATCATAACACGTTCTACACACCATAACACATTCTACACATCATAACACGTTCTACACACCATAACACGTCCTACACATCATAACACGTTCTACACACCATAACACGATCTACACATCATAACACGTTCTACATATCACATTCTACACATCATAACACATTCTACACACCATAATACGTCCTACATATCATAACACATTCTACACACCATAATACGTCCTACATATCATAACACATTCTACACACCATTACACGTCCTACATATCATAACACATTCTACACACCATAACACGTCCTACATATCATAACACATTCTACACATCATGACGCGTCCTAAATATCATAACACATTCTACACACCATAACACGTTCTACATATCATAACACATTCTACACATCATAATGTTCTACACACCATAACACGTTCTACACACCATAACACGTTCTACACATCATAACACGTTCTACACACCATAACACGTTCTACACATCATAACACGTTCTACACATCACATTCTACACATCATAACACATTCTACACACCATAACACATTCTACACATCATAACACGTCCTACATACCATACCACATTCTACACACCATAACACGTCCTACATATCATAACACATTCTACACACCATAACACGTTCTACACATCATAACACGTTCTACACATCATAACACGTTCTACACACCATAACACGTTCTACACATCATAACACGTTCTACACATCACATTCTACACATCATAACACATTCTACACACCATAACACGTCCTACATATCATAACACATTCTACACACCATAACACGTCCTACATATCATAACACATTCTACACATCATAACACGTTCTACACATCATAACACATCCTACACATCACATTCTACACATCATAACACGTTCTACATATCATACCACATTCTACACACCATAACACGTCCTACATATCATACCACATTCTACACACCATAACACGTTCTACACATCATAACACGTTCTACACACCATAACACGTTCTACACATCATAACACGTTCTACATATCACATTCTACACATCATAACACATTCTACACACCATAATACGTCCTACAAATCATAACACATTCTACACACCATAATACGTCCTACATATCATAACACATTCTACACACCATAACACGTCCTACATATCATAACACATTCTACACACCATAACACGTCCTACATATCATAACACATTCTACACATCATGACACGTCCTAAATATCATAACACATTCTACACACCATAACACGTTCTACATATCATAACACATTCTACACATCATAATGTTCTACACACCATAACACATTCTACACACCATAACACGTTCTACACACCATAACACGTTCTACACATCATAACACGTTCTACACACCATAACACGTTCTACACATCATAACACGTTCTACACATCACATTCTACACATCATAACACATTCTACACACCATAACACATTCTACACATCATAACACGTCCTACATACCATAACACATTCTACACACCATAACACGTTCTACACATCATAACACGTTCTACACACCATAACACGTTCTACACATCATAACACGTTCTACACATCACATTCTACACATCATAACACATTCTACACACCATAACACGTCCTACATATCATAACACATTCTACACATCATGACACGTCCTACATATCATAACACATTCTACACACCATAACACGTCCTACATATCATAACACATTCTACACACCATAACACGTTCTACACATCATAACACGTTCTACACACCATAACACGTTCTACATATCATAACACATTCTACACATCATAATGTTCTACACACCATAACACATTCTACACACCATAACACGTTCTACACACCATAACACGTTCTACACATCATAACACGTTCTACACATCATAACACGTTCTACACATCATAACACATTCTACACATCATAACACATTCTACACATCATAACACATCCTACACATCATAACACGTCCTACACATCATAACACGTCCTACACATCATAACACGTCCTACACACCATAACACGTTCTACACATCATAACACGTTCTACACACCATAACACATTCTACACATCATAACACATTCTACACATCATAACACGTTCTACACATCATAACACATCCTACATATCATACTACATTCTACACATCATAACACGTCCTACATATCATAACACGTTCTACACATCATAACACATTCTACATATCATAACACATTCTACACACCATAACACGTTCTACACATCATAACACATTCTACACATCATAACACGTTCTGCATATCATACCACATTCTACACACCATAACATGTCCTACATATCATACCACATTCTACACACCATAACACGTCCTACATATCATACCACATTCTACACACCATAACACGTTCTACACATCATAACACGTTCTACACACCATAACACGTTCTACACATCATAACACGTTCTACACATCACATTCTACACATCATAACACATTCTACACACCATAACACATTCTACACATCATAACACGTCCTACATACCATACCACATTCTACACACCATAACACGTCCTACATATCATAACACATTCTACACACCATAACACGTTCTACACATCATAACACGTTCTACACATCATAACACGTTCTACACACCATAACACGTTCTACACATCATAACACGTTCTACACATCACATTCTACACATCATAACACATTCTACACACCATAACACGTCCTACATATCATAACACATTCTACACACCATAACACGTCCTACATATCATAACACATTCTACACATCATAACACGTTCTACACATCATAACACATCCTACACATCACATTCTACACATCATAACACGTTCTACATATCATACCACATTCTACACACCATAACACGTCCTACATATCATACCACATTCTACACACCATAACACGTTCTACACATCATAACACGTTCTACACACCATAACACGTTCTACACATCATAACACGTTCTACATATCACATTCTACACATCATAACACATTCTACACACCATAATACGTCCTACAAATCATAACACATTCTACACACCATAATACGTCCTACATATCATAACACATTCTACACACCATAACACGTCCTACATATCATAACACATTCTACACACCATAACACGTCCTACATATCATAACACATTCTACACATCATGACACGTCCTAAATATCATAACACATTCTACACACCATAACACGTTCTACATATCATAACACATTCTACACATCATAATGTTCTACACACCATAACACATTCTACACACCATAACACGTTCTACACACCATAACACGTTCTACACATCATAACACGTTCTACACACCATAACACGTTCTACACATCATAACACGTTCTACACATCACATTCTACACATCATAACACATTCTGCACACCATAACACATTCTACACATCATAACACGTCCTACATACCATAACACATTCTACACACCATAACACGTTCTACACATCATAACACGTTCTACACACCATAACACGTTCTACACATCATAACACGTTCTACACATCACATTCTACACATCATAACACATTCTACACACCATAACACGTCCTACATATCATAACACATTCTACACATCATGACACGTCCTACATATCATAACACATTCTACACACCATAACACGTCCTACATATCATAACACATTCTACACACCATAACACGTTCTACACATCATAACACGTTCTACACACCATAACACGTTCTACATATCATAACACATTCTACACATCATAATGTTCTACACACCATAACACATTCTACACACCATAACACGTTCTACACACCATAACACGTTCTACACATCATAACACGTTCTACACATCATAACACGTTCTACACATCATAACACATTCTACACATCATAACACATTCTACACATCATAACACATCCTACACATCATAACACGTCCTACACATCATAACACGTCCTACACATCATAACACGTCCTACACACCATAACACGTTCTACACATCATAACACGTTCTACACACCATAACACATTCTACACATCATAACACATTCTACACATCATAACACGTTCTACACATCATAACACATCCTACATATCATACTACATTCTACACATCATAACACGTCCTACATATCATAACACGTTCTACACATCATAACACATTCTACATATCATAACACATTCTACACACCATAACACGTTCTACACATCATAACACATTCTACACATCATAACACGTTCTGCATATCATACCACATTCTACACACCATAACACGTCCTACATATCATACCACATTCTACACACCATAACACGTCCTACATATCATACCACATTCTACACACCATAACACGTTCTACACATCATAACACGTTCTACACACCATAACACGTTCTACACATCATAACACGTTCTACATATCACATTCTACACATCATAACACATTCTACACACCATAATACGTCCTACATATCATAACACATTCTACACACCATAACACGTCCTACACATCATAACACGTCCTACACATCATAACACGTCCTACACATCATAACACGTCCTACACACCATAACACGTTCTACACATCATAACACGTTCTACACACCATAACACGTTCTACACATCATAACACGTTCTACACACCATAACACATTCTACACATCATAACACATTCTACACATCATAACACGTTCTACACATCATAACACGTCCTACATATCATAACACGTTCTACACATCATAACACATCCTACATATCATACTACATTCTACACATCATAACACGTCCTACATATCATAACACGTTCTACACATCATAACACATTCTACACATCATAACACATTCTACACATCATAACACGTTCTACACATCATAATGTTCTACACATCATAACACATTCTACACATCATAACACATTCTACACACCATAACACGTTCTACACACCATAACACGTTCTACACACCATAACACGTTCTACATATCATAACACGTCCTACACATCATAACACGTTCTACACATCATAACACGTTCTACACATCATAATGTTCTACACACCATAACACGTTCTACACACCATAACACGTCCTACACATCATAACACGTTCTACACATCATAACACGTTCTACACATCATAATGTTCTACACATCTTAACACGTTCTACACACCATAACACGTTCTACACATCATAACACGTCCTACATATCATACCACATTCTACACACCATAACACGTCCTACATATCATAACACATTCTACACATCATAACACGTCCTACATATCATAACACATTCTACACATCATAACACGTTCTACACATCATAACACGTTCTACACACCATAACACGTCCTACACATCATAACACGTTCTACACACCATAACACGTTCTACACATCATAACACGTTCTACACACCATAACACGTTCTACACATCATAACACGTTCTACACACCATAACACATTCTACACATCATAACACATTCTACACATCATAACACGTTCTACACATCATAACACGTCCTACATATCATAACACGTTCTACACATCATAACACATCCTACATATCATACTACATTCTACACATCATAACACGTCCTACATATCATAACACGTTCTACACATCATAACACATTCTACACATCATAACACGTTCTACACACCATAACACGTTCTACACACCATAACACGTTCTACATATCATAACACATCCTACACATCATAACACGTTCTACACATCATAACACGTTCTACACATCATAATGTTCTACACACCATAACACGTTCTACACACCATAACACGTCCTACACATCATAACACGTTCTACACATCATAACACGTTCTACACATCATAATGTTCTACACATCTTAACACGTTCTACACACCATAACACGTTCTACACATCATAACACGTCCTACATATCATACCACATTCTACACACCATAACACGTCCTACATATCATAACACATTCTACACATCATAACACGTCCTACATATCATAACACATTCTACACATCATAACACGTTCTACACATCATAACACGTTCTACACACCATAACACGTTCTACATATCATAACACATTCTACACATCATAATGGTCTACACACCATAACACATTCTACACACCATAACACGTTCTACACACCATAACACGTTCTACACATCATAACACGTTCTACACATCATAATGTTCTACACATCATAACACATTCTACACATCATAACACATTCTACACACCATAACACATTCTACACACCATAACACGTCCTACATATCATAACACGTTCTACACATCATAACACATCCTACATATCATACTACATTCTACACATCATAACACGTCCTACATATCATAACACGTTCTACACATCATAACACATTCTACACATCATAACACATTCTACACATCATAACACGTTCTACACATCATAATGTTCTACACATCATAATGTTCTACACATCATAACACATTCTACACATCATAACACATTCTACACACCATAACACGTTCTACACACCATAACACGTTCTACACACCATAACACGTTCTACATATCATAACACGTCCTACACATCATAACACGTTCTACACATCATAACACATTCTACACATCATAATGTTCTACACATCTTAACACATTCTACACACTATAACACGTTCTACACATCATAACACGTCCTACATATCATACCACATTCTACACACCATAACACGTCCTACATATCATAACACATTCTACACATCATAACACGTCCTACATATCATAACACATTCTACACATCATAACACGTTCTACACATCATAACACGTTCTACACACCATAACATGTTCTACATATCATAACACATTCTACACATCATAATGGTCTACACACCATAACACATTCTACACACCATAACACGTTCTACACACCATAACACGTTCTACACATCATAACACGTTCTACACACCATAACACATTCTACACACCATAACACGTTCTACACACCATAACACGTTCTACATATCATAACACGTTCTACACACAATAACACGTTCTACACATCATAACATGTTCTACACATCATAACACGTTCTACACATCATAACACGTTCTACACACCATAACACGTTCTACACACCATAACACGTTCTACACACCATAACACGTTCTACACACCATAACACGTTCTACACATCATAACACGTTCTACACACCATAACACATTCTACACATCATAACACGTTCTACACACCATAACACGTCCTACACATCATAACACGTTCTACACATCATAACACGTCCTACACACCATAACACGTCCTACACATCATAACACGTCCTACAGACCATAACACGTTCTACACACCACAACACGTTCTACACATCATAACACGTTCTACAGAAGTTTGAGATATGGGCTGATTTAGAGCATTAAGCATTCAGCATAGATTGTGTTTATGTGTGGGCTCTAGATCATCTAGTAGACGTACACATCTGATAACTAGCTATGTCCAGCAACATTTGTGTCTAAAGGCATTGACTACATACGCCCACGCTGCTAAAGAGCCTAGCCAAGATGCTCTCATGCTACAGGTCATGTATACTGTATACATGTACACATATACACACCCCGGGGGCAAAGGAATCTGGTCTGTTGGGACTCCACTGACTGCCTCGGTCTGTCCATTCAGAATAAACCCACTGTGTGGTGTAGCTGTGTATAGTAAGTACAGCTCTGGGGCAGCAGGCATGGTCAGCAGCCTGTAGTTAAGGAAGGGGCTGGAGACCAAAATGAACTGTTCTGGTTTCACCACCGCTGGCTCTGTGCAGAGAACAACGTGTTATGATGTATAACATTTTATTTTTCTCTCTAATTTCTACTTTAATTTCTAGTTTTCTAAGATTTCAATTGCTTTCGTCACAGTGTGCTGACTTCCAAGGACCCCCACATCCACCCAACTACCTAACTTAAAACACGTCTTACCTCTTACCATCCTTCCCTCGTCTGCCTCCGTCGTCCTCTCCCTTCACCCTCTCTCACCCCTCACTCTAGCCCACTGTTGCGCAGCATTATCAACCCCCTCCCATCTACCTCACCCCTTGCCCTCCCTTTTAACAAACCCTCACCCGTCCCTCTCCTCCCTCTCTCTCCTCCCTTCCTATTTCACCCTCTCTCTCTCCTCACCCTGCGGGATCTAATGAGTTTCCCGCGGGGCACGGAGGGTGGTTCGGGGGGCTCCACCAGGTGAGGGTACGGATCACCAGGACCGGGTAGCTGTAGAGCCGAGACAGACCGTAATTCCTCAGCCGCTCCGATGAATCCATCTCGAACACCACAGGAGATACAGGGTCAGATCTTTCTTTATGTCGCCAATGGTTAACGTCAGGATGAGGATGTGTAAAATCTGACACTGGATCTGTGGTTGAGGGGGACGTTCTCGAGAATATAGGGCTGTAAAACCAGGGATGAATCATAGAGTTATAATGGGTTAGTATGGTGTATAAATGATGGAAGATGCGTAGTAGAGGCTAACGATCCAAATAGAGCAGAAAATGCCCCAGAACACCGCCACACGCTGGTTATGAGGCCTTGGTTTAGTGCATTCAGAAAGTATTAACACCCCTTGACTTTTTCAACATTTTGTTGCGTTACGGCCTGAATTTAAAACTGCCTAAATTGAGATTTTGTGTCACTGGCCTACACACAATACCTTAAAATTGTACAAATTAATAAAACATTTAAAGCTAAAATGTCTTGAGTCAATAATTATTCAACCCCTTTGTTATAAAAAATAATACGTTTCATGGCCTCACTCTGTGTGCAATAATAGTGTTTAACATGATTTTTGAATGACTACCTCATCTCTGTACCCCACATATAGAATTATCTGTAAGGTCCCTCAGTCGAGCAGTGAATTTAAAACACAGATTCAACCACAAAGACCAGGGAGGTTTTCCAATGCCTCGCAAAGAAGGGCACTTATTGGTAGATGGGTAAAAATAAAAAGGAGACATTGAATATCCTTTTCAGCATGGGGAAGTTATTAATTACACTGTGGATGGTGTATCAATACACCCAGTCACTACAAAGATACAGGCGTCCTTCCTAACTCAGTTGCCGAGAGGAAGGAAACAGCTCAGGGATTTCACCATGAAGCCAGTGGTGACTTTAAAGCAGTTACAGAGTTTAATGGCTGTGATAGGAGAAAACTGAGGATGGATCAACATTGTAGTTACTCCACAATACTAACCTAATAGACAGAGTGAAAGAAGGAAGCCTGTACAGAATAAAAATATTCCAAAACATTCATTCTGTTTGCAATAAGGCACTAAAGTACAACTGCAAAACAATTGGCAAATACATTTAGTTCATGTCCTAAGTACCAACGTTCATATTTTCAAGCATGGTGGTGACTGCATCATGTTGCGGATATGCTTGTCATCGGCAAGGACTAGGGATTTTTTAACAGAATAGAGCTAAGCACAGGAAAAATCCTAGAGGAAAACCTGGTTCAGTCTGCTGGATAATAACCTTTCAGCAGGACAATAATCTAAAACACAAATATACACCGGAGCTGCTTACCAAGACCAAATGTTATGTTTCTGAGAGGCCTAGTTACAGTTTTGACTTAAATCGGCTTGAGAATCTATGGCAAGACTTGAAAATGGCTGTCTAGCAATGATCAACAACCAATTTGACAGAGCTTGAAGAATTTTAATGTGCAAAAACATATTTTATATTGTACTGTATAATCCAGATATGCAAAGCTCTTAAAGACTTACCCAGAAAGACTCTCTGTGATTGCTGCCAAAGGTAATTCTAACACATATTGACTCAGGGGGTTGAATGCTTTTGTAATCAAGATATATTCGTGTTTTATTTTCATAATGTTTATTACAAATGTTCGATTTTTTTTGTATAGATCATTGACAAAAATGACAATTCAATCAATTTTAATCCCACCTTGTAACACAACAAAATTTAGAAAAAGTCAAGGGGTGTGAATACTTTCTGAATGCACTGCATAGGTTATTACGGATTGATATTTACATGGATAGTGATCAGTTTCAGTGTAAAATGTTTTAAATGAGCAGTGTTCTGCTTCAGGTGTAGAGACAGAGATAGAGAGAGAGAGAGAGAAGAGAGATTGGGGAATAGTATGTAGGCCTGGAAACATGGAAAATCAATTTGAGTAGCGCAGGGTAAATAGACAGACACTGGATCTGTGAGGGACTGATATAATGTACAAGATGCACACATAGAGAATTGAATAGAGAAGGAATGACGTGATGAATCTATGCAAGGTTAATAATACAATCTATATGAAAATGCAAGGTAAATGTATCTACTGTATAAATATAACGTTTTTAGTGTGTGTGTGTGTGTGTGTGTGTGTGTGTGTGTGTGTGTGTGTGTGTGTGTGTGTGTGTGTGTGTGTGTGTGTGTGTGTGTGTGTGTGTGTGTGTGTTGCCTCAGGCACAAAAGATTTAGGGATCGGTGCCAAATGATGTACAGTATCAGTCAAAAGTTTGGACACACCTTCTCAACGGGTTTTCTTTATTTTTACTATTTTCTACATTGTAGAATAATAGTGAAGACATCGAAACTATGAAATAACACATATGGAATCATGTAGTAACCAAAAAATTGTTAAACAAATCAAAATAGATTTTATATTTGAGATTTTTTCAAAGTAGCCACCCTTTGCCTTGATGACAGCTTTGCACACTCTTGGCATTCGCTCAACCAGCTTCATGAGGTAGTCACGTGGAATGCATTTCAATTAACAGGTGTGCCTTGTTAAAAGTTAATTTTGTGTAATTTCTTTCCATCTTAATGCGTTTGAGCCAATCAGTTGTGTTGTGACAAGGTAGGAGTGGTATACAGAATATAGCCCTATTTGGCAAAAGACAAAGTCCATATTATGGCAAGAACAGCTCAAATAAGCAGAAAGAAACGACAGTCCATCATTACCTTAAGACATAAAGGTCAGTCAATTTGGAAATATTCAAGAGCTTTGGGATGCTGGCCTTCTAGGTAGAGTTGCAAAGAAAAAGCTATATCTCAGACTGACCAATAAAAGAAAAGATTTAAATGGGCAAAAGAACACAGACACTGGACAGAGGAACTCTGCCTAGAAGGCCAGCATCCCAGAGTTGCCTCTTCACTGTTGACGTTGCGACTGATGTTTTGCGGGTACTATTTATTGAAGCTGGCAGTTGAGGACTTGTGAGGCATCTGTTTCTCAAACTAGACACTCTAATGTACTTGTCCTCTTGCTCTGTTGTGCACCGGGGCCTCCCACTCCTCATCTATTCTGGTTAGAGACGGTTTGCGCTGTTTTGTGAAGGGAGTAGTACACAGCGTTGTGTGGCCATTTTGATCCTGTATGTCACATTGGTATAGGGTCTGGAGACAGGCGCAGGAATGCGTAAAGGGGTTTTTATTTACCCAAATTACAGCATGCCATGTACAGGCACTGGGACAAAGACCAAACAAACACTATACAAAACACAGGGTTGAGCCCCCAGCAAAAGAGCGAGGAGTACCTAGAATAAATACACAAGCGCACAATGATTCCACACAGGACGAGACCCGTAATCATCTGCGCCATTCAATCGGCACGAAAGCCAAAACAACACAGCACAGGTACTCACACGACCAACGGACATTGGAACAATAATCGACAGGACAATGGTGAACAAAGGGCAAACTTATACAATTACTAATCAATGGGAATAGGGACCAGGTGTGCATAATGACAGTTCTCGAGGGATCCGTGACACTGTAATTGAACCCACAAATGCTGATGCTCCAGATACTCAACAAGTCAAAAGAAGACCAGTTTTATTGCTTCTTTAAATCAGAACAACAGTTTTCAGCTATGCTAACATAATTGCAAAAGGGTTTTCTAATGATCAATTAGCCTTTTAAAATGATAAACTTGGATTAGCTAACACAACGTGGCATTGGAACACAGGAGTGATGATTGCTGATAATGGGCCTCTGTACGCCTACGTAGATATTCCATAAAAAAATCTGCCTTTTCCAGCTACAATAGTCATTTATAACATTAACAATGTCTACACAGTATTTCTGATCAATTTGATGTTATTTTAATGGACAAAAAAATTGTTTCTTTCAAAAACAAGGACATTTCTAAGTGACCCCAAACGTTCGAACAGTATCTACCTCAATTACCTCGTACCCCTGCACATGGACTCGGTACTGGTACTCCCTGTATATAGCCAAGTCATCATTACTCATTGTGTATTTCTTCCTAATTTCTTCCACAATACAATTTAATTTGGTTTGTGTGTGTGTATGCTTCAAAAGTAACACCAATGACTTCCTTTCATGTGTGTAAAACAAGAGAGACAGAAAAATAGAGATGGGGCAGGAGCTAGAACAGCTGACAAAACAGTTCCAAACAAATCAACCAACGGAGCAGTGATTAATGACTTCAATACACCTCTTCTGCATCATACTGTCCAACATGTATCTTCAAGCTAACATAAAATAAAAACCCTATATATTAAATGTAGTTACCACAGAAGTCATTACCTCAACAAGTGCCACATTATTAGGGTGAATGTTTCTTCTGAGTGCTCTGTCAGACTTTAACCACCCTTGACTGGGGTAGATCTTTAGCCCTGCAGGCTCACCAAATAATTCAGCCTGCTCTGTGCTGTGGCACTGTGCTGTGGCTCTGTGGCTCTGTGCTGTGGCTCTGTGGCTCTGTGCTGTGGCTCTCTCTGTCAGGGGATGACTGGTTTATTCATGGCTGGGTGATAAACACATCAAGCTACACTGGGCTGGGCTGGGCTGGCTGCATGGATCCATATTGCATGAGAAGAAGGACTATAACAGGAAGTGATGCATGAAAAAGCAGGCTGGGCCATTTCCTGCTACCTGGGGTGGGGAGGATGTTTTACAGACCATGTAACCTGACCTTGACCTTGGTCAGGTCACATGTGGTCACGGGGATGGGGTAAGGGGTGAGTTTTAGGGGTGATCAATAAATGATTTAGGGTGTAAGGATATTATTGCCACCATACAGGGTAGAATTATTAATGTGTGTTTTCAAAGAGAATATGGACTCTTTCTGTATGACAATAAAATATTAATATTCACACTCCTTACTGTCTGAATTATGAATGGGGAAGAAAGCTGGAGCTTTGCACATATACATGTACACCCATACACAAACTAACACACACATAGTAATACACACACATACACAAACTAACACACACATAGTAATACACACACATACACAAACTAACACACATAGTAATACACACACATACACAAACTAACACACACATAGTAATACACACACATACACAAACTAACACACATAGTAATACACACACATACACAAACTAACACACACATAGTAATACACACACATACACAAACTAACACACACATAGTAATACACACACATACACATATAAACTCAGCAAAAAAGAAACGTCCTCTCACTGTCAACTGTATTTATTTTCAGCAAACTTAACATGTGTAAATATTTGTATGAACATAACAAGATTCAACAACTGAGACATAAACTGAACAAGTTCCACAGACATGTGACTAACAGAAATGGAATAATGTGTCCCTGAACAAAGGGGGGGTCAAAATCAAAAGTAACAGTCAGTATCTGGTGTGGCCACCAGCTGCATTAAGTACTGCAGTGCATCTCCTCCTCATGGACTGCTCCAGATTTGCCAGTTCTTGCTGTGAGATGTTACCCCACTCTTCCACCAAGGCACCTGCAAGTTCGCGCACATTTCTGGGGGGAATGGCCCTCGTCCTCACCCTCCGATCCAACAAATCCCAAACGTGCTCAATGGGATTGAGATCCGGGCTCTTCGCTGGCCATGGCAGAACACTGACATTCCTGTCTTGCAGGAAATCACACAGAACGAGCAGTATGGTTGGTGGCATTGTCATGCTGGAGGGTCATGTCAGGATGAGCCTGCAGGAAGGGTACCACATGAGGGAGGAGGATGTCTTCCCTGTAAAGCACAGCTTTGAGATTGCCTGCAATGACAACAAGCTCAGTCCGATGATGCTGTGACACACCGCCCCAGACCATGACGGACACTCCACCTCCAAATTGATCCCGCTCCAGAGTACAGGGCTCGGTGTAACGCTCATTCCTTCAACGATAAACTCAAATCTGACCGTCACCCCTGGTGAGACAAAACCGCGTCTCGTCAGTGAAGAGCACTTTTTGCCAGTCCTGTCTGGTCCAGTGACGGTGGGTTTGTGCCCATAGGCGACGTTGTTGCCGGTGATGTCTGGTGAGGACTTGCCTTACAACAGGCCTAGAAGCCCTCAGTCCAGCCTCTCTCAGCCTATTGCGGACAGTCTGAGCACTGAGTGGAGGGATTGTGCGTTCCTGGTGTAACTTGGGCAGTTGTTGTTGCCATCCTGCACCTGTCTCGCAGGTGTGATGTTCAGATGTACCGATCCTGTGCAGGTGTTGTTACACGTGGTCTGCCACTGCGAGGACAACCAGCTGTCCGTCCTGTCTCCCTGTAGCGCTGTCTTAGGCATTTCACAGTACGGACATTGCAATTTATTGCTGAGGTCACATCTGCAGTCCTCATGCCTCCTTGCAGCATGCCTAAGGCATGTTCACGCAGATGAGCAGGGACCCTGGGCATCTTTCTTTTGGTGTTTTTCAGAGTCAGTAGAAAGGCCTCTTTAGTGTCCTAGGTTTTCAGAACTGTGACCTTAATTGCCTCACAGCATATTTCCAACCTCTAAACAGTGGTGAATGGAAAGAGACATCTTGTACACAACACACCAAAAAGTGTAATGACATTTGGCGATTGTAATTAGGACCAAATTGATGCGCCCACGCTGTCAACGTACATCTCGGTGTCGGCAACTCATCTCTGCCTTGGCAAAATGTCAGTGTTGTCATTGAACCACATTGCATTTTGGAGCGTAGGCTTTCCTAATATTGGAAACAAACATCATTATGTTGTCACTCAGTCACATGTAACCTTTATTTAACTAGGCAGGTCAGTTAAGAACAAATCCTTATTTTCAATAACTGCCTAGAAGCAGTGGGCTAACTGCCTTTTTCAGGGGCAGAATGACAGATTTTTACCTTGTCACCTCAGGGATTCAATCTTGCAACCTTTCGGTTACTAGTCCAACGCTCTAACCACTAGACTACCTGCCGTCCCTCTTGTCCAAGGTATAGCGAACAATATTTTACATACAGCAGGTGTTTAAAGGACCAAAGACTTTGGTCTGCTTTGTGTTTTCATTTTTGCCATGGAAAAAAATATTGCGATACTGGCATCGTCACAGCCCTAATGTGTGTGTGTGTGTGTGTGTGTGTGACTTACTGTCCATAGTGTTGGGCTGGACAGCATTGGGCTGGGATGACATTCTGTCCTTTTCCATATCTTTCCCTTTCTTCTTGGCTGAATCTGACACCAACATAGCACTCAAAAGGAAAACATACCAAATACCTGAGTGAATAGGAAGATGGAAAACCTAATTTCCATTGTGGGAAAAGGCAGTGAAGCTCTGTCTACCACAGCACCTAGATTTTCTCCCAGAGACAGTTCAGTCAATCCTTTGATCAGTTGCTTAACTCAAACCCTCTCCACTCAATTAGATAAAACAGCCCCCCCCCCCCTCCCCCCACACACACACACACACACACACACACACACACACAAGTGATACTAATCTAATCGATGACTTAATTGACTCTCTCAATTAGACGATGTGTAATCAAAGCAGTTTAATCAATGCATGTGTAATTGTTATCTGTGATAGGTTCAGAGGGACAGACAGACAAAGAGAGAAAACTTTTCTCTGAGGTCCAGGATGCCATGACAGACTCGCTCTTACAATCATTGTGTCTGGATCCCCTACCTCTGGTGTTTTCTGTGGTCAGGTCCTTCCCCACCAAGCTCTCCTCCACATACTTTTTTTATTTAACCTTTATTTAACTAGGCAAGTCAGTTAAGATCAAATTCTTATTTTTGGTGTCCTTCAGAAAATCCCACACCTTTCCCAGGTCCCGGGACCTGAGAGAGGGGAGACATCAAACTATAATAAAGCACTTACTAACACCTATCCGAGTGTGTTCGATTTATAGAGTTAGACATGCTAGTGCTGGGTTGGAACATAAGGTACAGTGAGCTAATTAAAGCACTTTCTGACTAATTAAAATGTTATTTGTGTCTTCTATGTAGGTTTAGTCCTGTCGATTAGCCACAATGATACAGAATACATGTAAAAATAGATGTCTGTTGTGAGTGGTGATCAATGTTATTTAGCTCTGGACATGTTCCATATTAATTAATTACAGGCTTTATTTAGAGACTTCCTGCTGGTGATTCCAACCCAGGCATTTTAATGAGGCTAACTGAATGATTTGGTTGTCATTATGCTTATGATGACTCGTTGACAGCAAAATGCTGTTTATAAAAAGCCTTTTGACTGTTGTCTCCTCCTGCCTTGGCTGCCTGCTCTGGAGTCGCTGTGAAGATGTGCCTGGGGTTAAAACAGTAACATTAGCTGGCAGTGTGTGTGTTAGGGCTGTCCCCAACAAAAAAAAATCTTGGTTGACTGAAAGTTGTCTGTCCGTTGGTCGACATTTTTAAACGTGTATTTTTACACAGACAGACATTTAAAAACAATGATCCATACTGTATGCACTGTGCGTGTCTGATGCTTAAAGCTTACGGTTTGATGAAATAAGACAAATGCCTCAAGAGGGCAGCAGATACAGTATCTAGATAATCAGAAGAAAAAAACTTAACCTGACCCAACTTTTCTCGTCCTGCTCCTGCTGGCTTCTGCAAATTCTACCATTACTTTGTTGCTGGTAATAGTTGCTGGTAATAGGCTACATGAGAAGTTGGCAAACTTTCTCATGTGGAATGCCAATTTATCTTACCATTTCTACCAATTTGCATGCCAGTTATGGTTTTCATATGCACATTTTTATGAAATAGTTTCATTTAATTTATAATAATGTCTTCATATCTCAAAATCATTGTCAAGTGGTTAATCAAAATTCTATCCAAATCTCAATGAAAATGATACAAACCTAAAAAGTAACTTCTATTGCCATTGTCAACTATGTAAAAGTAGCCTACATAAAGCTAACAAATTATCAGAGATCAAGGTAAGACCCAGATGCAGACTGTCGAAGTAACAATGTTTAATGTTCCAACAGGGGCAAGCAGTAGACAGGTCAGGGCAGGCAGAGGTCGGTAATCCAGAGGGAGGCAGAGGTACAGGTCGGCGGGCAGGCTCAGGGTCGGGGGCATGCAGAGTGGTCAGGCAGGCGGGCTCAGAGACAGGACAGGCAGGGGTGAAAACCGAGAGGAATAGCAAAAGAGAATAGAAGCAGGAGTATGGGAAAACAGGCTGGTTGACTGGAAAAACATACAAGACGAACTGGCAACAAACAGACAGAGAACACAGGAATAAATACACAGGGGATGATGGGGAAGATGGGCAACACCTGGAGGGGGGTGAAGACAAGCACAAGGACAGGTGAAACAGATCAGGGTGTGACACAAATAAAACATTGCAACCTACAAGTAGAAAATAACCTGGTAAAAATAAATATCCTATAAATCACATTGGCTATACATGGCCTGTCTGCAACGAACTTCAGACATTGTATCAACTGTTAACTTGGGTCCAGCCCGAAGCTTGTGCTAGCGAACTTGTATAAAATATTCTGGGCCCTCAGTTTCCTGCACCAGTGAGCTCGGGACAGACACAGCTGTAGGCTATTTGCACAAGGGATAAGAAGCAGTGCATGACTTGGGTAGGAGCTCACTGGAGCTGAATACCGGCACCTCAAATGTTCTACTGCTTGAGCTCCTGTTCCTCATAGAATAGTAGAACACTTCCTCATAGAATACTTGAGTGGGTTCCTGTTCGGGTTGGCGCCCCCCTTAGGTTGTGCCATGGGCGAGATCTTCGTGGGCTATACTTGGCCTTGTCTCAGGATGGTAAGTTGGTGGATGAAGATATACCTCTAGTGGTGTGGGGGCTGTGCTTTGGCAAAGTGGGTGGGGTTATATCCTGCCTGTCTCCCGACCCCTCCTGTCTCAGCCTCCAGTATTTATGCTGCAGTAGTTTATGTGTCGGGGGGCTAGGGTCAGCCTGTTATATGTGGAGTATTTCTCCTGTCTTTTTCGGTGTCCTGTGTGAATTTAAGTATGCTCTCTCTAATTCTCTCTCTTTTTCTCTCTTTCTTTCTTTCTTTCTCTCTTTCTTTCATTCTTTCTCTCTCTCGGAGGACCTGAACCGTAGGATCATGCCTCAGGACTACCTGGCCTGATGACTCCTTGCTGTCCCCAGTCCACCTGGTCGTGCTGCTGCTCCAGTTTCAACGGTTCTGCCTGCGACTAAGGAACCCTGACCTGTTCACCGGACGTGCTACCTGTCCCAGACCTGCTGTTTTCAACTCTCTAGAGACAGCAGGAGCGGTAGAGATACTCTTCCACAGCCCCCTGTAGAGCTGCTGTACTAACATTCACCTGGTGGGTGTCTGTGTGTCTGTCTGTGATAGAAGAAAGTGAGAGAGAAATTGTAATTATTTGGCTAATAATAATAGGGGCCTCAAGGAAAAAATGGGCCGGTGTCGGGCCTCGAGACAAAAAATGGGCCGGTGTGTTAGAAATTCCAGGGACAATTTCTGGTCCCAGTCCGCCCCTGCACACACCCACACCCTCTCTGACTGTGTTGGCTGATAGTGTCCCCAAGGGGTCCAATAAACACAGCTAACCTACTGAGGCAGAAAGAACAACACCCTCCTAATTCCCCAAACACAGTTTCTCTACTTTAAGTTAAGACTCACTGCATCCACTTTAGGCTGCAGGCACCAGGCCTTTGGGTACCAGGCCTTTACGTACCAGGCATCATAGGGCAAAATGGACTACATGTTTTTTTAGCAACAACAGCAATAGTTGAGAACACATTATATTGTATAAAACAAGGGTCTAATGAAGTATGGCTGTGAAAAAATAAAGCTGCAAGTGTGTCTCCTGATGTAGTGGCTATATGTCCTTGGATCCATCCGGTCAAAGCGTGGATGACAGTAAACTCTCCCAGCTCCGTCCTGACACGACACTGCAACACAAACACACATACATACATTACACCACAATATACATTACACACATTAGAGTAAATCACAGTTGTACTACTGTAGTGCGCACCAACACACACACACACACACACACACACACACACACACACACACACACACACACACACACACACACACACACACACACACACACACACACACACACACACACACCGTATCACAGCAGCTATTAGAAGGGATAGTCAGATATGGACAGTAGCTTCTCAGGCATATAGAGGAAAACAATGTCATTTTATGCTGACTGTTTATGAAATACACAAACAGAAATTGATATGAGAGAAACTCTCATATCTGCATGTGTGTGTCTGTGTCTTTCTGTGTGCGTGCGTCTGAGTCTGTGTGTGTGTGTGTGTGTGTCCTGGTAGTGTTTTTGTACTCAAACAGATGGTCGTGGGTCTAATTGCACCTCGTGGGACACTGTGCCCAACCTGTCCAGTAGACAGTAATGAATCGCAAAATGGAAGTTGATCGATGTTTACCGTATGGCCTTACTCAATATCTAACAATGAAAACTATAAACCATCCAAAAACTCCATACTGTGCTTCACTGTGATTTCTATAAAAAGGAAACCAACCAAAACGGATATGAAAGATTCCAGATTTAGACAATGCTTTTTATGAGGAGCTGTCCAGACAGACATGGTGAAAGTTCCTTCAGAGCTTTGTCTCCTCTGAACTTTCACTCTGAGCTATAAGATTTCCAGGCTGGGATTAAACGTTTATGTCCTAACCTTTGACATCCATACAACCACAACAACTACATACAGTCGTGGCCAAAAGTTTTGAGAACGACACAAATATTAATTTCCACAAAGTTTGCTGCTTCAGTGTCTTTAGATATTTTTGTCAGATGTTACTATGAAATACTGAAGTTTAATTACAAGCATTTCATAAGTGTCAAAGGCTTTTATTGACAATTACATGAAGTTGATGCAAAGACTTAATATATGCAGTGTTGACCCTTCTTTTTCAAGACCTCTGCAATCCTCCCTGGCATGCTGTCAATTAACTTCTGGGCCACATCCTGACTGATGGCAGCCCATTCTTGCATAATCAAAGCTTGGAGTTTGACAGAATTTGTGGGTTTTTGTTTGTCCACTCGCCTCTTGAGGATTGACCACAAGTTCTCAATGGGATTAAGGTCTGGAGAGTTTCCTGGCCATGGACCCAAAATATCGATGCTTTGTTCCCCGAGCCACTTAGTTATCACTTTTCCCTTATGGCAAGGTGCTCCATCATGCTGGAAAAGGCATTGTTCGTCACCAAACTGTTCCTGGATGGTTGGGAGAAGTTTCTCTCGGAGGATGTGTTGGTACCATTCTTTATTCATGGCTGTGTTCTTAGGCAAAATTGTGAGTGAGCCCACTCATTTGGCTGAGAAGCAACCCCACACAGCAACCCCACACATGAATGGTCTCAGGATGCTTTACTGTTGGCATGACACAGGACTGATGGTAGCGCTCACCTTGTCTTCTTCGGATAAGCTTTTTTCCAGATGCCCCAAACAATCGGAAAGGGGATTCATCAGAGAAAATGACTTTACCCCAGTCCTCAGCAGTCCAATCCCTGTACCTTTTGCAGAATATCAGTCTGTCCCTGATGTTTTTCCTGGAGGGAAGTAGCTTCTTTGCTTCTTGACACCAGGCCATCCTCCAAAAGTCTTCGCCTCACTGTGCATGCAGATGCACTCACACCTGCCTGCTGCCATTCCTGAGCAAGCTCTGTACTGGTGGTTCCCCGATCCCGCAGCTGAATCAACTTTAGGAGACGGTCCTGGCGCTTGCTGGACTTTCTTGGGCACCCTGAAGCCTTCTTCACAACAATTGAACCGCTCTCCTTGAAGTTCTTGATGATCCGATAAATGGTTGATTTAGGTGCAATCTTACTGGCAGCAATATCCTTGCCTGTGAAGCCCTATTTGTGCAAAGCAATGATGATGGCACATGTTTCCTTGCAGGTAACCATGCTTGACAGAGGAAGAACAATGATTCCAAGCACCACCCTCCTTTTGAAGCTTCCAGTCTGTTATTCGAACTCAATCAGCATGACAGAGTGATCTCCAGCCTTGTCCTCGTCAACACTCACACCTGTGTTAACGAGAGAATCACTGACATGATGTCAGCTGGTCCTTTTGTGGCAGGGCTGAAATGCAGTGGAAATGTTTTTGGGGGATTCAGTTCAAATGAACTGAGACTTGCAGCTGTAATTGCTGCAATTACAGCTGCAAGTCTCTTTGGGTATGTCTCTATAAGCTTGGCACATTTAGCCACTAGGATTGTTGCCCATTCTTCAAGGAAAAACTGCTCCAGCTCCTTCAAGTTGGATGGGTTCCGCTGGTGTACAGCAATCTTTAAGTCATACCACAGATTCTCAATTGGATTGAGGTCTGGGCGCTGACTAGGCCATTCCAAGACATTTAAATGTTTTCCCTTAAAACACTTCAGTGTTGCTTTAGCAGTATGCTTAGGGTCATTGTCCTGCTGGAAGGTGAACCTTCGTCCCAGTCTCAAATCTCTTGAAGACTGAAACAGATTTCCCTCAAGAATTTCCCTGTATTTAGCGGCAACCATCATTCCTTCAATTCTGACCAGTTTCCCAGTCCCTGCCGATGAAAAACATCCCCACTGCATGATGCTGCCACCACCATGCTTCACTGTGGGGATGTTGTTCTCGTCAGGGTGATGAGAGGTGTTGGGTTTGCGCCAGACATAGCATTTTCCTTGATGGCCAAAAAGCTCAATTATAGTCTCATCTAACCAGAGTACCTTCTTCCATATGTTTGGGGAGTCTCCCACATGCCTTTTGCCGAACACCGAACGTGTTTGCTTATTTTTTTCTTTAAGCAATGGCTTTTTTTCTGGCCACTCCTCCGTAAAGCCCAGCTCTGTGGAGTGTATCGCTTAAAGTGGTCCTATGGACAGATACTCCAATCTCCCCTCTGGAGCTTTGCAGCTCCTTCAGGGTTATCTTTGGTCTCTTTGTTACCTCTCTGATTAATGCCCTCCTTGCCTGGTCCGTGAGTTTTGGGGGGTGGCCCTCTCTTGGCAGGTTTGTTGTGGTGCCATATTCTTTCCATTTTTTATAATGGATTTAATGGTGCTCCGTGGGATGTTTAAAGTTTCTGATATGTTTTATAACCCAACCCTGATCTGTACTTCTCCACAACTTTGTCCCTGACCTGTTCGGAGAGCTCCTTGGTCTTCATGGTGCTGCTTGCTTGGTGGTGCCCCTTGCTTAGTGGTGTTGCAGACTCTGGGGCCTTTCAGAACAGGTGTATATATACTGAGATCATGTGACAGATCATGTGACACTTAGATTGCACACAGGTGGACATTATTTAACTATGTGACTTCTGAAGGTAATTGGTTGCACCAGATCTTATTTAGGGGTTTCATAGCAATGAGGGTGAATACATCCACTTTTCCGTTTAGAATTTTTTAGGAATTTTTTTAAACAACTTATTTTTTTCATTTCACTTCACCAATTTGGACTATTTTGTGTATGTCCATTACATGAAATCCAAATAAAAATCTATTTAAATTACAGGTTGTAATGCAACAAAATAGGAAAAACGCCAAGGGGGTGAATACTTTTGCAAGACACTGCACTCATTCAAGAATTTTTCTTTATTTTACTATTATCTACACTGTATAGTAATAGTGAAGACATCAAAACTATGAAATAACACATATGGAATCATGTAGTAACAAAGAAAGTGTTAAACAAATCAAAATGTATTTTATATTTGAGATTCTTCAAATAGCCACCGTTTGCCTTGATGAAGAAAAACCCTTGCATGAGTAGGTGTACTAAAACTTTTGACCGGTAGTGTACATCCAATAATCACATACACAAGTAACCAAATTATAAAGTGACAGACTGTGAAATCGACCCGGTGTATCTGTTTTTGCAATGTTAGCAAAGGAGCCCAGCAGAGAGTGTGTGTGTGTATGTGTGACTAGACTGTCTGAGTGTGTGCTGCTGTAGTGCTTTGTTAACGTTCCTTCCCCAGCGTGTACAGCAGGGGTTCTTAAACCTTTTCAGCCTGGGACCCAAATTAGAAATTCTTTGTTTTCCTGGGACCCAAGCTTATGAAAACATGCAACTATACGTAAATATCGGTGTAACGATGTGCGCTGAGAGTCGGAAAGCAAGTTCAGTGAGTGAGTGTTTTAATAAAATAAATGGAACATAATACAAAACAAGAAACACAAACAGCACACAGACATGAAACAGAAACAGAAAACAATAACACCTGGGGAAGGAACCAAAGGGAGTGATATATATAGGGAAGGTAATCAGGGAAGTGACGGAGTCCAGGTGAGTCTGATGACGTGCAGGTGCGCGTAACGATGGTGACAGGTGTGCGCCATAACAACCTAGAGGCCGAAGAGGGAGCACACGTGACAATCGGTACATTTCATTGCCCTGATGCCAGCGTAAAACAAATGCAATAAGGACAAATAACAATGAAATTAAATATAAATAGCTAATCATGTTATTTTACCCCATTAAAAACACTGTCTAGGTTGGAACTGTTGCTGTTAAAATATAATAAACACTTTTCAGTTTTGACAGTGCAACCCTAAGTAACAGTACAGATGAAAAATACAGGCCTACTGTACATGTACATGTAAAATCTAGGTTGTAACTGTTGCTGTCCCCGACCGAGTCTGACCGAGTCTGACCGAGTCTGTAATACCTACATGTTTCATTTGTATTCTGAATTGGAATACAGTATTACAGTTTTAAAATCCTGTGCTAGTGATGGCGCAAAAAAAATCTATACAGTTACATATCGCAATAACATTTTCAATTATATTATATCGATACTTTGACTCCAAGTCTAGATTTGTTTTTGCTAGGTAGAGTTAGCTAGATCTAGTCAGCTGTACCAAAACGCCGGTACCTTCTTTTTCCCTGACTGATCAAGAAAAATGTATCATGGCTCTCTCTTGTCTCTCTGCAGCAGACATATGGTGAGAAATATGTTTGGAACATCGAATCACAATAAAATCGCAATATCGGATTGTATAAACATATAGAATCGTGAGAATTTTGAGAATCGGAATACATATCAGCACCTAATTATCTTGATAATATCGTATTGTGGTCAGATGACGCGGATGCTATGTTACAGGACTGTTTTGCTAGCAAAGACTGGAATATGTTCCGGGATTCATCCAATGGCATTGAGGAGTATACCACCTCAGTCACCGGCTTCATCAGTAAGTGCATCGACGACGTCGTCCCCACAGAGACCGTGTGTACATATCCCAACCAGAATCCATGGATTACAAGGCAACATCCGCACGAGCTAAAGGCTAGAGTTGCTGCTTTCAAGGAGCAGGACACTAATCTGGACACTTATACGTAATCCTGCTTGCGATGAATCGTCATACAGGCAAAGAGTCAATACAGGACTAATATTGAATCCTACTACACCGGCTCTGATGCTCGTCAGATGTGGCAGGGCTTGCAAACTATTACGGACTACAAAGGGAATCCCAACCGCGAGCTGCCCAGTGACGCGAGCCGACCAGACGAGCTAAATATCTTTTATGCTCGCTTCGAGGCAAGAAACACAGAAACATGCATGAGAGCACCAGCTGTTCCGAACAACTGTGTGATCAAGCTCTCCATAGCCGATGTGAGCAAGACCTTTAAACAGGTCAACATTCACAAGGACGCGGGGCCAGACGAATTAACAGGAAATGTACTCAGAGCATGCGGGACAAACTGGCAAGTGTCTTCACTAAAATTCTCAGCCTCTCCCTGACCGAGTCTGTAATACATACATGTTTCAAGCAGACCACCATAGTCCCTGTGCCCAAGAAAGCAAAGGTAACCTGCCTAAATGACTACCACCCCGTTGCACTCAAGTCGGTAGCCATGAAGTGCTTTGAAAGGCTGGTCATGACTCACATCCACACCATCATTTCGGCAACCCTAGACCCACTCCAATTCGCATACCGCCCCAACAGAACCACAAATGACGCAATCTCAATCACGCTCCACAATGCCCTTTCCCACCTGGACAAAAAGAACACCTGTGTGAGAATGCTATTGATTGACTATAGTTCAACATTCATCATCATAGTGCCCACAAAGCTTATCACTAAACTAAGGACCCTGGGACTATACACCTCCCTCTGCAACTGGATCCTGGACATCCTAACGGGCCGCCCCAAGGTGGTAAGGGTAGTTAACAACACATCTGCCATGCTGATCCTCAACACTGGGGCCCCTCAGGGGTGCCTGCTTAGTCCCCTCCTGTACTCCCTGTTCACCCACGACTGCGTGGCCAAGTACGACTCCAACACCATCACTAAGTTTGCTGACGACACAACAGTGATGAGACAGCCTATAGGGAGGAGGTCAGAGACCTGGCAGTGTGGTGCCAGGACAACAACCCCAGATCCTCACAAAGTTCTATAGCTGCATTATCGAGACCATCCAGACTAATTGCATCGCAGCCTGGTATGGCAACTGCTCGGGTTCTGACCGTAAGATGCTACAGAGGGTAGTGTGTACGGCCGAGTACATAACTTGGGCCAAGCTTCCTGCCATCCAGGACCTACAGCTGAAGTCGGAAGTTTACATACACTTTAACCAAATACATTAAACTCAGTTTTTCACAATTCCTGACGTTTAATCCTAGTAAAAATTCCCTGTCTTAGGTCTGTTAGTATAACCACTTACTTTTAAGAATGTGAAATGTCAGAATAATAGTAGAGAGAATAATTTATTTCAGCTATTTCAGCTTCCCACAATAAGTTGGGTGAATTTTGGCACATTCCTCCTGACAGAGCTGGTGTAACTGAGTCAGGTTTGTAGTCCTCCTTGCTCGCACACACTTTTTCAGTTCACAAATTTTCTATGGGATTAAGGTCAGGGCTTTGTGATGGCCACTCCAATACCTTGACTTTGTTGTCCTTAAGCCATTTTGCCACTACTTTGGAAGTATGCTTGGGGTCATTGTCCATTTGGAAGACCCATTTGCGATCAAGCTTTAACTTCCTGACTGATGTCTTGAGATGTTGCTTCAATATATCCACATAATTGTCCTTTCTCATGATGCCATCTATTTTGTGAAGTGCACCAGTCCCTCCTGCAGCAAAGCACCCCCACAACATGATGCTTCCACCCCCGTACTTCACGGTTGGGATGGTGTTCTTCGGCTTGCAAGCCTCCCCCTTTTTCCTCCAAACATAATGATGGACATTATGGCCAAACAGTTCTATTTTTGTTTCATCAGACCAGAGGACATTATTCCAAAAAGTACGATCTTTTTCCCCTTGTGCAGTTGCAAACCGTAGTCTGGCTTTTGTTGGCGGTTTTGGAGCAGTGGCTTCTTCCTTACTGAGCGGCCTTTCAGGTTATATCGATATAGGACTCGTTTTACTGTGGATATAGATACTTTTGTGGCCGTTTCCTCCAGCATCTTCACAAGGTCCTTTGCTCTTGTTCTGGGATTGATTTGCACTTTTCGCACCAAAGTACGTTCATCTCTAGGAGACAGAACGCATCTCCTTTCTGAGCGGTATGACAGCTGCGTGGTTCCATGGTGTTTATACTTGCGTACTATTGTTTGTACAGATGAACGTGGTACCTTCAGGCGTTTGGAAATTGCTCCCAAGGAGGTCTTGGCTGATTTCTTTTAATGTTCCCATGAAGTCAAGCAAAGAGGCACTGAGTTTGAAGGTAGGCCTTGAAGTACATCCACAAGTACACCTCTAACAGGCTAATTGACATCATTTGAGTCAATCAGAAGCTTCTAAAGCCATGAGATCATTTTCTGTAATTTTCCAAGCTGTTTAAAGGCACAGTCAACTTAGTGTATGTAAACTTCTGACGCACTGGAATTGTGATACAGTGAATTATAAGTGAAATAATCTGTCTGTAAACAATTGTTGGAAAAATTACTTGTGTCATGCACAAAGTAGATGTCCTAACCGACTTGCCAAAACTGTAGTTTGTTAACAAGAAATTTGTGGAGTGGTTGAAAAATGAGTTTTAATAGCTCCAACCTAAGTGTATGTAAACTTCTGACTTCAGCTGTATATACTAATTAGGCGGTGTCAGAGGAAGGCCCAAAAACTGTCAAAGACTCATCACCCAAGTCATAGACTGTTCTCTATGCTACCGCACGGCAAGTTGTACAGGAGCGCCAAGTCTAGGTTCAAAAGGCTCCTTAACAGCTTCTACCCCCAAGCCATAAGACAGCTGAACAATTAATCAAATGGCCACCTGGACTATTTACATTGACCCCCCCCCCCCCCCCCCCCCATTATCTATGCATAGTCACTTTACCCTTACCTACATGTACAAATTACCTCGACTAACCTGTACCCCCGCACACTGACTCAGTAGCGATACCCCCTGTATTGTATTGTTATTTTATTGTGTTACTTTTTATTTTATTTTTACTTTAGTTTATTTAGAAAATATTTTATTATCTCTATTTCTTGAACTGCATTGTTGGTTAAGGGCTTGTAAGCATTTCACGGTAAGGTCTACACCTGTTGAATTCGGCACATGGGAACAGAGAGATGCAGGAGGGGGAGAGAGAGGTAGGGAGGGGGAAGAGATGAAGAGAGAGAACAGATTAGGAGAGAACAATAGAAAGAGAGAGAGAAAGAGAGAGACAGAGAGATTATCGCGTTTCAGGAGAAGACACAGATGCAGACAGTGTCGAAGTAACAAAAGTTTATTACTAGAACAGGTGGCAAGCAAAACGACAGGTCAAGGGCAGGCAGAGGTCAGTGATCCAGATCAGAGTCCATAAGGTACAGAACTGCAGGCAGTCTCGGGGTCAGGGCAGGCAGAGGTCAATAATCCAGGGTGGTGTGACAAGGTACAGAACGGCAGGCAGGCTCAGGGCAGGCAGAATGGTCAAACCCAGGAAAACTAGAAAAAGTGAACTAGAAAAAGACAGGAGCAAGGGGAAACCGCTGGTAGGCTTGACAAACAAAATGAGCTGGCAACAGACAAACAGAGAACACAGGTATAAATACACTGTGGATAATGGGGAAGATAGGCGGCACCTGGAGAGGGGTGGAGACAAGCACAAAGACAGGTGAAACAGATTAGGGTGTGACAAAGAGCGAGAGAGAGAGAGAGAGAGAGAGAGAGAGAGAGAGAGAGAGAGAGAGAGAAGAGAGAGAGAGAGAGAGAGAGAGAGAGAATTAGGATCTGGCAAAAAATACTTGGTTGTGAGGTCTGGGGTCCGCTCACCAACCAAGAATTCACAAAGTGAATTGAGACTCTACATGTAGAATTATGCAAAAATATCCTCTGTGTGCAACGTAAAACACCAAATAATGCATGCAGAGCAGAATTAGGCCGATACCGCTAATGATCAATATCCAGAAAAGAGCCGTTAAATTCTACAACCACCTAAAAGAATGCAATTCCCAAACATTCCATAACAAAGCCATCACCTACAAAGAGAATTCCCTAAGCAAGCTGGTCCTGGTCATTATGGCCCCAGGACAGCAACACAATTAGACCCAACCAAATCATGAGAAAACAAAAAAATAATTACTTGACACATTGAAAAGAATTAACAAAAAAACTAAGCAAACTAGAATGCTATTTGGCCCTAAAAAGAGATTACACAATGGCAGAATACCTGACTACTGTGACTGACCCAAACTTAAGGAAAGCGCTGACTATGTACAAATACAGTGAGCATAGCCTTGCTATTGAGAAAGGCCGCCATAGGCAGAACTGGCTTTCAAGAGAAGACAGGCTATGTGCACACTGCCCACAAAATGAGATGGAAACTGAGCTGCACTTCCTAACCTGCCAAATGTATGACCATATTAGAGACACATATTTCCCTCAGATTACACAGATACATAAATAATTACAAAACAAACCTGATTTTGATTAACTCCCATATCTACTGGGTGAAATACCACAGTGTGCCATCACAGCAGCAAGATGCGTGACCTGTTGCCACAAGAAAAGAGCAACCAGTGAAGAACAAACACAATTGTAAATACAAGCCATATTTATATTTATTTATTTTCCCTTTTGTACTTTAACCATTTGCACATCATTACAACACTGTATATATGCAATGTTTACTGTTCATTTGTATTGTTTATTTCACTTTGGTATATTATCTACTTCACTTGCTTTGGCAATGTTTCTCATGCCAATAAAGCCCCTTGAATTGAATTGAGAGGAGGGGAGTTAGAGAGCAAGGGAGAGATAGAGGGAAATTGGAAATGAACAAAGTGAGAACAGGGAGTTTCATTTCCCAGACCATTACAGGAGCAATGCTTGCAATGTATCGTTCATAATTTTTTTGATTCGTTTAATAGCTACATATAATCTCATTTTCACTGGCCAGGCAGTTAACATTGAGACGACGACATAATATGGAAGTGTTTACTTCAATAGATTTGCTGTTTAAAACATCAAGGACCAATAGTGACCTGCTCTGTAAGAGCGCTGTGTAAGCAATGCTTTTTGAAACGGAGCTCTATAAGCGGTCGTTATTACATCCATTGTCCATTTGTCATGTAAGTACTGTATTTGATTGCAGCACCCTTGAGTTTGATTCACACACACCTGAGAGCACCACTACAGTTACTAAATCCAGAAGGGAATAGATGAAGTGGTGGGCTGGGACTCTTTCGCACAGCACTGTTGCTAAGTGAAAATTGTCCTTTTTACCCCATATATTTTCCATTCCTATAATTAGCCTATTAAATAGATATTGATGAAGGAGATTCCTACTCCCACCATTCCATTTACCCTGCCTATCTGCTTCAAGGCATCCATATTTTCCCTTCCAACCAGTGGCAGACTGTCAGTGTATGTTCTCCATGTCCACTGGTTGTCTTTGGGAGTTACACAGTGTTATACAGTGATGTGCAGCTTCAGTCTTTAGACACACACTGTAATTTGACTGACTGATCACAGCTGTGCCTCTCTCTCTCTCTCTCTTGCTCTCTCTGTCTCTCTCTCTCTCCTTCCCCCATCCTAATCATCACCCTCAGGAGCTGCTCAACCTCTCTGCAGATGAGACTGGACGTGCTGTGAAGGAGCTAACTTCATTAAGAGACAGGGAAAGATGCATATAGGAGTATGGGATAGAAAGAGCGGGAGGGAAGTGAAGAGAGAGAGATAAACAAGAAGAGAGAGGGGGGGATGAGAGAGAGAGGAGAGAGGGGGAGAACAGAGAGAGGGGGAGAACATTAGAGAGAGGGAGGGAGAGAGAGAGAAAGAGAGAGAGAGAGAGAGGAGAAGAGGTAGAGAGAGGCAGAGGGAAAGAGAGAGGGGAATAGAGAAAGATAGATTTACTGTGTATATATATAGAAAGAGAGAGAGAGAGAGAGGAAGAGAGAAAGATGAAAAAGGACAGAGGGGGAGAAAGAGAAAGTACCCTAGGCCGTTTTGTGTCTCCATATCCATCTGTTGGCATGTCAGTGTTGCCACGGGAGCTGCTACTTCCAATCTTGTCATGTGTGTCAGTGAGTTTAACTGTTAGGTTCTTTCTTCCTATATCTATATCTCACAATCTCTCTGTTATTACTGTGTTTGAGCATTGACATAGTCCAGTGTTTTCATTTTCAGAAACATCTACTTCACATCGAACATCCAACAATTTGATGAGAATGCAATAGGCCTTTCTTCACCACAACACAAGTACAGGAAATAGATTACCATATTCCTAAATACCATTTGCAAATGCAGTCTGACAGAAGTGAGTTCCGTCACAGACCTAACACAGAGCAAACAGTGTGTGTGGAAGGCCTATGTGTCGTCATACCTTATTGACTACTGACACTGCTTTGGAATGATCCAATTCAGGACGCCCCATAGCAAGACTCGGAGTGCCACCACCTTGCTGTCTTAAAGGTAATATCCCGAGGCTGATAACTCCTGTAAAGCCCTATCTATTCATCAGTCGACGTGCGAAGCCCCTTCGCATTAGCACAGCTGCGAGACTGATTGATTCGTGCCTGAGTGGATAAGGCTGCCTGCAACTGCGTCCTCCATTCTATGTGCAGCCCACTGAAATGAATTATGGATTGTCTTTTTCTCCCAGTTGCCCCGGTGGAAATTAGCTGACCGGCGGAGTTCAGAAGCAGCGAGGATGTCTTCGGGTATGGGGACGTTCCATCATTTAACATGGTATGAACGTGAGGGTAAATTCAAACATCTGGAAGCAACAAATAGAGTAGCATTCACTGCATCTTGTAAAGAGATTTCACAGACCCAGATTCACAGACTAAAAATGTGGGTCTATGAAACTGGCTGAAAATGACATTTATGTTGGCTGTATTCATACTTGGTTACTGTATTCATACTAACCCAAGAGGATATCTCTATGACTCACCATCCAGTATAGTTTGACCGCATTCTTCCCATAGACGTTATAGAGAGGCTTGTGGCCCTTGACCACCTTACACAGTGAGTAGATGTGTTCCCAAGGCTTCCAGACGTCAGACCCCTGCTCTACTGACGTCCATTACAGATCTTCCACACTATGTAAATCTCACTCACTATCCACCTGAAGAGCTGGGGAGAGAGATAATGGAAAACACGAAGGAACAGAGACCTATAAAGGTTTAATAACAAAACAATCAATTCATTAATAAATCAATGAATCAATTACTTGAATGAACCAAATCCATCAATCACTTAATCTATGAGTGTCCCTATCTCATTCATTGTTGTTCCTCAGATATCACACAGGTAGATTACAACAGTGTGTGGCGAGAGCTCACCTCACTGCAGAGCAGGTGCTCATTGGGCTCTGTGCAGTCGATGATGCTCTGAATGTTACTGAACTGCATAATCTGTTTCAAAATGCAACATGACACAGACAATCTTTGTCAAACGGCATTGGGAAGTTTACTAGATTACCCTCTGATAAACAGGTCACCTGTTTAAAATTGAAATATTCATGAAACTCAATAATCTTACTTTTCAAATATGCTCCTCTTAAAGAGCCTGCCTGAATCTATCCAGGACTCCTCAAGAGGGCATGTTTTCAATGAATATTTGATTAGGGAGTTAATAGACTCCAAAAGGCAACTAATCAAATACGAATGAAAGACCCCACCGATCACCTATCGCTTTGGGTCAAGGGGGATTTGTTATTCATTTTTTCTCTCACACTCTCTCTCCCTTCATGGAGCGCCCTTCCATTGTCATGGCTACCGTACATAAAAGTCAAAACCTTGATTCATTCCGCCAGTTAAGGGGTTCTAAAATGCGACTCGTGGAAAGGGGAAGGAAGAGACAGAACAGTATCTGTGCCTGATTGCGTTAGTGATTATTCCTGTGCATTTCCTTTTAATAGGAAATTAATGAAACCCTTTTGACATCGCTGAGTGGAAGACGCCCCATGACCTGTGCTGGTAAGCACTAATTCAAAGAGCAGGAAGCTTAATTGCTTAGTGTTGCAGAGAGAGAGAGAGAGAGAGAGAGAGAGAGAGAGAGAGAGAGAGAGAGAGAGAGAGAGAGAGAGAGAGAGAGAGAGAGAGAGAGAGAGAGAGAGAGAGAGAGAAGAGAGAGAGAGAGAGAGAGAGAGAGAGCCTGTTGATGCCAGACTTGATGCACCGCTACCGCTCGCCGTGCGGAAGCAGAGAGAATAGTCTATGGCTTGGGCGGTTGGAGTCTTTAACAATTTTCCGGGCCTTCCTTCCACACCGCCTGATATAGATGTCCTGGATGGCAGGGAGCTCGGCCTGTGTGATGTACCAGCCTGTCCGCATCACCCTCTGTAGCGCCATGCGTTCGAGGGTGGTGCTATTGCCATACCAGGTAGTGATGCAGCCAGTCGAGATGCTCTCATTGGGACAGCTGTAGAACTTTTGAGGATTTGAGGGCCCATGCCAAACTTTTTCAACCTCATGAGGGGGAAGAGGTGCTGTCGCGCCTTCTTCACGTGTTTGGACAAGTCTTTAGTGATTTGGACACCAAGGAACTTGAAGCTCTCGATCTGCTCCACTGTGGAATGGGGGCGTGCTCACCCCCCTGTTTCCTGTAGTCCACAATCAGGTCCTTGGTCTTACTGACGTTGAGGGAGAGGTTGTTGTTCTGGCACCACACTGCCAGGTCACCGACCACCTCCTTGTAGGCTGACCCATCGTCACCGGTGATCAGGCCTACCACCGTAGTGTCATCAGCAAACTTGATGTGGTGTTGGAGTCGTGCGCTGCTACGCAGTCGTGGGTGAACAGGGAGTACAGGAGGGAACTAAGCACACACCCCTGTGGGGCTCCTGTGTTGAAGGTCAGCGTTGGGGAGGGGATATTGCCTGCCCTCACCACCTGGGGTCGGCCCGTCAGGAAGTCCAGGATCCAGTTGCAGAGGGAGGTGTTCAGACCCAGAGTCCTAAGCTTGGTGATGAACTTGGAGGGGACAATGGTGTTGAACGCTGAGCTGTAGTCAATGAACAGCATTTTCACATAGGTATTCCTCTTATCTAGGTGGGTGAGGGCATTGTCAAGAGCAAGTGAGACATCGTCATCTATGGAGCTGTTGGGGTGGAATACAAATTGGAGTAGGTTTAGGGTGTCTGGGATGGTGGAGTTAATGTGTGCCATAACCAAAGCTCTTCATGGGCAGTAGTCATTGTGGCATGAAGCCTTAGAGTTATTGGGGACAGGAATGATGGTGGTCATCTTAAAACACTGGGACAAGGAGAGGTTGAAAATGACCGTGAGTATGCCTGCCAGCTGTTCTGCGCTCTGAGAACATGCCCTGGAATACCAACGGGCCCCGTGGCCTTGTGGGTGCTGACCTGATTAAAGACCTTCCTCACGTCAGCCTCGGAGAGCGAGATCACCCAATCCTCTGGGTTGGTGATGTCCCTCACACTCAGCACGATGTTGTTGTTGTCAAAGCGTGCATAAAATGGATTGAGTTCATCTGGTAGAGAGGCATCGTTGGGCAGATCACGGTTGGGTCTTCCTTTGTAATCTGTAATGGACTGTAGCCCCTGCCAAATGAGGTGGGTATCGGAGCCTGTGTAATATGATTCCACCTTATTCCTTTTGCTCATTTAATGACTCTACTGAGGTCATAGCGGGACTTCTTGTACTTATTCCTGACCTCGGCCGTAGCCTGAGGGTTGCCTACGAAAGCTCTGTGTGTGGTAGTCCTGTCCTTTAGTTTAGCACCAACCAGAAAAGCAACCTCTAGATGTAGGTTTTCTTGCTTGTTTATAGCCTTGTACAGTTCGTTAAGTGGCAGCTTGTTATTTTTCTTGTCCTGAGGTGGAATGTATACAACATTCACGATAACAGCTGAAAACTGCCTCGGGAGGTAGATGGGTAAGCATTTGACCAGCAGGTATTCCAAGACGGGTGAACAGTGGGTCGACACTTCCAACGTGCTGGAGTTAGCCCCCCCCCATCCTATCATGCTTAGAGTCAAGTACAAAATGCCCAGTTGCCCATTATTTTCACTACCATGGTTAGAAGAAGAGATCTTAGTGACTTTGAAAGAGGGGTCTCAAAGGAGCATAGGGGATTTAAAGGGTGTGTGTGTGTGTGTGTGCGTGCGTGCGTGCATGTGTGTGTGCGTGCGTGTGTGTGAGAGTTATGGGAGATTCTTGAGCGGTGCCTGAGCAGCATTTTCCACCACCATCATGATGGAATTTCTCATGGAAGAATGGTGTTGCATCCCTCCAACAGAGTTCCAGACACTTGTAGAATCTATGCCAAGGCACGTTGAAGCTGTTCTGGTGGCTCGTTGTGGCCCAACGCTTTATCGTGGTGTTTCCTTTATTTTGACAGTATGCTGTGTCCTCTATGTTGGATGCAGACTGTTTGATGCATGCACCATCCAAGGCCATGTCCTGAAGAAGTACCCTTATCTTGGTGAGTATGTGCTCTGAAGGGTGCTTTCAAGTGAACACTTTCAGCGACGGCGGCAGCTCAACCTTTACCTCTGGATCCTCAAAGAATGGATGTGGACATGGGACAAAAAGCCCCCTAGGATATGAAAACAGCTTTTGCAGAGGCCCAAACCAGACGGCGGACTAGCTCTACTAGATTTCAGATTCTATTATTGAGCCGCTAACCTTAGGATCATTCAGTACTGGTTGCAGAGCAGAGAGATATTCCCACCCCCAATTTGGCTAGAGATGGAGGCCGCCTCGTCTATACCGGCATCATCGTCTTCCCTCACTCAGTCCTCCGTTACAGGCCCTTACTCCTCCTTCACCAAAAATATATGTGTTAAAACAACATTGAAGATCTGGAATCAATTTAGGCACCACTTTGGGTTTCAGACAACCTCTTCTTTGGCTCCGGTAGCCTCAAACCCAGCTTTCCCCCATCTATGGTTGATGGTGCTTTCTCAACATGGTCTAGTCTCGGTATTACAAGATTCAGAGATCTCTATATTAATAATACATTTAGTACGTTTGAACAATTACCAGCTAAATTCGGAATCCCCAGACATAATTTCTTTAGGTTCTTACAAGTCCGGAGTTACGTCCACAGCATAGATCCATGATTCCCGACCCTTACTGGTGAAACACAGTTTGACACATTTCTTATACCACTTCCTACTCTGAAAGGCACCGTGTCAATAATCTATAGTCAAATTTGCTCACTAGAAACCACCTCATTAAACAATATTAAATCCTCATGGGAGGAGGAACTGGGTGAGGAAATATCTGATGACCTATGGGAAGGGGCACTCAAAAGGGTACATACTTCTTCTATTTGCGCTCGAGATGGTCTCATTCAATGCAAACTCATTCATAGGATCCACTGGACCAAAGCAAGATTATCCAACATTTACAAGGATGTGAACCCTAATTGTGTACGATGTAACCAGATGTGGACAAGAGCCAAAGAAACATGAGAAGCACTGCAGGCCTACAGCGTCTATGAAATCCTTCCATAGATGGATACCCTTAGGCACATGCAGAGCACATGCCCCTTTGTCTTTCCATTCTCCAAAGTGTTCTTTTGAGTGGAGGTATGATTCCCAATTTTTTTTAAACATTTTATAATTTTTTTTGTCATCATCGTTCGGGAACCCACTACCCGCAAGTCGTCGTCAAGTTCAACACCCCCCCACCCCATCCATTGGTTGCGCCTGTTGATCTGCCCTGTACGGAGATTGCGTGCGCCCGGTATCCAAACATATATGACTTGAGAGATGCGGTCACCAGTCAAGTGTGTGTAGCTAGCTACAGTGCCTTCAAAAAGTATTCACAGCCTTTGGCTTTTTCCACTTTTTGTTTTAGAAAGTAGGAATAAATTGATTTCATTGTAATTTTTGTCAAAGATCTAAACAACATACAAGCATTTATTTTTTATTTTTTATTAATTTCAAATATTCAATCCTCTGAGAAATAGAATCACCTTTAGAAGCAATTACAGCTGTGAGTGTTTCTGGGAGGTCTGTCAAGTTGGTTGTTGATCATTACTTGACAGCAATTTTCAAGTCTTGCCATAATTTTAAAGCCGATTTAAGTCAAAACTGCAACTAAGCCACTCAGGAACATTCAATGTTGACTTGGTAGTTAATTCTAGTGTATATTTGGCCTTGTGTATTAGGTTATTGTTCTGCTGAAAGGTGGATTTGTCTCCCAGTGTCTGTTGGAAAGCAGACTGAACCAGGTTTTCCTCTAGGACTTTGCCTGTGCTTAGCTCTATTATTTTAATTTTTATCCTAAAAATCTCTCTAGTCCTTGCTGATGACAAGAATACCCACAACATGATGCAGCCACCACCATGCTGGAAAATATCAGTGATGGTACTTAGGGATGTGTTGTGTTGGATTTGCCCCAAACATAATGTTTTGTATTCAGGACAAAAAGTGTATTTCTTTACCACTAAAAACTTACTTTAGTGCTTTATTGAAAACAGGATGCATACTCTGTACAGGCTTCCTTCTTTTCACTAGTGATTGGGTGTATTGATACACCATTCAAAGTGTAATTAATAACTTCACCATGCTAAAAGGGATATTCAATGTCTGCTTCTTTTTGTTTTACCCATCTACCAATAGGTGGCCTTCTATGTAAGGTATTGGAAAACCTCCCTGGTTTTTGTGGTTGAATCTGTGCTTGAAATTCACTGCCCAACTGAGGGACCTTACAGATAATTTTGTGTGTGGTACAGAGAGGGGGTGGTCATTCAAAAATCATGTTAAACACCATTATTGCACAACGTGCTAGTCCATGGCATGCAACTTATTATCTGACTTGTTAGGCACATTTTTAATCCTGAAGTTATTTAGGCTTGCCATAGCAAAGGGGTTTAATACTTATTGACTTAAGACATTTCAGCTTTTCATTTTTTATTCATTTGTAACAATGTCTAAAAACATAATTCCACTTCGACATTATTGGGTATTGTGTATAGATCAGTGACACACAATCTAAATGTAATCCATTTTCAATTCAAATTTGGAAAAGGTCAATGGGTGTGAATACTTTCTGAAGGCACTGTACCTAGTTTAAGTATCAATAGTACTGCAACAGCAGCACAGCATTTGATTAACACTTGATAACACTTGATTTAGCCTACATCACCTACATTGGCTGATACGTGCAGCAAAGAGAGCCAGAAAGACAAAGAAGTAAATCACAATCAGTAAAAGAAATAGCATGATTTAGGTTTGAAACAATAAACGTGTGTGTGTGTGTGTGTGTGTGTGTGTGTGTGTGTGTGTGTGTGTGTGTGTGTGTGTGTGTGTGTGTGTGTGTGTGTGTGTGTGTGTGTGTGTGTGTGTGTGTGTGTGTGTGTGTGTGTGTGTGTGTGTGTGTGTGTGTGTGTAGTGCCAGGCCAGCCATGCGGTGGGATCCATAAACCCAAGATGAAAGAAAAGGGATGCCTATATTTATCCATCCTGCTCAAGTAACTCCTCTCTTCGCTGGCATATGCCTCCAGTGCTTTGTGGAAGCAGGGCATAGGCCTATCTTCAACTGATGATGAATAGCTTTCCTCTGACCTCACAGTTGCTGAAATTCTACCCACAGCACTGTTTAGGCTATGCATATTACTTCTGATATAGACTGGTACATTTTCCTTGGTGGTGGTATTGACACAATAATCTGACCCCTTCCCCACACAGTCAGTAGCTTGGATGGGAAGAGCCGATGGGCAGGGATTTCAAAGCAGAACCCTGGCAAGTTGCCCCCTGTACAGCTGGTGCATGAATTCAGTGGTTGGGCGTTTTGGAAATCGAGAGCAAAGCGAACCCTGAAGCTAGAGAAAACTAATGGCAGCTTGCAGGCTTGCTACATGTCCAAAATAACAAGAAGCAGTTATTTTAGAGCAAGCTACCTAGCTAGTGAGAAAGATGCTGAAAATTGTCTAAACTTGTTGTGTCTAAAAATATGCAACTTTAACTAGATTTCTTCTGGCAGAGGTTCAAATTTCAAGGGCTTAAGCGCAAAGAAGACGGAAGTGACGAATCACGTAACGCAGTAAGCGTGGTTGGAGTCCCCGCCCCGGTCGCCCCTCCCACACTACATTAACTGAAGGGGACATGATGATTGATTGACAAACGTTCCTCAATCAAGGGATGAAAAATGCCTTGTACTCTGAATTGTCCTCATATCCTAACTGTTACACGAGCAGTTGAAATGCTGCTAGTTTTACGGAAAATTGTATTTTTCAAATAAAATGAAATTGTATTGGTCACATACACATGTTTAGCAGATGTTATTGCGGGTGTTGCGAAATGCTTGTGTTTCTAGCTCCAACAGTGCAGTAATATCTAACAAGTAATATCTAACAATTTCACAACAATACACACAATACATACAAATTTAAAGTAAAGGAATGGAATTAAGAATATATAAATATTTGGATGAGCAATGTCGAAGCGGCATAGACTAAAATACAGTAGAATATAATATAATACAGTATATACGAGATAAGTAGTGCAAAATATGTAAACATTATTAAAGTGACTGGTGTTCCAATTATTAAAGTGGCCAGTGATTTCAAGTCTATGTATATAGGGCAGCAGCCTCTAAGATGCTACTGGTGGCTATATAACAGTCTGATAGCCTTGAGATAGAAGCTGTTTTTCAGTCACTCAGTCCCAGCTTTGATGCACCTGTACTGACCTCGCCTTCTGGATGATAGCGGGGTGAACAGGCAGTGGCTCGGGTGGTTGTTGTCCTTGATTATCTTTTTGGCCTTCCTGTGACATGTAGGTGTCCTGGAGGGCAGGTAGTTTGCCTACGGTGATGTGTAGGGCAGACCGCACCACCTTCTGGAGAGCCCTGCTGTTGTGGGCGGTGCAGTTGCCATACCAGGCTGTGATACAGTCCGACAGGACGCTCTCAATCTGTAAAAGTTTGTGAGGGTTTTAGGTGCCAAGCCAAATATCTTCAGTCTCCTGAGGTTGAAGAGGAGCTGTTGTGTCTTCTTCACCACACTGTCTGTGTGGGTGGACCATGTTCGTCCTCATACCATGTAGTAGGGCTGAGAATTGCCAGAAACTTCACGTTACGATCACGATACTTAGGTACCGATACAATATGTATTGCAATTCTCACGATTCTATATGTACTGCGATTCATTACTGTGATTATATTGCGATCCAATGGTCCAAACATATTTCTCACCATATGCCTGCTGCAGAGTGACAAGAGAGAGCCATGAGAAAACTAGTTTTGATCAGTCATCGAAATAAAAGTGCTAAAAACAAATTGGCTCCCTAATTAAAAAGAAGGAGAACAAGCTATGAACGAAAAATACTGGAGTTTTTGTGCATGTATAGCCAACTAAGGCAAAAACAATATTGAGATATGGTCAAAACGATACGATACACTGTCAAAAATAATATCCCGATACGTAACTGTATTGATTTTTTCCCCACATCACTACTAGGTAGCAGAAGCCAAAGCAGCCATTTTGGAGTGGCAGTCAGCCAATCAACTCGTTTATTGTTCAACACGAAGTGCCATTCCATAATCAATGCTGTGGCTAGTACTAGCTCGTATGAGGACAAAAACAGCAGTTTACTTAAAAACTAGCAGTCATTAAATCTTCTAGGTGTAACAGTTTGGATAATGGGACAATTCGGAGAACAACGCATTTCTTATCCCTGGATTGAGGTATATGTTTCCGAGCCTCACGTCGGCTCCGCTGTGTCTTAATCTACACAGGAATGCTGTCTGACCATAGTGTGGGTAAGTAAGCGGGTCGGATCTGCTGGCTACCAGTGCTTGACTTGGAGGTGCCAGAGCAGTACTGGCACCTCCAATTTTTTGGGGAACTGTGTACCAGCTCCTCTATGAAACAAAGTGACCTATCACTGGCCCGGATTCACACACAGCATCAAAAAAAGGTTGATCAATGGGGAATGAAGGCAGGATCTGCATTGAATAGCAATGGAGAGTGGGCATTCAAATCCTAATTCAAGTTTAATTTCCACTAGTTTGTGAATCTGGTCTATGCGCACCAGTAGACTGTTTGAGTTTGAGAATGCGCAGATTGAAAATGCGCAAGCCTGAATGCGCAGGATGCGCTGTTCCAAATTGTCAAATTAGGGTTTTTATGGTTATGAAAATCCTAGAAAAGTAATGCAATTTTAATATTGTGTTTTCTTTTATAAATATATCATCAATCACTTAAAAATCTACATATCACCCATAATCAGAATTAGGCCTATACCCTGTGTCTCTCTGTGTGTGCTGTGTATCATCTGCATGTGTGCCAGTGCGAATGGGCCATTGTCAGAGGAGCGAGAGAGAGACATTTCAGCAGCAGGTAGCCTATAAAACAGTGATAGACTAATTATATAGCATAGCCTGTTAAAACGGCCAGCTTCAGTCAGCTTATTCTAGCCATCCCTTCAGGTTAGTTCTAGTCGGACAGTTTAGTCTCCCATTCAGAGGACCCCCACTTTTGTTAGCGTCTTACTGGTCAAGGTCACACCAAATAATTATCACAACATCTCCTTCAGCCTATCAGTGGCCTTGATTTGCGGGACTACAGTTTCAGTTAGTATATGACCCCAGCACGCTGTGTGGTCAGAAACATGCTTTCCCCATGCTGATGAGCACTTCCGCAGTTTTCCCATCCTGCTGAACTTCCTCCTGTGGATTGAGTCCCTGTATGTCTGATGTTTAATTGTGCGTGCATCTAAACGTGCGTGCCTTGCGATCTGTGTCAATACGTGGAGCTAAGTTTTGTGGTTTATTGTGTACAATTATCGTGTGTTGAGCTTGTTAGCTAGCTCGCGCTCCCGCTAGCGTTAGCACTATTGTTAGCATTTTGCATTGGAATGCATGAGCATTTTACCATGACTGTTAGTGATTAGCCGTTTATTAGCATTTCTCATTTATGATGCTAGGCTATTTTCTATTCTATATATATCACGCATGCCCATTGCAATTATATTGTGTTTACATTTCAACATGAATGTTTATTTGAGCGCATTTGCCTGAGTTCAATAGGTTGTTTAGTCTATTGCCATGTGACTAGGCCTTATGCCTGCTGTAGTGTATACCACTTGTGTCACGTTCTGACCTTAGAATGAGGTCATTTGTCCATAGTAGATTGGTCAGGGCGTGACAGGGGGGGTGTTTTAGTCTATGTATTTTGGGTTTTCTGTTTTCTATGTGGGTTGGCTAGATTGTCGTTCTATGTTGTATTTTCTATGTTGTGGCCGGGTATGGTTTCCAATCAGAGGCAGGTGTTTTTCGTTGTCTCTGATTGGAGGCCATACTTAGGCAGCCTGTTTTTCATGGGGTTTTGTGGGTGGTTGTTTTCCGTTTCGTTGTTTGTACCTGACGGGACTGTTGTTGGTCGTTTTGTTATTTTGCAAAGTGTTTTCATTAAAAGTAAATATGAGCACTTCACACGCCGCATTTTGGTCTCCTTTAGACGACCCTTATTGCACTTTGCTGTTTTATAGTTACCTGTGCTAGCTTATACAGCGATGTCATTCATATTATAGAAGTGCTATGGCCTGTTTTCTTTCACCTCTTTTCTTTCAGGACCACATAGTTTATGTCAGCTCTCACTGGACATGATTCTCAGTTATCTGAACCCTGAGTGGTCAGATGTGTGTGTGAATGTGGACATCTTATTCTATTAAACTTATCTTATAAAAAACAATCAATCTTCACATAATCACAAGTTAACTACACATGGTTGATGATATCACTAGGTTAACTAGCTTGTCCTGTGTTGCATATAATCAATGCAGTGCCTGTTAATTTATCATCGAATCACAGCCTACTTCAACTTCGCCAAACGGGTGATGATTTAACAAAAGCGCATTCGCGAAAAAAGCACAATCGTTTCACAAATGTACCTAACCATAAACATCAATGCCTTTTTTTAAATCAATACATAGAAGTATATTTTTTTTAAACCTGCATATTTAGTTAAAAGAAATTCATGTTAGCAGGCAATTTTAACTAAGGAAATTGAGTCACTTCTCTTGCGTTCAGTGCAAGCAGAGTCAGGGAATATCCAACTGGCTCGTTTGCGAACTGTGTGAAGACCGTAATTAATTTGCCAAAATGGTACATAATTATGACATATTGACGGTTGTGCAATGTAACAGCAATATTTAGACTTAGGGTTGCCACCCGTTTGATAAAATACTGCCAGCAGCACAGTTACAGTCACCAATGCTCTAGATATCATGAAAACAGCCTAACCAGCTCAGCTAGAACAAGTAAAACAGTCAGAGTGAGGTGTTCTCTCATTTGTCTGGCATTAGCTACCAAGTTGGCCAACTTTAGCCGGTTAGCTTGGGTGCTTGACTGCCATTGTGAGGTCCGAACGCTCAGATCAACCCTACTCCTCCGCCAGAGCGTCCAGTGTGCGCTCTGAATACTCCCAGAGCGAAACGCTCTGAATTTATGAATAGACAAGCTGACAATGCTCTGAATTTACAAATGCCCAGAGCAAACTTTGAGCACTCTGAATTTACAAACACACCCTCACTCTTTTTGATGTCTGTCATTGTGTGATGTGACTCGGCTGGAGGACTAGACCTTTTTCTTTGGTGGAGCTTTTGACATTCCGGCTGTCTCTCCTGAACGAGTACCTAAAATAAGTGACAGTGTTAGCTGGCTAGCTAATGTTAACGTTACATGACTTTAGAGAGCAGTTTCTTTTGACTGGGAAGCTGGAGAAAGTTTGATATGTTTCTTAGTGACAAAGCCCCAGCCACAGAAGATCAAGGAGACCTTTGGCTGGAGCCTCCCTGGTCCCTAGGTTGTCACTAGTTACCACAGCCACAATGTCAAAGTTGGCTTTAACAAACAAATCAGCAGTGTGGTGAAGGTTAGGGTTAGACTTAATCTGATTTTAAGAATATACATTTTTGAAATAGGCAGGGTTTATGATTGTGTGGCTGTGGTAACTAGTGACGACAGGGTTGCCATGTTCGCAGTATTACGACCTTGTACGACCTTGAAAACGATCTCACTGGCGAAAATGCATTGGTCGCGGGTTGAAGGTTTCCCGGCCGCCATGGACATTTCACTGTGCCCTTCTGCTGCTGACTATCAGGCAGTGAGTCAGCCTGTTTCTGAGTGAGTGGTGGGGAGGGCGGGCGGGAGGCCCGGACGGATGTGTGTGTTGAGACTGTGGGCTGCAGCAGGCAGCTTAGTCTCGTGAGTGAAAGGAGACAGAGAAGCACGAGCACACGTCGTGACAACCTTTTACCAAGTTGTAGGTAGGCTATTTAAATTGTCATTATGGAGAAACCTATTTCAAACCCTTTTTCGATAAAACATATTAATGCGCTAGAACTGATGCGCATCAAGAAATAACGGTGACAAAGCACAGAAAAGCGATTTTGGCACTCCAGAGCACATTACATAAATTCGCTCGGAGGTGGTTTAAACTCCATTCTAACATCGACTTTGCTTATGGAAGACTATATCAAGCCATGGGTTTTAGGCATGCTTAGTTCTTGGGCCTCGAGCGCTGCGCGAGTGGAAATGTAAAATAGAAGTTGTAGAACTCACTGGCAGTCTTCTGTTATGGGGAAAAGTCCACAAGGAAACCGACATTAAATGTGGACAATGATACATTTACATCTGTTGGCAATCAATTGTCCTATTAATTTATATGTGTATGCAGACTACCGTTGTCTTCCATTTTATACAATAAATACGTTGAAATGACTATCACTGGAGTCATTGCAAATCAATTTGTGCCACTTGTGTAGCCTAACTGGAGCTGGCAAACTGATTTAATAAAAATCCTATAACTTCAGGTTATTGTTCTTGTAGCCTTGTGTTATTAAGCAATTATTAATGGCCATGTTTAGTTAATGAAATTAGAAGTTAGAACTGTGACCATGATCACAATTGATATCGCAATTGCCATCAGCTGCATGTAGTTTTGTCCTTGAGCTGTTCTTGTCTATTGATGTTCTCTATTCTGTATCTGTATTATGTAACCAAAAAATCTGTTGTTAGAATGCTTTCGATTTAAGGTAACAGTCAATCAGATTAGGCTACAGGTATAAAATCGTTGAAATTGTTGCATGTTGTGTTTATATTTTTCACCTTGCTACAGTACATACATGTATACAGTCTACTACTAAACTGGGAGGACAACAACAACACCGGGACACAGTGCCCTTCGCTCCCGCTTGACAAGCACTACTGTCCGGCAACAGTGAGGGAAGTAGCTACCTAGTAGTAGCCCATAAGCAGTATGGGTGACAGTCAGAGTAAGCACATGCATACAACGCATGAAGCAACAGTAAACCCCTCATCGGTAGTTTTTATTTAAAAAATTATATTGTCAGTTTTATAACTGAACATTTACAATTATGTGTAAAACTAACAGTACTCAGACTCATCCTCTAGTCTCTAGTCTCAAAACAGATGACAAACTCTTGCAGTATGGTAAAAAATAAATAAAACATCACTCAATCAAAATCGTCTAGAATGCTTTTAACACACCCACTACTATTTTCCTTTCGACACACCCACTTGTCCATACTCCGGTTGCCATATTGGGAGCAGTTACCCCGTCTTGTCAAATGACCTGCATCTGCCCTCATGCATATTTACATTTTTGTAAAACTCAGCAATATCCCTTTCCACTCTTCCCTTTACCATTTATGGGGGACTTTACTTTTCATACACTGACAATTGGATACACTGAGAAGAAAAGTGTGCATTAAAATAAAATTACTTTTTAAAATTCTGTATTTGAATCAGATTTATATAGGCCTATTGTACTCGTGTGCAGGCCTAATCTAATTTTCCATTTATGCTTGGCTCCTGCTGACTAAAGTAATGCCACTGGTCAAAATAGAAATACTGTTTCCTTGTCTGTTTCTGTGTATTGTCATTAATGAGATTAATTTGACTGTTGCTATTTCTTAAATAAATAGCTCATTGGCTACTTAAAACATATCCTATAAAGATAACCTTGACTATTTGAGTAGCCAAAGCGATGCATTCAAATCCCAACAGAAGGGAATGTAGCAACATTTCCTTTTGTATACATTACATTGGGTAGTTAAAAGCATTATTGTTGTTACTAAATTAAAAGGGACACTGCTGAAGTGTGTTTAAGTATCAGCCAACATGGCATAATGTGAAAACGGCTTTACTGCATATGGGGGAAGTAGGCCTACTGTACATTTTGCCTTTATAAAATTCCACTTGTGTCCATTTTATAAAAGTAATCGGTGGCTTAGTTTTGTTGAACTGGCACTGATAGACCAGTACTCAAATTGCATATGCATACTGTTTTACAGTATAAATGAACGGAAGTCAGTAGTGAGAAAGTGAATGGGCAGTAGTAGACATTGCTGAGTGTGTCTGTGTCCTGGAGGCCTTTGTGACGTTGGTTTCTTTTCTGGTAATAATAGGAGCATGGGAGAGCACGAGCTGCAGCGGTGAGCAGAACAGTCTGATGACTATCACACACACAGCCTCCCCTAAGTGACACCGCATGGCCATGCCTGACACACACACACACACACACACACACACACACACACACACACACACACACACACACGAGACCAGGGAATTATGTTGCGAAACATTTTATAACGTGAATTTCCATTTCTCTGATCACATTCAGTTCCTCCTATGTTGAGCCTTGAGGGATCACATCCTACTAGTGTTTTCATTAACACACACTTTCAATTCCATTCTGTTAAATATTGTCACTAATAAAGGATTAAGCCAAGATGACAAAACATGCAATTAAAATGCTTTATTTTTTGTTCTTGTAGTAGATTCAATGTACATTGTCACATATACATTTGATAAACCCAGCACTTAAAAAAAAGCATTTACACTTGCCTATGATACTCAACTTCTTGGGCAGAGGGAGGGTTCACTCCCCCCGTCTGATGCTTTTTGTACCTCACAAGGAATTATACATCCATGATCAAACACAATGTTTAAAAAAATACACCTCTTAGTACATCTATCACAAAGACATCAAGTGAAAATCCAGCAATTGCAGAAAGAGGAAATTAGGAGTATATGTATAATTAGTTAACTACATGCACCGTACATGTGAAAGCTGTAAGTAGCAGTAAAAGTATTGTTGAGCAGATAAAGTATTCTTGTCCGTTAGTTTACTCCAATCTGGGGAGGGGTGGTAGTGTTGAGTAAAAATAAAGGGGATTAGAAATGAAGCAAAATATTAGATTTCAGGTTCTATCAAATTATCTGCAATATTAAAACTGATCTATCCTATGGTACCTTCTATGTTATTTTTTTCTTTCAAGACTTATTTTTGTGTCCATGTGTGTGACTAGCATTGTCTAGAACACTCAAACATTACACAGATCATCATGATAAAAAACAGACAAAAACGTATTAGTTATGGCACAGCCTTAGTCCCACCTTTGTTCACACCTTAAAAAAAACTTTTTTTAAACCTCTTGGCACCATTTATGAAACATGACAGTTACATGCGTGATTGTGACAACAGTGTGAGAACAATGAGAACATAGTGGTAACGGTAAGAGGGTTAGTTTCTAGATCTAGTGTGTCACCTCCATCAGGGTGCTCCTCTGTCTTCCACAACCAGAGCCTGATAACACAGGGCATCAGGGAGGGCACTAGATCACGTCTGGGGGCAGGGAGAGGGGAAACGTGGGTGTTGGGATGGGGTTGGCAGGGTCCAGAGTCAGTGGGTTGGGGTCTGCCAGGACCCACTCCCTGGACAGTACCCCTTCCGCATGGGGTGGTTAGAAGTTAGGAAGTCCATGGTAACGACAGCTTGGAGTGAGATATTGGGTTCAGGGTCACACCCTCCCTGAACAGCAGCCCCTGTTGTGATAGTAGAGACAGAAGATGGGGCTACGGTGGGGGGGAGGCTCGGAGACCCAGTCCTTGACCTCTAGGCCTTCTGTGTGAGGCGGGCTGGGGTGCGAGCCGGAGGGTGGACGCAGTAGAAGTCCTCACTGCTAGCAGCAGCCTGACTTACTCTCGGCAGCCATCGTCTCCTGGTCCAGTTTGATGCGGTCTCCGTTGCTCTCCTCGTACGGCAGGCCCTTGTCATTCAGCAGGATGTTCTCCACCAGGAACCGAGCTGCCTCATCCACGTTGATGTTGTCCTGGGAAAGGTAAAAAAAAAAAAAAACAGGCTTAAGGTTAAAGGTCATATCAATTCACATGAAAACACGAATACAGTTTCTGGGGGATATTGGTTTAGGCAGTTACCTAACGAGGTGCAACATTGGTGAAACCGGTTTGGCCGCATCCATTTGTTACACAGAACATTAGTCTATAAAAAAATATATAAACCACTGGTTATTTCTCTAGCTTTCTCCTCTACCCAAGCAAAAGAGGTTATGTTCTCAGCTGTCAACTAAAGATGACCGCCTTCCCCATGACATATGGATGAAGTTTATGGTAGAGAAAATGAAAAGAATTATGGAACGATGCAGGGTCGCTCTCTGAGCTGTCCAACAGTTGATGTCCTGACCACAAGATGTCACAGAAAGTCATGTGACCTGTGTGCCTTCCCCAACCTTTAGGGACCGTAGCCCGGGACTGCCGCAGAGAAATATTAGCCCATAGAGCAGTGGCGGATTTAGGTATAAGCGACATGGGCAGCCGCCCAGGGTGGCATCCTGCCGGGGGCAGCACAGGGTCCCCACACAAAAAATTTGCGTGATCGGTTTTCTATCACTCATTTGCACGTCACGTCAATGATATCATGTCACCGTGTGGGACTGTGGGTCAATCAACCTTGTTGGAGTGGGCGCCCTGATTGTAGTTTGTGAGCTAGGCAGGCTACTACCTGGGAAGGTCTCCCACTCAGAAGTATGAGATGGGGAGGGGGGCGGGGATAGGTTGCCATTAGAGGTGGGGGAGCGGGGGAATCTATTAAATAGCGCACCTCTAACTTTGTACAGTACAAATGCAATTAGTAATGCAATTAGTTGTGCAATTTAGTTTGTGTTTCTTGTTTGAAGTGCAATAGTGGAATAATCAGGTTCTCTTCTTTATAAGTGTGTTATTCTACTTGTGTGATATAGGATTTGTGCAATTTAGTTTTATTTGTGTGTTTTTTGTTAGCAATAGGGTAAGTGTAATAATTCAATTTGCTTTTTTATTTGTATTTATATACTACAATTTGTTTCATTTTGATATGAGTCTTTATGTATATATTTGTATAGTTATAAATGTTATGATTATTTATTTGTGTTCCAAATGTCTGAATAAAAATTACAGTTAATGCAGAAAGGGGCATTTTTTTTTGCGCCGGCGGGGGTGCTGAAGGGGGGCTTTGCCCAGGGAGCCATACAAGCTAGAACTGCCACTGCCATAGAAAGAAAGCACGAGATTGAACTTCACTCAACTTTCTAGAGCAGTGGTCACCAACCGGTCGATCACGCTAAAAACCATAAAATGCACGTTCTTCCTCTTTACACTCAGCACTACAACAAGCACTGCAGCAGTAATGAAAGTAGGAAAGTGTATCTTTTAAGCTTGCATTGTTGTTATTATTAGCGACTTGGGTCTTTTTTAATATGGAGTAATATTTAACTTTCTCTGTTCATAGGAGTAGCATGAATTAGCGACTCGAGTTTCACCATCATATGGTAAGGGAAGTTGAGAGGTGGTGCTCTCACCCTCTGCTGAGATACAGGCACAATCAGCCCAATAAAATAAAATAAAAAGCAAATTATTTAAATGTATGCTGACTCAGCTGTGCTTCATAAGTAATACAACATAATATCTATTACTGGTGTGATCATATACCCTACCTCAAATGTTGTAATATATTTTTTTCAAAGGCCCGAACAACTATGCATTGGCAGGGCAATTCAAGCAAAGCCAATATGCGGTGGTAATGTATTGTGCCTATAGCTTACTGCACAAACTTCATTGCAACAGTACTGTTTTTAATTAGTTAATGTTGCATAGGCTTACGTTTTTAATAATGTTAAAAAAGATCTGAGTGGTAGATCTCGGCTTGCATTTTGACTCGGTGATCTTGACTCAGAAAAGGTTGGTGACCACTTCTAGTTTTCCCTGTTAACACTAATCGACGTTTCCCTTTACTGTGGCAATTGTGATCGAATCAGCGCAATGTTATCCACTTTCAAAGCAACATACCGAAACAAATGAACTATGCAAAAGATTTTGTTGTAGGCAGAACGCATCGGAGTAGGATTCTATTGCATTGACATGCACTACTCAGCCCATACTCGTCTACACAGACCAGTGTGGCATAAACAATTCAGAGCTGCAGTAGGCCTATATGCAAATAGACCATTGCCATACAGTGGATATAAAAAGTCTACACACCCCTGTTAAAATGCCAGGTTTTTGTGATGTAAAAGAATGAGGCAAAGATAAATCATGTCAGAACTTTTTCTACTGTTAATGTGACCTATAATGTGAACAATTCAATTGAAAAACAAACTGAAATCTTCGAGGGGGAAAAATGAAAAATAAAAACCTTACAATAACCTGGTTGCATAAGTGTGCACACCCTCTTATAACTGGGGATGTGGCTGTGTTCAGAATTAACCAATCACATTCAAACTCATGTTAAATAGAAGTTATTAAACACCTGCCATCATTTAAAGTGACTGATTAATCACAAATAAAGTTCAGCTGTTCTAGTAGGATTTTCCTGACATTTTCTTAGTTGCATCTCAGAGCAAAAGCCATGGTCCGCAGAGAGCTTCCAAAGCATCAGAGGGATCTCATTGTTGAAAGATATTAGTCAGGAGAAGGGTACAAAATAATTTCCAAAGCATTACATATACCATGGAACACAGTGAAGACAGTCATCATCAAGTGGAGAAAATATGGCACCACAGAGACATTACCAAGAACTGGACGTCCCACCAAAATGTATGAAAAGATGAGAAGAAAACTGGTCAGGGAGGCTTTCAAGAGGCCTACAGCAACATTAAAGGAACTGCAGGAATTTCTGGTAAGTACTGGCTGTGTGCTACATGTGACAACAATCTCCCGTATTCTTCATATGAATGGGCTATGGGGTAGGGTGGCAAGACGGAAGCCTTTTCTTACAATGAAAAACATCCAAGCCCGGCTGAAGTTTGCAAAAACAAACATCAAGTCCCCCAAAAGCACGTGGGAAAATGTGTTAAGGTCTGATGAAACCAAGGTTGAACTTTTTGGCCATAATTCCAAAAGGTATGTTTGGCGCAAAAACAACACTGCACATCACCCAAAGAACACCATAACCACAGTGAAGCATGGTGGTGGCAGCATCATGCTTTGGGGCTGTTTTTCGTCAGCTGGAACCAGGGCCTTAGTCAGGGTGGAGGGAATTATGAACAGTTCCAAATACCAGGCAATTTTGGCACAAAACCTTCAGGCGTCCGTTAGAAAGCTGAAGATGAAGTTCACCTTTCAGCACGACAACGACCCAAAGCACACATCCAAATCCACGAAAGCATGGCTTCACCAGAAGAAGATTAACGTTTTGGAATGGCCCAGCCAGAGCCCAGACCTGAATCCAATTGAACATCTCTGGGGTGATCTGAAGAGGGCTGTGCACAGGAGATGTCCTCGCAATCTGACAGATTTGGAGCGCTTTTGCAAAGAAGAGTGGGCAAATATTGCTAATAGACTCCTACACAAAAAGACAGTGTTGTAATAAAATCAAAAGGTGCTTCAACAAAGTATTAGTTTAAGGGTGTGCACACTTATGCAACCAGGTTATTGTGAGTTTTTATTTTTTATTTTTCCCCCTCAAAGATTTGTTTGTTTTTCAATTGAATTGTTCACGTTATAGGTCACATTAAAGGTGGAAAAAGTTCTGACATGATTTATCTTTGTCTCATTATTTTATATCACAAAAACCTGGCATTTTAACCTCTTAGGGCTAGTGGGCAGTATTTACACCGCCGGATAAAAAACGTACCCGATTTAATCTGGTTACTACTCCTACCCAGTAACTAGAATATGCATATACTTATTAGATATGGATAGAAAACACCCTAAAGTTTCTAAAACTGTTTGAATGGTGTCTGTGAGTATAACAGAACTCATATGGCAGGCAAAAACCTGAGAGATTCCTTTACAGGAAGTGGCCTGTCTGACCATTTATTGATATTCTTTGACATCTCTTTCCAAAACAAAGGATCTCTGCGGTAACGTGACACTTCCCACGGCTCCCATAGGCTCTCAGAGCCCGGGAAAAAGCTGAATGTCGTCATTCCAGCCCCAGGCTGAAACACATTATCGCCTTTGTCAAGTGGCCGATCAAGGGACAGTGGGCTTAGGCGCGTGCACTGGTCGCCCCCGTCTTTCTTTTTTTTCTCCTCTATTTACCGAAACGCAGATTCCCGGTCGGAATATTATCGCTTTTTTACGACATAAATTGCATAAAAATTTATTTTAAACAGCGGTTGACATGCTTCAAGTACGGTAATGGAATATTTAGAATTGTTTTGTCACGAAATGCGCCATGCTCGTAACCCTGATTTACCATTTCGGATAGTGTCTAGAACGCACGAACAAAACGCCGCTGTTTGGATATAACGATGGATTATTTGGGACCAAACCAACATTTGTTATTGAAGTAGAAGTCCTGGGAGTGCATTCTGACGAAGAACAGCAAAGGTAATAACATTTTTGTTATAGTAAATCTGATTTTGGTGAAGGCTAAACTTGCTGGGTGTCTAAATAGCTAACCTGTGATGGCTGGGCTATGTACTTAGAATATTTTTAAAATTGTGCTTTCACCAAAAAGCTATTTTAAAATCGGACATATCGAGTGCATAGAGGAGTTCTGTATCTATAATTCTTAAAATAATTGTTATGCTTTTTGTGAACGTTTATCGTGAGTAATTTAGTAAATTGTTAGTAAATTCCCCGGAAGTTTGCGGGGGGTATGCTAGTTCTGAACGTCACATGCTAATGTAAAAAGCTGTTTTTTGATATAAATATGAACTTGATTGAACAAAACATGCATGTATTGTATAACATAATGTCCTAGGGTTGTCATCTGATGAAGATCATCAAAGGTTAGTGCTGCATTTAGCTGTGGTTTGGGTTTATGTGACATTATATGCTAGCTTGAAAAATGGGTGTCTATTTCTGGCTGGGTACTCTGCTGACATAATCTAATGTTTTGCTTTCGTTGTAAAGCCTTTTTGAAATCGGACAGTGTGGTTAGATAAAGGAGAGTCTTGTCTTTAAAATGGTGTAAAATAGTTATATGTTTGAGAAATTGAAGTAATAGCATTTTTAAGGTATTTGAATATCGCACCACGGGATTAGACTGGCTGTTGCGTAGGTGGGACGATTTGGTGCCACCTACCCTAGAGAGGTTAACAGGGGTGTGTAGAGTTTTTAAATCCACTGTATATGGATCTGTGCCATTTACATTGAACTGGACTGTGTTTACAGCATGAGCAGTCATGAGTAGATGCACTTGTTTTAAGATCAAAGCGAGAGCTGCCTGTAGCCATGTGCAGATTTAGCTCATACCCTTTGCTAGTTAGTGAGTTATTAGCCCAGTTATAGATCATTTGTAGTCAGTAATAGAGGAGTGATTGCTTCCTACAAGAGCACAAAACATGTACATTTCTAGACATCTTTGGAAAGTGAGTCAGGTAAAGAGCTTTTTTTTCTTAAAGGGGGCAGTGTTGTATTTTGAGACGGGCTTGAATAAGCTAAGTAGCCAATGGGACGAGGTTAGCATAATTTGTCTGATTCTCTGTAATAATGGTATGGGAATAATGCATTTTATTTTGTAAAGTGGTTTCTTGCCTCAAACACAACATTTTCAGTCACCTCCTTGTCTGAAAGACAAGTGGATAAACAGGTTAATGTCAAGCTCTGCATGTTTTGTTTTTTTTCCAAAAGTCTCATGGAATGTAGGCCTACATTGAACACCACACATTGGCTGCTACTTTAGGCTGAATGAGAACAGCTATTTCCATGTTAAAATGTTATGGTATGCATTTGCATTTAGCCATTGTTTTTGATGATAGGCAACACTCTGTTAGGCCTACATTATGATCAAATAGCCACAGTCGCCTACTTGGCCACTGTTAAAACTGTAACTTAAAAGCGGGTACAGCCTCAATGTTCACAGTAAACGTGCGCTGGAAGTTGCACAGAATTTTCACAATGTTCAAGGTAGCGAAATGCCTAACACTCAGAATTAGAGGTTATACCAGGTTTTGTTCATCCTGATCAGACAGGTTTTTTACATGAATGATACATTGGAGACAATATATGACAACTACTAGAAATAGAAGAAGAAACATCTAAGAAGCCAGGCCTGGTATTCATAGAAGATTTTGAAAAGGCTTTTTATATACGAATGTTATATATAAATGCCTGGATTTTTTCTAATCTTGGTGAGTCTCTTCTTCAAATGTATAGCAAACCCATGTGTAAAATAGTAAATAGCGGCTACTTCTCAGATAGTTTTGAACTGTGAAGAGGAGTTAAACAAGGGTGTCCGTGGTCACCATATCTATTCGTTATGGCCTTCGAAATGCTAGCTATTAAAATCAGATCAAATAACAATATCAGAGGATTAGAAATCCAAGGCTTAATAAAAACAAAGATGTCCATGTATGCCGATGACTGAAGTTCAATATTAAGTCTGCAAGCAAGATCTCTGAAATGTCTCATTGAAGAGATAACTTTTCTGGCCTCTCTGGACTAAAACCTAATTATGATAAGTGTACCATATTATGTATTGTATCTGTAAAAAACACAACTTTTATATTACCCTGCAGCTTACCTATAAATGGGCTGACGGTCAAGTAGACGTACTTGGTATTCATATCACAAAAGCTATAAATAAGCTCTCTACAATGAATTTCAATAGAAAACTAGTACAAATAGAAAAGATCCTGAGGTAAATACCAGTCTATTTAATGGGAAAATTACACAGATTAACTCCTTAGTCATATCTCAGTTTACTCACTTATGGCGCTGCCTACTCCTGATTCTTTTTTAAATCATATTTCACTTTATCTGGGATGCTAAACCAGACAAGATGAAGCGTGCCTATCTATATAATGAATATGAACTGGGTGGGCTGAGATTATTAAATGTAAAAGCACGAAACCTCTCTAAAAGCTTCACTTATACAAAAGTTTTACTTTAACCCAAAATGGTTCTCAAGTAGATACTAAGAAAAGCTCATCCCTTGTTTAAAAATTGCTATGTCTCATTTTCGATTAATTGAAAATGAAACCTTGTTCAAAGTATCTCTTTTTCAAACCAGCAATGCAGAGCAATTTCATATAAAATATATTAACAAATAATTATTTTGTTTTTAAATGATATTAGAATGGTAGACTTCTGTCTTTCATGGAGCTATCGGAATTGTATGGGAAGGTCTGCTCAATCCAAGATTACAATCAACTGATTACAGCACTACCCCCCCAAAAAAAACTGTCAGAAAAACAAAAATATAATAAATAGGAAAGTATACCGGTTTCATTTTTGAGGACCAGGATGTTGACGGCTGTGCCATACAGATTGCAAAATAGCTGGGAAGAGATTTTTGATGTACCGATTTACATAGCACAGGGTGTATGAGTTGATATATAAAATGACGCAAGATTCAAGACTTCGTGCTTTTCAGCTAAAACTATGTATAGAAAATTCTTGAATATTTGGGGCATAGAATCATCGCAGCTCTGCAGATTTTGTTGTACAGAATCAATAGACCATTTGTCTGGTATTGCCCTTAGGTAGCCTGTTTCTGGTTTCAGGTTCAGGAATGGCTGAAAAAGCATAATATTAAATGTAAAATTGACCGTAGAAATAGCATTGTGGGGAGATTTTGAGAGACCTGTTCAGTAAATTACTAATACTCTTAGTAAAAGTATTTATCTTCAACTCACAATCTGTGGATTCTATTATTTGATAGATTCAAATTGTATGTTAAACATCACAGCATTGTTGAAAGATACACTATATATACAAAAGTATGTGGACACCCCTTCAAATTAGTGGAATCGCCTATTTCAGTCACACCCATTGTTGACAGGTGTATAAAATTGAGCACACATCCATGCAATCTCCATAGACAAACATTGGCAGTAGAATGGCATTACTGAAGAGCTCAGTGACTTTCAATGTGGCACCGTCATAGGATGCCACCTTTCCAACAAGTCAGTTCGTCAAATTTCTGCCCTGCTAGAGCTGCCCCGGTCAACTGTAAGTGCTGTTATTGTGAAGTGGAAACGTCTAGGAGCAACAATGGCTCAGCCGCGAAGTGGTAGGCCACACAAGCTCACAGAACTTGACTGCCGAGAGCTGAAGCGAGTAAAAATTGCCTGTCCTCGGGTGCAACACTCACTACCGAGTTCCAAACTGCCGCTGGAAGAAACGTCAGCACAAGAACTGTTCGTCGGGAGCTTTATGAAATGGGTTTCCATGACCGAGCAGCCGCACACAAGTCTAGGATCACCATGCGCAATGCCAAGCATCGGCTAGAGTGGTATAAAGCTTGCTGCCATTGGACTCTGGAGCAGTGGAAACGCGTTCTCTGGAGTGATAAATCACGCTTCACCATCTGGCAGTCCGACGGACGAATCTGGGTTTGGCGGATGCCAGGAGAACACTACCTTTTCCAATGCATAGTGCCAACTGTAAAGAGTGGTGGAGTAAGAATAATGGTCTGGGGCTGTTTTTCATGGTTTGGGCTAGGCCCCTTAGTTCCTACAGCATACAATGACATTCTAGATGATTCTGTGCTTCAAACTTTGTGGCAACAGTTTGGGGAAGGCCCTTTCTGCTTCAGCATGCCCCTGTGCACAAAGCGAGGTCCATATAGAAATGAAGGGGGAGATTTTTTCAGGGGGGGTGGGACCTTTGGTGGGGGGGGGGGTCTCGGACGGTTGAGGGGCATCTCTCGGTGAACTGTGTGGGGGGGGGCACTTGACCCTGGTTGTGCCCTTGGGCGGGGCACTTGACCCTGGTTGCTCCTGTGTCTGCTCGATGACTATGAGTGGCTACATTGCAGGTAGATTGTATGTTTTGAAAATTCAATACAAAAAAAAATGTATATTAAAAAGATGAATCCTGTATGGCTAATGTGGCCAACACATTACTGAGCATCAACTGAAGTGTGAATGTCTAGGGCAAATGATTGTGCAAACTGCGTGTGTGTCCATGAATGTGGCGTGGTATACTTTGTCTTGTAACAAGTTCAACTAGCATTTTGTTTGTTGTTTTGAGTCTATTTTTCCTGGTTGCTACAGTATATCTGCTGTGTAGCTGGTCGGTTCCCTAGAGCCAAGTCGTTTTTTCAGAATTCCTCAGTAATTCAGAAACATGAGGCCGGTGAGAGCCTTTGATGTTAGAGAGGGAGAGAAAGAGAGCGAAAGAAAGAAAGACAGACGAGGAAGGGAAGGAGAAAGGGAGAGAAGGAGGGGGACCGATGGAGAGAGGTAAATAGAGAAAGACAGTGAGAACCAGAAAGAGAGAGAGTGATATTTCCCTTGAGTCTCATATTTAAGGAGATGGTTGTTAGAATAGAGGTTCAGCACAAAATAAGAGCAGACGTGTCTCTAAAACACACATGTGGTACGTGCACACACAGCCAGAGTTCCATGCCAACCATCTGAGTTATGTCCCCTAATAGAGTTATTTATCTCAGGAACATGTGCTGGTGCATGCTGGGTACTAGCACACCTTCTGTCACTCACATGAACACACACGCTCACATCCGTATGCACAGCTGCAGGTGATGACAGAAAAGTGAATTCAGCAGCAGGGACATTTTGCGTTTCACAAAGGCTGAGATTTCCTGAAGGCTAATGTTTGCCATTCTGTTGAACTGCTTGACAGAAGTGCTCACTGCATACAATCCCACACACTAAAACGCACACACACTTCTCAAGGCTTTGAACAGACATAGATAAAGTCTTTCTCACAATTAAGGTTAATAGGTGATCCTATGAGAAATTACACAGGAAATCAAGTTTAAAGCACAGAATCTTCTACAGTACATCAATATTTGACCATCAAGCTGTTGCAACAATCAGGGTGGCTTTATGAAGGCAATTTTACTTTGGATATGAATATGGATTGTGCTACAAGATTCAACACGATGGCCTATTATGAGGATCTGTAAAAGGTTGGACTTGACCGATTCTGCAGGGAGGAATTCTCTCCTATAGCAGAGATGGGGCTGAAATAGCAGTGGCCTACTTTGGTTTCTAGTGGCACACGCTATGATCAGTCAAAGGACATGTCTAAGCTCTTACAGGTCTAACAGCTCAGGATTAGAGCTGGGAAACGCTGAGGTTATCACATCCTCAAAGCTGATAAAGACAGAGTTTGTGTGGCTCTGAAAGATCTCCCCATGGGCTAGGGCAGTGTTCCCAACCAGGACTACCTATCCACTGGGGGTACTTGAGAAGACTCATGAGACCTACTGGTAAAATCCACAGGAAGGGGAACCTCAGGGGTTCCCCATGCAGAGAAAAACATCTGTTGGTGGTGCAGTAACCAAAAAAGGTTGGAAACCACTGGGCTAGGGAATGTGTGTGTGTGTGTGTGTGTGTGTGTGCGCACACGCGTAAATGCTACAACTGTCTAAACAAATCCTACTCAAACACATACACCATATTGTTTCATTGGTGTGTGTGACCCCTTGCTCAGACCTGGTACAGTGTCTGTCTGGAAAGGTGCTACTGTGTGTAGTGGACAGGGGAACTGCAGGGGGACATGTGTGAGAGGTAATTGTCATTTACCCAGGGTTAGGGGCTCGTGGGGGCATTGGAATTGAGGTGACAGGGGCAAGCAGAAACCTAAAGACCCAGTGAATTGAGGTGCACACACACACAAACAGAGAGAGAGAGTTCCCTCCAATGCTTCATGACAGGCAGACCCCAGTTGACCTAATTTTCACACAGAGAGCTGATTTCAGTACATTCAAATAGTGTACAGACCCCTTTTCCCACATTTTGTTACGTTACAGCCTTATTCTAATATGGATTAAATTATATATTTTTTCCTTATCAATCTACACACAATACCCCATAATGACAAAGTGAAAACAGGTAGCATTGTGTTGTGCGACTAAACTGTACATTTTATTGTAACCAGCACAAGGTGCACCTGTGTAATGATCATGCTGTTTAATCAGCTTCTTGATATGCCACATGGATGGATATGTCAGGGGGGTGGATTATCTTGGCAAAGGAGAAATGTTCTCTTACAGGGATGTAAAGAAATTTGTGCACAACATTTTAGAGAAATAAGCTTTTGTGCATATGGAACATTTCTGGGATGTTTTATTTTAGCTCATGAAACATGGGACCAACACTTTACATGTTGCGTTTATATTTTTGTTCAGCATACATACTGTACATACATACACACATACATACATACATACATACATAAACTAACTAAATCCTGCTCACTGATCCCTAATTTAATTTCTCCCTAAAGACCTTGCCCAACAACCTCCAATAAAAGCTTTAAGTTGTCAAACAAAATAGTGTTTTCAGATGAGGAAAAGCACTCAATTTAAGGCCTTTAACATATCTTGGAATGGCATTGAAGACCGCTTCCATTATCGTTGTTATTGTGATGCTGGCTGGAACTGTTGGCGAGCATGCTTCTGTCTCTCCTAACTAAAAGTGCTCAGAGTGGCACGTTGGGGTATGCTTGTGTTTCCCAACTCTGCTCCTTTCAACAGCACAATGACCCACAGTACAAATAGTTATATTTGGTAGCACGAGGAGTACTGCTACAAAATGTTTTGATTTAACTCCCCCCAGTCAGGGCTTAAATCACCAGTGACTTAACACGTGTGTTACATTACCTTTTCATGCTATTCTTGCCTTTGACTTTTCCCCATCTATTCAGTGTTCAATGTTCCACACTGCCTTTTCCCACCTGGACAAAAGGAAGGCCTATGTCAGAATGCTGTTCATTGACTACAGCTCAGCATTCAACACCATAGTGCCCACAAAGCTCATCACTAAGCTAAGGACCCTGGGACTAAACACCTCCCAATGCAACTGGATCTTGGACTTCCTGACGGACAGCCCCCAGGTGGTAAGGGTAGGAAACAACACATCTGCCACGCTGATCCTCAACACTTGGGCTCCTCGGGGTGGGTGCTTAGTCCCCTGTACTCTCTGTTCACCCACAACTGCGTGGCCAAGCACAACTCCAACACCATCATTAAGTTTGCTGACGACAAAACAGTGGTAGGCCTGATCACCGACAATGATGAGACAGCCTATATGGAGGAGGTGAAAACAACCTCTCCCTCAATGTGAGCAAGACAAAGGAGCTGATCGTGGACTATAGGAAAAGGAGGGCCAAACACACCCCAATTAACGTAGACGGGGCTGAAGTGGAGCGGGTCGAGAGTTTCAAGTTCCTTGGTGTTCACATCACCAACAAACTATCATGATCCGAACACACCAAGATAGTTGTGAAGAGGGCACGACAAAACCTTTTCCCCCTCAGGAGACTGAAAAGATTTGGCATGGGTCCCCAGATCCTCAAAAAGTTCTACAGCTGCACCATCGAGAACATCCTGACTGGTTGCATCACCGCCTGGTATGGAAACTGCTTGGCATCTGACCGTAAGGTGCTACAGAGGGTAGTGTGGACGGCCCAGTACATCACTGGGGCCAAGCTTCCTGACATCCAGGACCTATATACTAGGCATGGTCAGAGGAAGGCCCAAAATGTGTCATAGACTGTTCTCTCTGCTACCGCACGGCAAGTTGTACCGGAGCGTCTAGTACCAAAAGGCTTCGTAACAGCTTCTACCCACAAGCCATAAGACTGTGAACAATGAATCAAATGGCAACCTGGACTATTTACATTGACCCCCCCCCTTCGTTTTTACACTGCTACTACTCGCTGTTTATTATCTATAAATAGTCACTTTACAAATTACCTCGACTAACCTGTACCCCGCACATTGACTCGGCACCGGTACCCCATGTATATAGCCTCGTTATTGTTATGTTATTTTCATGTAATTATTATTTTTTTTAACTTTAGTTTATTTAGTAAATATATTCTTAACTCTATTTATTTTACTGCAATGTTGGTAAAGGGCTTGTAAAAGTAAGCATTTCACAGTAAGGTCTACACCTGTTGTCTTATTTTGTTACTGAAAAGCAACCTGTAAAACATTAGGAAGCAACCTTGGAAACAAAGACCTACATTTACCTTCCATTCAAGCTGATAAAAAAAGCCTAATGCACACACAAGTTATAATAGTATTCGTAGTACTATCACTGTAGTCAATGCTTCCTGATTAGGGGAGATCTAATGGCAACAAAGCACACTGTTATAGCAGAGGACGCTAGTGAGAGGAGGACTGCTCATAATAATGTCTGGAATGGAGTGAATGTAATAGTATCAAACAAATGGAAACCAGGTGTTTGATGTGTTTGAAACCATTCCATTCCAGCCATTACTATGAGCCTGTCCTCCCCATGTAAAGTACCACCAGCCACCACTGTGTTGTAGGCATATTTGTGTGTGTGTATGGTGTAGGCATATTTGTGTGTGTGTGTGTGTGTGTGTGTGTGTGTCTGTCTTACCTTGGCCGAGGTCTCGAACCAGCCCAGGAAGCCAGTCTCTTTACAGAAGTTGTCCATGAGGGAAGTGTTGTTGGAGGTCTCATTTTTCTGGTCACACTTATTGGCCAGCAGCACCGAGGGGATAGGGCTCCCATTGGCCAGTTTCACCTTGCTGTCCAAGTCGTGTTTCCATTTGGACACGGCCTCAAACGTGGAGCCCCTCGTCACGTCAAACACCACGAATGCCCCCACCGCCTCCTTGTAGTACACCCGCGTCATGTTCCCAAATCGCTCCTGACCTGCATGGGGACAGGGAAGCAACACGATCAGTAACTCAATGGGTCAATGGCACAGTACACAATTAAACCTAGTAGGCCTGCGTCAAAGTAACTAAGGAGATGGATTAGTTAGTAAACAAAAGGCTATTGGGTCAAATGCTCAATGGGTTACCAGATGCAGAGATTCTGTTACAGCCCATAAGAGGACATCAGAAAGGGGTCAAGGAAAAACAAGACATCTGAATGTACAAAACACAGGAGCAGGCCTATAGAGGGGTGGAAGCGACTTAGCCTTTGAGTGTTGCTAATGAGACAGCAAAGCAGGGTCTGTTCCTTCTGTACACACACACAGATAGACCTGTGACAGGACATTCCACAGGCCCCATTACCCAGCGCAGTGAGTACAGCACAACAAGGGCCACTTGTGAGATCGATTACTCCACTAAATCACTCCCACTTGAGACATTTCAAGGTGCCAGTTTGGGGAGAATTAGCTCAGTTTACCAGGAATATGTACATGTTTTAGACATGGATATAAAACTGAATGAGGATTAGCCAGTGTTTCATAAGATGACAGAGGAAGGTAAAAGTCTCTGTCTCAGGTAAAATAAATGTGTTATCTTGAGCCTGCATTCAGAAGACAAACATTTTATTCTTCTGCTCTAAAGTGCTGTGTGAGAGTAGTGTTTTGCCTCCATTTTGGTTCCCCTTCACCACCAAATGACCAAAATGGATCTTGACCCACTTTTTCTAATTTGTCAAAGACTCAAGCCAAGGAAGAAATCTGCCTCCTCGATAATGAACCCATTCTCTCCAGTCTTGCTGGGAGAAATCTGGAATGATGCTTTACAAAGTGAAAGCAAGGGGAATTACCACCGGGATCCTGGGTGTCACGATCAATCTAAGCAAGGCACTACTCAAAATACAGTCACAACGAAGGCAAGACTATTATTCCGTAGCCATATTATCAGTCTGTGTATTAGCTATTAATCTCAGAGAGGAGTGAAAATGCAAACACTGATAATGAATGGCCAAAAGCCTGCGGCATTGATTAACAATTTGCATGCATAGGATTTCGATCTGCAAGCTTTAGTTGACATGGAGCATGGGTTGTAATCAATAATATGACGATGATTCTCCTATCTAAATCACCCCCTTCGGTTTCTCACTTAATTTCTATGTATACCTTAAATAGAACTGAACAAACTACAAATTTTGTCAGATGACAAGTACAATAAAATTGATATTATGCTTTCAAGCATTTGCTCTATTGTATGTGTGGCAATTTGTTTGGGATATTGCAACAATTTTTTTGATTTCTCACAAAGTTCCATCAAATTACAGTGGATATAAAAAGTCTACACACCCCTGTTAAAATGCCAGGTTTTTGTGATGTAAAAGAATGAGACAAAGATAAATCATGTCAGAACTTTTTCTACTGTTAATGTGACCTATAATGTGAACAATTCAATTGGAAAAACAAACTGAAATCTTCGAGGGGGAAAAATGAAAAATAAAAACCTTACAATAACCTGGTTGCATAAGTGTGCACACCCTCTTATAACTGGGGATGTGGCTGTGTTCAGAATTAACCAATCACATTCAAACTCTGATTAATCACAAATAAAGTTCAGCTGTTCTAGTAGGATTTTCCTGACATTTTCTTAGTTGCATCTCAGAGCAAAAGCCATGGTCCGCAGAGAGCTTCCAAAGCATCAGGGGGATCTCATTGTTGAAAGATATCAGTCAGGAGAAGGGTACAAAATAATTTCCAAAGCATTACATATACCATGGAACACAGTGAAGACAGTCATCATCAAGTGGAGAAAATATGGCACCACAGAGACATTACCAAGAACTGGACGTCCCTCCAAAATTTATGAAAAGATGAGAAGAAAACTGGTCAGGGAGGCTTCCAAGAGGCCTACAGCAACATTAAAGGAACTGCAGGAATTTCTGGCAAGTACTGGCTGTGTGCTACATGTGACAAAAATCTCCTGTATTGTTCATATGAATGGGCTATGGGGTAGGGTGGCAAGACGGAAGCCTTTTCTTACAATGAAAAACATCCAAGCCCGGCTGAAGTTTGCAAAAACAAACATCAAGTCCCCCAAAAGCACGTGGAAAAATGTGTTAAGGTCTGATGAAACCAAGGTTGAACTTTTTGGCCATAATTCCAAAAGGTGTGTTTGGCGCAAAAACAACACTGCACATCACCCAAAGAACACCATAACCACAGTGAAGCATGGTGGTGGCAGCATCATGCTTTGGGGCTGTTTTTCGTCAGCTGGAACCAGGGCCTTAGTCAGGGTGGAGGGAATTATGAACAGTTCCAAATACCAGGCAATTTTGGCACAAAACCTTCAGGCGTCCGTTAGAAAGCTGAAGATGAAGTTCACCTTTCAGCACGACAACGACCCAAAGCACACATCCAAATCCACGAAAGCATGGCTTCACCAGAAGAAGATTAACGTTTTGGAATGGCCCAGCCAGAGCCCAGACCTGAATCCAATTGAACATTTCTGGGGTGATCTGAAGAGGGCTGTGCACAGGAGATGTCCTCGCAATCTGACAGATTTGGAGCGCTTTTGCAAAGAAGAGTGGGCAAATATTGCCACATCAAGATGTGCCATGCTAATAGACTCCTACACAAAAAGACTGAGTGCTGTAATAAAATCAAAAGGTGCTTCAACAAAGTATTAGTTTAAGGGTGTGCACACTTATGCAACCAGGTTGTGAGTTTTTAATTTTTCCCCCTCAAAGATTTCAGTTTGTTTTTCAATTGAATTGTTCACGTTAAAAGGTGGGAAAAGTTCTGACATGATTTCTCTTTGTCTCATTATTTTACATCACAAAAACCTGGCATTTTAACAGGGGTGTGTAGACTTTTTAAATCCACTGTACATTAATGAGCACTGGACAAAACCTTTAGAGCAAACAGATTTGAGGTGGAGCCCCATCTTCCACAAACTATTTCCAGGACAAGAACTTATAGAACCTTCAAGACTGCTGAAATCAATCAACCTGTGAGTGATTGTTCACTGAGGCGTACCTCAATTAAAGGTGAATCTCTGGTCGGGGGATTACTGGGAAGACTCAATCCCCCGACCTCTGCTTTACCTGTCTGGGGTCCAGGATCACACCCATGCAGCAATTCCCTCTCTCTCGGTGATCCAGCCCTCTTCTACATGTTATGTCATTTGCAGATCATAAGGCTTCCTACAGTTGTGTCAGGCAGGTTGTGTGTGAGACTGACAGCCATTTTGGGTTTACTACCGTTTTATTTGGCCATTTTTATTGTTCAGAAATGTGGTGGGTACTCTATTCGTTCGCTGGACTTTATCCTGCTAACTGTTCCAAATGTCCGAACTGAATTTGGTAAAAGGGCTTTTATGTACTCTGCGCCATCATCCTGGAACACCTTACAAAATACTTTTAAACTGGAAGAACTTGTCCCGATTGGTATTTTTAAATCACTGATGAATGATCTTGAGACTGATTCCCTGACCTGTCAATGTTTTTAATTTGCTGTTTTTGATTTAGTTATACTCTTGTGAATTCTATGGTTTTTACTAGATTATTTGTAGTTTTTCATGTTGTTGGTCTGTAATTTTTGTAATGACTTGGTGCTGCCCATCTTGGCCAGGACGCTCTTGAAAAGGAGATTTTAAATCTCAATGAGCCCTTCCTGGTTAAATAAAGGTTTAATAATAATAATAATAATAATAATAATAATAATAATAATAATAATATCAGGGGATGAAAGAGCTTCTGCACTCCACTGAACCCTGAACACTGCTGCCTGCCCCACTGCCTCACAGACACAGTCCAAAAAGAGAGGAATAAAGTGGAACAGACAGAGCTGTGATCATCCTCCCATATCTGAGCTCTTGCGAATCCACACCTCTGCCGTCTCTCAGCAGAATACTTAGTCGGAATGGAACATACAAGACTTCAGATTATTCTGGGGTGTTCTGTTCAAGCATCCCAGAATGTTCAGGAATCATTTTTAGAATGCTAGAAGGCTCTCAGTTCCATGTCCACGTGTCCGTACGGATGTTTACAACCATGTCCACGTGTCCGTACAGATGTTTACAACCATGTCCACGTGTCCGTACGGATGTTTACAACCATGTCCACGTGTCCGTACGGATGTTTACAACCATGTCCACGTGTCCGTACGGATGTTTACAACCATGTCCACGTGTCCGTACGGATGTTTACAACCATGTCCACGTGTCCGTACGGATGTTTACAACCATGTCCACGTGTCCGTACGGATGTTTACAACCATGTCCACGTGTCCGTACGGATGTTTACAACCATGTCCACGTGTCCGTACGGATGTTTACAACCATGTCCACGTGTCCGTACGGATGTTTACAACCATGTCCACGTGTCTGTACGGATGTTTACAACCATGTGGGCACGGATGTAGAGACAGGCAGGCAGAGAGAGGAGACAGACAGAGATGATCTATTCTAATGATATCACTCTGGGTTCTTTACCCTTTCACTATGACAGAAAAGTCTCAGAAGACGACAGAGCACCCATGGTATGTTATTGAAGAGATCTGGCAGGTTGCTATGCTAATATGGCAACAGCTCAGTTGGTTTTGATACATCTAACTGAGCCTGGTGAATGATTGATTTATGGTCTAATTGCTAGTTCCACAAACAACAAACCAGTATATACCAGCTCTGAGAGCAGGTGGCCAATGCACAGATATTTTAAGGGGTTGCATGACTCATGGTTACCTACTCACCTAATTCTAAAATTACCATCCAAGAAATAACTTTGTGTTGGAATGTGGACATCAAATTAGAAGGATAATGCCATGGCAGTGTTTAAAAATGATTGCACTGTCTGAACACATGTAAGTTACAACAGAAATGGACATTGCTGCTGCTGCAGCACACAATCCAATTAAAGAATGAGAACTAGCTCACCTCACTGCACAGCACTAGTCTCCACTGCATCCAAGTTAAACACTGAATAAAGAGAGCTGTTTCAGGAACCGTGACGGCAATTTCTCCCCCTGCAGTTTCACTTCATTACAGGTACTTACCCAGCTACGTATGGAAACTGAGTGGCGTGTCGCAGTGCGGGTGTGAGTGAGGGAGTCAATACACTGAGGGGCCTACAGGCCTGCTCAGTAATTGCTCATAATTGAGGGTCTAAATTTAGTTGGTTTAACCCCAGGTGAATTCACTGGGGACACGGCACAGTGGGAAGGCGAGATGATGGATTGAAATAAAGGCTTTACATTTTCAGGCCTTTCGGTGCCCAGAGATCCAAGAGAAGAAGTCTTCGGAGTGGAATACAGAAATAAAACACAGAACAAAATAACCTCACTTTATTAAACGTTTTCCGAGCATATTTGTTGGGTATCACTTTATTTTAAGGGTAACTAACACAGGTGTCAAGCCCTCAGATGTCCTCTTTAAAATAAATATACTTTTTTGGTAAAAATGTTGTCGTTTCTCTGTAATACCACCTAGCCATTTTATGAAGTTGGCTTTAGCTTGCCCAGAGACTCCCAATGTACCAACCTCATAACTAGCTACCAAGAAGCCATTTCAGGCTATCAATCAAGTTAGAGTAGCTAGCTTGTCTAACTATCTTAGCTGGCATGCCTTCTGGCAACGACTTTAGAAAAGAAAGCAATTACTAAATAAAGACTCACATTCCTTTCAATCTTTTACCCAGATTCAGAGAAGCAGGTTCAGTAACAAAAGATATATATTATACAACACACACACACACACACACACACGTCAGGTGGATACAGACGGCTCAAGAGGTATGCTTAGATATGTAGAAAAAGAAACATTTTTTTTACATTGAATTAAGCACAATGATTATGTCTCTAGATTGCAGTAAAAATGTGTTTCAGGTGTTTGGAAAATGCAAAATTCCTACAACTTCCAGACCTAGCCCCCTGTAGTTAGTCATACATGTATATATAGATACTGCAGGAATGTATCCCAATGACATGCCCATCCTTTGTGAGAAATCACACTGGTCAATCAAAACATTTATAAAGTATAAAGCGCTCACTTTAGATTAGGGACTGCAAAAATACTTAAATGATTAGTAAATTGTTTGTGGGAGTAATGATTAATAAACGGTGAATACACAATTTATATATGCCTTATAAATGGTTAATTAGGTACCCTTAAAATAAAGTGTTACCATTTATTGGCTTTTATTCGACAGGCTCCACACACACTTAAGGCTCAGGCTCAGTACGACCTCGAAGGAAAAATACTTTTCAGTGTGAATCGAATGAACTAGTGAACTGGGTAGTGAATAGAGTCAAATATTGACAGAAGTGCTCTAATACTTTCAAAATGTCAGCTATTTGTTGATGAGAGACGAGAGAGGTTTGGTACATTGATAAGCTTCTGAAGGCTACTCTCTTATTATTACCTATCCTGATGCCTAGTCACTTTACCTCATACCTAGTACCTCTGCACATTGATCTGGTACTGCTACTCCCTGTATAGCCCCATTCTTGTGTATAATTTTCCTCTGAGTTACTATTTTTTGTACTCTGCATTGTTGGGAAGAGCACGTTGTATTCGGCACATGTGACAAAACATTTTGATTTGATGTGGTTTTCACTCCCAACCTCGAAACAGGTTCACATACTGTACATACCGAACTTTAGAAGTCTGTTTTTCGCAAAAACATAACTTTCAAAGTTTGGTATGTATAGTATGTGAACCTGTTTCCAGGTTGGGAGTGACAACAAAGCAGTGAAACTCTCCTTTTCAATGTTATTCCTCTTTTCACCACTGTGCAAAAGTCAATTAAGATGTTATGAAACGTTCCCTGCACATGGCCTTGTCTCTGACTATTGTAGTCAGAGTACAGTGAGCGCTGTGCTAATTTTAAAGTACAGATACATTTTATGAACACCACCAAAACAGTGAATGGGAAAATGAATTGTCTGATTGGTCCCAGAAACTGATGGGTTGGAGCAGAGCCAGAACACAGGTAAGTAAAGCAATGTTTTGAAAATTCTGATACTCTGATTGGTTAGACAATTTAATCGCTGATGACTGTTTTGAACAACGCCCCTCATCAACACAAACGACTTCAATGATGGCAGATTCGGACTGAAGTATGTAGAGATAGATAGAAAAGTGTTAGAATTCAGTGTGTCGAATGATTTTGAATGATTTTCAAAAAAAATTGTGATACAAATGTAAAAAGGATGTTTAACATCCTTCCAACATGCAGTTGCCATCCTGTTTAAAAGACACCACTGACTTTATATCGAAACTACAAAGTATACCAGTTATTAATGAAGGAAATTGGCCAGTCACTGTGTTTCATCATTATACACCAATATTACGAATGATGGAGGCCCTCAAATTCTTCCTCTCCGACCACGGAAGCCTTGTGCCTTCAAATTATATAATTGAACTTGAGCAACTAGTGCACACTAAAAACTATTTTGTATTTGACAAATATTACTACCTACAGACCTTTGGAAAAGCGAAGGGAACCCCATTAGCCCCTAACTACGCAAATGTCTTTGGATTTAAATTTATGAAAATAATCCATTAAAAGAACATGTCAAATATTGGACCCGCTATAGACCAGACATGGGCAACTCTAGTCCTCAGGGCAGGAGTGGTGTCACACTTTTTCCACATCCCTAGCATCCACAACTGATTAAACAAATTGCATTCTAAAATGAATATGATGATAAGCTGATTATTGGAGTCAGGTGTGTTAGCTGTGGCAAAAGTGTGACACCAATCAGGCCCCTGAGGACTGGAGTTGCCCACCCGATGTAGACGATTTCTTTATTATCTGGACGGGTTCCGAAATGTAATTAAAATGAATCTCTTAACTACATTAACTCTAGAGTACAATCAATTTCCTTTACTATAGAAAAGAACATCAACTCTGTCCCATTTTTGTAAGCTAAGAAATGTATAATCTCTAAATACTACAGAAAACCTACAGATGAAAATACTATACTGACAGATGATAGTTACTGTACCATCCTCTCCCCCTAAAAAGAGGTTTACTAGTCAGACAACTTCAGAGACAACTTCAGAGACTGCATTTTATATCTGTGACACAGAGGAAGAATATGATAGATAATCAATCAAATTCTCTCCTTGAGCATTTCAGCTCGAGGACACCCCGAGACCTGGCTTGATGAAGCTCCAAAACAAGTTAAAAGCTTGAACTGAAGCCAGTTACTTAATAAATCCCAACAAAAACCGAAGAAACAGTTTTCTGTAAACTGTTTAATTACTTTCAACAACAGCCCTAATGGCATCACATCTTCATCAATAAGCACTGGCATATACTATCAGACTCCTCTTTACATTCTGCCTTCCAGAATCCACCTTTTATTTACCTAGAAAACGATCAAGAAATCTATCAAGAAATCTATCAAACATATTGGTCAAATCAGATGTGGTCAGAGAGAGAAAAGTGGCCTTCATGAAAGGATGTTTCCCAGGTAGATCATGTACCTCATGTAGGACCATAAAATGTACTTGTATGCCCTCAGACTTCTAGGACCTATGAATTAAAGTAATGTATAACTTTCACTACCAAAGTAGTCATTTATATTTTACAGTGTACTTGCAATAATATATATATTGGAAAAACATCCCGCGCCTTGAAAGTATGCCGTGTTGTGAAACACTTTAGAGAACAAAATCACTCTAATCATTAATTATGTTGCGTCGGGATTGAAAAAAATCCACCACACAGAGGAGTTGATTACGACAACAAATTAGTCCAAAGAGAAGCCATGTGAATATATAAATTCAACTCTGTATCCCCACGTTTTAAACAACTATATTACCTCCTTCCTACAGGCCAAATTTAGACCGTTGTACAAGAAGTGTCCATATCATATTTTGCATATCATTTATGAGTCAGCCCCACATATTTATGAACGGCCGATGCTGAGGTCCTTTGTGGTAAGCTATCTCATAAATATATATAATTTATCGAAGTGAGTAGACACCAAAGCCAATTCATTCATTAACAGTTCGCACCTGATGACCCCCAATTACCCTTCGTGCCCGCATCCATACCCTATAATTCTGTACTTCTTTGTGAATGTAACTTGTAGACAAGGGAAGCCAGATCCCTGATTGGCAGATGAGTAGCAACACTGGTGCTCATCGATTGCTTTGAATGAAAAAGGTTTGTGCCTACACACTGAAGGTGTCATGCTGGCATGGGATCAACCTGGAGCCGACTTAATAAGCTTCACTTTATTGAAAGCCATTGGAAATTCATTTCTTCAATGCAATCATAAAATGAGGACAAAGCTTAGGGGAAGACGATGTCAGAAGGAAATGTAACCTTTTTCCTTCAACACCTGGCTCAATATGCAGTGCCACTCAGATGGTGTGTTCGATATGTAAGCGTTGCTATTCTGCTGGAGTAGCCCTCTAGCCTTGCTGACACAACCCATGTGACCACACAGCGAGGAAGAGCTGTGACTGGTCTGGATAGAAGGCTGTTTGTTAATGCAATATTTGTTCAGAAATTGAGCGGACGCATTGATTGGTTCTCTCAAACATTTTTTTCTTTTTTTCTGGGAGATTGAGACCTCTCGCTGTTTGGATTTGAAAATCCAACAGTTGTAATGGAAGAGGGCGGCACTTGGAGGCTGTATGTGGCTGTGCCTGTGGGTGTTTGATTGAGAAAGATACGAAGGGGAACCATCAAGTAAAATCACAGTCCCCTTCATTATCAATGCATCATGCCGACAACATCAAAACAGCCTTTCAAAACTCTGAAGTCAGGAGGACTTCTAGTTAAGTGTTAGCCAGACTAGTAGCCCTCACCTTCTCAGGGGAGGAAAAAAAAAAGTCAAAAAGCTTCATAGAGATTGATTAAAGCGTTCAATAAATCCAACACACACACACCATAGTGATGATTTTAGTTTGTGCTGAGGTGTTAGGCCATTAGAGGCAGGATGAGGTTCAATGGTTAGACAATAGATGACTTGCTATCTATTTATTATACTGCAACCTCCAAGGCAGTCTTGTAAATAGCTCTAATCCCCAATGGGATTCGATGTAGGTAGCAATTCAACATTGTTGAGATAGAACAGGATAACACTTAGGGTTGCAAAGGGTCGGAAACTTTCCGGTAAATTTTCCATGGGAAGTTGAGCCCGGGAATTTGGGGAATTTAGCTTAAATTCATCAAAGAAAGTTAGCTTATTAGAGTGAACCTTTTTTTGTGGGATACACATAAGGCAATTCTAGGTCTTGTGGCATATTTTGGTTAAACTATCTCCAATTCAATGGAATTGCAACCCTCTACATGCACAGTGCACTCTTCCATCACATGTGCAGTGCACTCTTCCATCACATGTGCAGTGCACTCTTCCATCACATGTGCAGTGCACTCTTCCATCACATGTGCAGTGCACTCTTCCATCACATGTGCAGTGCACTCTTCCATCACATGTGCAGTGCACTCTTCCATCACATGTGCAGTGCACTCTTCCATCACATGTGCAGTGCACTCTTCCATCACATGTGCAGTGCATTCTTCCATCACATGTGCAGTGCATTCTTCCATCACATGTACAGTGCACTCTTCCATCATATGTACAGCTGATTCTCAAGATCTTGCACACTAATGAGATGCTATTGAGCCCACACTACTACACTGTCTGAGCCAAGGACTACATGCTTTCTGGTAAATTCTGATTAGAATACTGGGTGGGGTGAATATATTTTATATGATATACATGAATTTATGTTAACTAGTAAATAGTAGCCTACAGAAAAGTGTGTTTAAATCATTTCTAACTTCCTAACAATTTCTGCTAGTTACTTTTTGCTACCATGTGGGTTTTACCTTGCTTGAGCCTGCTAACTGAGTGTTAATTCACCTGTTCCATACATGTTTCATTTTAAAACATTTAACTTACAAAGGAGTTGTTTAATCTAACTGCTTAACTATTTATCTGTACATGGAATTGTATGTTTTTTTTACACATTTTTCTAATCTTTACAGGAAAATGCCACGGGCACTATCTAATGTGTGGAGACATCTCACTGCAGCTAATGTTGAAGTAAAAGCTGTGTACATTTGCAAATACTGTGCCAAATCATGTGAAGAATGCAACAAAGATGCAGAATCATCTGGAAAAGTGCATAAAGTTCCCTCAGCGCTCACAACAAGCAAACTGACAAAAGTCCCTCTACTTCTATTCGAGGTGAAAATTATGACTCAGACACCTTATCGATAGAAACAGCTCATGGTCCTTCTGGAATCAGAAGTTATTTTTGACTCAATGGAGGAACGTAGTCAGAGATATCCTGATGAATGTCTTGCTCGAGCTGTGTACGCAACTGGTTCACCTCTGATGCTCACAGGCAATGAGTATTGGAAGAGATTTCTGAATGTTCTTCGCCCAGCATATACCCCTCCAACCAGACATGCTTTATCTACTCATTTGCTGGATGCAGAGTTCAACAGAGTTCAAGTGAAGGTCAAGCAAATCATAGAGAAAGCAGACTGTATTGCAATCATTAGATTGGTGGTCGTATGTTCGTGGGAAAGAAATAATTAACCTGTTGGGGCTAGGGGGCAGTATTTGCACGGCCGGATAAAAAGCGTACCCGATTTAATCTGGTTACTACTCCTGCCCAGTAACTAGAATATGCATATAATTGTTTGATTTGGATAGAAAACACCCTAAAGTTTCTAAAACTGTTTGAATGGTGTCTGTGAGTATAACAGAACTCATTTGGCAGGCCAAAACCTGAGAAGATTCCAAACAGGAAGCGCTCTCTCTGACCATTTCATGGCCTTATTGATCATCTCTAACAAAAACAGGGGATCTCTGGCATGACGTGACCTTTTCTAACGCTCCTATAGGCTCTCAGAAGGCGCCAGAAAGCTGAATCGTGGCTTTGCAGCCCATGGCTGAAAAACAGTAGCGCATTTTGATAGTGGTCGATCTGAGGACAATGGGACGGGGCGCGCGTGCCCGAGTCGACTCCATGTTTACTTTCTCTCTCTTTGAACGAAAACCACCACTCCCAGTCGGAATATTATCGCTTTTTTACGAGAAAAATTGCATAACAATTTATTTTAAACAGCGGTTGACATGCTTCGAAGTACGGTAATGGAATATTTAGACATTTTTTGTCACGAAACGCGTCGGGCGCGTGACCCTTATTTACACTTCGGATAGTGTCTTGAACGCACGAACAAAACGCCGCTATTTGGATATAACTATGGATTATTTGGGACCAAACCAACATTTGTTATTGAAGTAGAAGTCCTGGGAGTGCATTCTGACGAAGAACACCAAAGGTAATCATACTTTTCTAATAGTAAATCGGAGTTTGGTGAGTGCCACACTTGGTTGGTGTCAAAATAGCTAGCCTGTGATGGCTGGGCTATCTACTTAGAATATTGCAAAATGTGCTTTCACCGAAAAGCTATTTTAAAATCGGACATATCGAGTGCATAAATGAGTTCTGTATCTATAATTCTTAAAATAATTGTTATGTTTTTTGTGAACGTTTATCGTGAGTAATTTAGTAAATTCACCGGAAGTGTTCGGTGGGAATGCTAGTCACATGCTAATGTAAAAAGCTGGTTTTTGATATAAATATGAACTTGATTGAACAAAACATGCATGTATTGTATAACATAATGTCCTAAGATTGTCATCTGATGAAGATCATCAAAGGTTAGTGCTGCATTTAGCTGTGGTTTGGGTTTATGTGACATTATATGCTAGCTTGAAAAATGGGTGTCTGATTATTTCTGGCTGGGTACTCTGCTGACATAATCTAATGTTTTGCTTTCGTTGTAAAGCCTTTTTGAAATCGGACAGTGTGGTTAGATAAAGGAGAGTCTTGTCTTTAAAATGGTGTAAAATAGTCATATGTTTGAGAAATTGAAGTAATAGCATTTCTAAGGTATTTGAATAACGCGCCACGGGATTCCACTGGCTGTTGAGTAGGTGGGACGCAAGCGTCCCACCTAGCCCATAGAGGTTAACTACATCATCTCCACCCCTCAACCAGTATTCTACAAGAGAACAGACACAAGGGACAACAGACACACCGGTCTCTACACTGTAGATGAGCTGAAGGCAGTCATCAATGACCTTGGACCACAGATGGTATTTGCACTGGTGACAGACAATGCTGCGAACATGAAGGCTGCTTGGTCTAAAGTGGAGGAGTCCTACCCTCCCATCCATTGGCTGTGCTGCTCATACATTGAATCTGCTCCTCAAGGACATAATGGCACTGAAAACAATGGATACACTCTACAAGAGAGCCAAGAAAATGGTTAGGTATCAAGTTATAGCAGCAATCTACCTCACCAAGCAAAGTGAGAAGAGTAAGAGCACCACATTGAAGCTGCCCAGCAACACCCGTTGGGGTGGTGATGTCATCATGTTTGACAGTCTCCTGGAGGGGAAGGAGTCTCTCCAAAAAATGGCCATATCACAGTCTGCCGATATGGACAGCCCCATCAAGAGGATCCTCCTGGATGATGTATTTTGGGAGAGAGTGGTAAGCAACCTGAAACCTATAGCAGTAGCAATTGCATGGATTGAGGGAGACAACGCCATCCTGTCTGATGTTCAGACTCTGCTTGCAGATGTAAGAGAAGAAATCCATAGTGCCCTGCCCACTTCACTGTTGCTCCAAGCAGAGGAAACTGCAGTTCTGAAATACATCAAAAAGCATGAAGACTTCTGCCTGAAGCCCATACACACCACAGCATACATGTTGGACCCCAAGTATGCTGGCAAGAGCATCCTGTCTGGTGCAGAGATCAACAAGACCTATGGTATCATCACTACTGCGTCTCGCCACCTTGGCCTGGATGAGGGCAAGGTTCTTGGTAGTCTGGCGAAGTACACTTCCAAGCAAGGGCTTTGGGATGGAGATGCAATATGGCAGTTGTGCCAACATATCTCATCAGCCACCAGGTGGAAGGGACTTTGTGGATCTGAGGCCCTTTCCCCTGTTGCCTCCATCATCCTCCAAATCCCACCAACATCAGCCACCTCAGAGCGCAACTGGTCATTGTTTGGGAACACACACACCAAAGCACGCAACAGGATGATCAATACAAAGGTTGAAAAATTGGTGGAAATCCGGGCAAACTTGAGGCTTTTTGAGCCTGAAAACGAGCCATCCTCAACAAGGTTGGAAAGTGACTGAAGATGAGGCCTCACAGAGTCTGATGTTCAAGAGGTGGACATTGAGGAGGTCCAGGGAGAAGACACGGAAGCCTGAGAGGAAGACAACCAAAGCTTTTGTTTCTAGACTATAATTTTACAGATGTATGTTGGAAACGTTTTTGGGAGAAGCGATGGATCATTGGGATCCTTCAATATTCCCTTTCTTTTGTTGTTCAGTGAAATCATCCCATGTAAAGAGTCAACTTTTTAAATTAAAGTTCTATTTGTAACTAAATAGTTTTTATATTTCTATTGGAAGGATTTAATCATTTGCAATTTTCTACTTATGATAAGGTAAAAGGTTTATGTTTCTTTCTCCATATGATATGGTAAATATATACACTGCAAAAAACATCTACATTTAAAATGGTATTAATATTAATTTGCATACATTTCCGTTAATTCCCATATATTCTAGTTAATTCCCATACATTCCCCTTAATTCACACGGAAAGTTTCCACCTCTGAATATTCCCCAAAATTCCCCCTAATAACACTGTGAGCTTATGGGGAGAAATAAGAATCATGTGCTGTAAGAGAAATTCTGTGTGTAATGTTAACTTAATTAGCATTCAACAGGCAAAGGGTATGAGTGGCTCGCTGTGTAGGCTACATTAAAGCTGGAGACTGTAATGACAATAGTGAGTTAAGGCAGGTCGGCCATTTACTGATAAAACACACACACACACACCACACACACACACAATGTTTATCACTTGCTGAAGTGAAGGAATGAATGCCAAGTCTTTAAAACTGGAATATTTACAAAAAACAAACAGTGAGGAGAGAATATCATTAGGGAATTAAAAGTGAAACTGCATTGCTTGGGAAATTCTACGAGATGATGGATATTAATAAAACTCAAGCAAAATAAAATAGCATTCATTGCTTAAGATCCTATGAGACCATTCTCATAGAACTTACGCAATGTTTATTCCAAGCATCAATGTCAGTAATTTAATATATTTTAAAGTGGAAATGACAGCGTTTTAACACCTTTGCAGATATGAAACAAACAGATAATCATAATATCAGTCAAAAATGTCAAATTCCCAGTTTATGCTTCAAAACCAACTTTATAAAAATAGGTTATATTTAGCTCAAAATTCCATGATGTACTCTAAGGCATTGTTGGCAGAATAGATGGATGCAGTTCAATGCATGATTAATATAATTCACCAATACATTTCTTGATAGTCCAAAAAATATTCCTATCAGGTTGGAAATCCCAGCTTGCCTGGTACAATGTTTGCTACCTCCACCCATTCAGGATGACACACTGTTTCAGTTTTAATGACTCAATATTCAGAACAAAAATGGACAACTGTAACTAAGGCTGGGAATGTCAATACAATCAAACTAGCAAGGGCAATGATCACAAGTCAGTCATAACACGGGTAATAGTCTAGCGCACGTGTCAAACACAAGGCGTGACACATTTCTATCCGTCCCACACAATGATTTGGGTTGTCAATTCATTATGGCACCCTACCATACAGCCAGCGTTGCACTACAGTCACAGCAAGCACTGCCAACATGCTGCACACCAAACGGCAGAGCGTTGCCACACGCACACACAACCCTCCTCCCAGAGCCACAAACACATGAGCAAGCCAGTGCACTTTATCATATCATCACTAATAGCACTGACCGAATCTTCTACCGGACCGACAGTTTAAACATGTTGTAGGCTAAACATCCATGCCAAGATTCGGGTTCCAACAGCTCATTGCTGTAGCCTACAGAAAATGCAATAAAATCAAATTGTATTTGTCACATGTGCCAAATACAACAGGTGTAGACCTTACTGTGAAATTCTTACCTACAAGCCCGTACCTACAAGCCCAACAATGCAGTTCAAGAAATAGAGTTAAGAAAATATTTACTAAATAAACTAAAAGTAGAAAATAAAATAAAAACACAAAATAACGAGGCTATATACAAGGGGTACTGAACCGAGTCAATGTGCAAGGGTACAGGTTGTAAATATGACATCAGTTTTATATTTATAAATTAAAACCAGTTCTTGTTTTGTCTTTATGGGGTATTGTGTGTAGAATAAAAAAAAAACAATTTACAAAATTTTTGAATAAGGCTATAACGTAACAAAATTAGGAAAAAGTCAAGGGATCTGAATAATTTCTTGAATTCATTTTAAATTACTACTAAAAGGACAATAGACATCAGGACACACAAGCCAGTATAAATTAGTCAACAGTTTATGAAATTACAGCCTGATGCAGTGAATTCAACTTCAATTGTGCTGCTTTCATGTGTCCCGTTTACAGCGCGTGGTAGAGGGAAAGTGTACATACCACAGTCCTAGCAAGACTACTAAAATGTTGCAGTCTGGCTTCGGTTTTTAACCTGTTAGGGCTAGGGGGCAGTATTGACACGGCTGGATAAAAAACGTACCCGATTGAATCTGGTTACTACTCCTGCCCAGTAACTACAATATGCATATAATTATTGGCTTTGGATAGAAAACACCCTAAAGTTTCTAAAACTGTTTGAATGGTGTCTGTGAGTATAACAGAACTCATATGGCAGGCAGAAACCTGAGAAGATTTCATGCAGGAAGTGGCCTGTCTGACAAGGTGTCGTTCTTCTTGTCTCTGTTTATTGAAGAGTGAGGATCTTAGCTGTCCCGTGACACTTCCTACGGCTACCATAGGCTCTCAGAAGGGGGCAAAATGCTGAATCGTGGCTTTGCAGGCTGAAAAAAAGTAGCGCGTTTGGGTAGTGGCTGGTTACAGTACTGTGAGACTCAGGCTCGTGCCCGCGTCGACAGAATGCTTTGTTTTCTTTCGTCTGTTTAACTAAACGCAGATTCCCGGTCGTAATATTATCGTTTTTTTTACGAGAAAAATGGCATAAAAATGGATTTTAAACAGCGGTTGACATGCTTCGAAGTACGGTAATGGAATATTTAGACATTTTTTGTCACGAATTGCGCCATGCTCGTAACCCTGATTTACCATTTCGGATAGTGTCTGGAACGCACGAACAAAACGCCGCTATTTGGATATAACGATGGATTATTTTGGACCAAACCAACATTTGTTATTGAAGTAGCAGTCCTGGGAGTGCATTCTGACGAAGACAACAAAGGTAATCAAACTTTTGTAATAGTAAATCTGACTTTGGTCAGGGCTAAACTTGGTGGGTGTCTAAATGGCTAGCCGTGATGGCTGGGCTATCTACTGAGAATATTGCAAAATGTGGTTTCCCCCGAAAAGCTATTTTAAAATCGGACACCTCGATTGCACAAAGGAGTTCTGTATCTATAATTCTTAAAATAATTGTTATGTTTTTTGTGAACGTTTATCGTGAGTAATTTAGTAAATTGTTAGTAAATTCCCCGGAAGTTTGCGGGGGGTATGCTAGTTCTGAACGTCACATGCTAATGTAAAAAGCTGGTTTTTGATATAAATATGAACTTGATTGAACAAAACATGCATGTATTGTATAACATAATGTCCTAGGTGTGTCAGCTGATGAAGATCATCAAAGGTTAGTGCTGCATTTAGCTGTCTTCTGGGTTTTTGTGACATTATATGCTAGCTTGAAAAATGGGTGTCTGATTATTTCTGGCTGGGTACTCTGCTGACATAATCTAATGTTTTGCTTTCGTTGTAAAGCCTTTTTGAAATCGGACAGTGTGGTTAGATTAACGAGAGTCTTGTCTTTAAAATGCTGTAAAATAGTCATATGTTTGAGAAATTGAAGTAATAGCATTTCTAAAGGTATTTGAAAATCGCGCCACGGGATTCAACTGGCTGTTGCGTAGGTGGGACGAATTCGTCCCACCTAGCCCAGAGAGGTTTTAAAGCTTGAAAATGAATAACAAAAAAAAAATAAACCTGCATCAAAACACCATGCAAAGGAGAAACATGTAGGCCTATTACAGCAACAACTGAGCGGTAGCATAGGCTGGCTACTCAACTACAGACATTGAGTCCACCATACAGCAATGCGGTAGCCTAGTGGTTAGACCGTTGGGCAAGTAACCCAAAGGTTGCTGGATGAAATCCCTGAGCTGACAAGGTACAAATCTGTTGTTCTACCCCTGAACAAGGCAGTTACCCCACTGTTCCCTGGTAGGCTGTCATTTTAAATAAGAATTTGTTCTAAACTGACTTGCCTAGTTAAATAATTAACTAGGCAAGCTAAAATTATTTTATATAATTATTTAGCAAGCTAAAAACACAGAGCCTAACATTAGCTAGCAAGCTGCTTGGATGATGTCATGTCATTGGATGTGTTGTTGAGTGACCGACTTTTTCCCCTCAGATCATTTTTTGGTAGCTACAGTCGGAAGTTTACATACACTTAGGTTAGAGTCAATAAAACTTGTTTTTCAACCACTCCACAAATTTTTTGTTAACAAACTATAGTTTTGCCAAGTCGGTTAGGACATCTACTTTGTAATTTTTCCAACAATTGCTTACAGACAGATTATTTCACTTATAATTCACTGTATCACTATTCCAATGGGTCAGAAGTTTACATACACTAAGTTGACTGTGCCTGTAAACAGCTAGGAAAATTCCAGAAAATTATGTCATGACTTTAGAAGCTTCTGATAGGCTAATTGACATAATTTGCATAAATTGGAGGTGTACCTGTGGATGTATTTCAAGGCCTACCTTCAAACTCAGTGCCTCTTTGCTTGACATCATGGGAAAATCAAAAGAAAATCAGCCAAGACCTCAGAAAAATAATTGTAGACCTCCACAAGTCTGGTTCATCCTTCGGAGCAATTTCCAAACGCCTGAAGGTACCACGTTCATCTGTACAAACAATAATACGCAAGTATAAACACCATGGGACTACCCAGCCATCAAACCGCTCAGGAAGGAGACGCATTCTGATGAAACAAAAATAGAACTGTTTGGCCATCATTATGTTTGGAGGGAAAAGGGGGAGGCTTGCAAGCCGAAGAACACCATTCCAACCGTGAAGCATGGGGGTGGCAGCATCATGTTTTGGGGGTACTTTCCTGCAGGAGCGACTGGTGCACTTCACAAAATAGATGCTATCATGAGGAAGGAAAATGATGTGGATATATTGAAGCAACATCTCAAGACACCAGTTAGGAAGATAAAGCTTGGTCGCAAATGGGTCTTCCAAATGGACAATGACCCCAAGCATACTTTTAAAGTTGTGGTAAAATGGCTTAAGGACAACAAAGTCAAGGTATTGGAGTGGCCATCACAAAGCCCTGACCTCAATCCTATAGAAAATGTGTGGGCAGAACTGAAAAAGTGTGTGCAAGCAATGAGGCCTACAAACCTGACTCAGTTACACCAGCTCTGTCAGGAGGAATGGGCCAAAATTCACCAAACTTATTGTGGGAAGCTTGTGGAAGGCTACCCGAAACATTTGACCCAAGTTAAACAATTTAAAGGCAATGCTACCAAATACTAATTGAGCATATGTAAACTTCTGACCCACTGGGAATGTGATGAAAGAAATAAAAGCTGAAATAAATCAATCATTCTCTCTAATATTATTCTGACATTTCACATTCTTAAAATAAAAGTGGTGATCCTAACTGACCTAAGACAGGGAACTTTTACTAGGATTAAATGTCAGGAACTGTGAAAAACTGAGTTTCAATGTATTTGGCTGCTAAGGTGTATGTAAACTTCCAACTTCAACTGTACAGCTAGACATGCAGGTGTCATTTGGTTAGCTTGCAAGAAATGCAATCGTTGTGCTAGCTAGCTATGCTGAACTTGAATGACTTATCCAGAGGTAGCAGATCTCTTCGATGCCAAATACATTTGATTGACAACTATCAAATGGGCGGGCAGGCAGGCAGGCATATTCCCATTCAGTTGTCAAAACGTGAGTTTGGACAAGCATGCAGTGGCAGGCAAGCTGCAGAAGGTTGAGCAGGGTACCATTTCCCATCATTTATCAGTACAATTTTGACAGACAACAAGCTGAAAAGTTTGGAGGGTTTATCTAATGTTCCCTCCAACTGTTCCAGCTAGCATTAGCTAGTTGTTGATCTTGTTGATGTGCATAGGCAGTTGAGGGAGAGAGCCTACCTTTTCATGGTTGTTTGATCGATAGGACTGTGAAGTTATCAAGTGTATTTACATATTTGCAGAAAACCATTTAGGTGTATTTTGTGGCTTTAAAAAAAAATCTAAAGTCCCGATGTTCCTACTGCCGGTAAATACACAGTCCAGTACAAAGTGAATGATGGCAGGCCTGTGTGGCAAATGGCTTATTTGCACACAAAAAACTACTGTAGCTCTGATTGGCTATGGCACACCGGTCTGGGAAGACTCCGGTCCTGGACAAGATCAATGTTTTTATTAGGTTTTATTTACTGCAGTGTCTAGTAGTTGTCCAAACGCACGGCCACTTTCCCACTAGAAGTTTTACAAATGCCTAATTATACATTCCCAAACATTCTATGAATTATCTAAGCGCTCGCTTGTCAGAACATGTAAAAATATATATATAAATAAAAAATGTGTCTTTCTTCCTGGGGTGAATATGATCAGAGGGTTTCATTGTGCTAAAACGCTGTCAGATCCACTTTAAATGCCTGTGTAGTGTAGGCTACAGCTACATGACAATACATTTGGAAAGTATTCAGTCCCTTGACCTTTTCCACATTTTCTTAAATTACAGCCTTATTCTACAATGTATTAAATTAAAAACATTTGATGTTTCTACAATTTCATTGGAGTCCACCTGTGGTAAATTCAACTGATTGGACATGATTTGGAAAGGCACACACCACAGAACTTAACCTGTTGGGTCTAGGGGGCAGCATTTGCACGTCTGGATAAAAAAAATGTACCCGATTTAATCTGGTTACTAATCCTACCCAGTAACTAGAATATGCATATACTTATTATATATGGATAGAAAACACTCTAAAGTTTCCAAAACTGTTTGAATGGTGTCTGTGAGTATAACAGAACTCATTTGGCAGGCAAAACCCTGAGACATTTTCTGACAGGAAGTGGATACCTGATGTGTTGTATTGACTTTAAACCTATCCCATTGAAAAACACAGGGGTTTAGGAATATTTTGGCACTTCCTATTGCTTCCACTAGATGTCACCAGCCTTTACAAAGTGTTTTGAGTCTTCTGGAGGGAGATCTGACCGAACAAGAGCCATGGAACGGTGATGTCCCATTAGACACCTGGCGCGCTACTTCATGTTGGGTACCCTCGTTCCAATACGTTATAAAAGAGTATGCATTCGTCCACCTTGAATATTATTCATGTTCTGGTTAAAAAAGGCCCTAATGATTTATGCTATACAACGTTTGACATGTTTGAACGAACGGAAATATATTTTTTCCCCTCGTTCATGACGAGAAGTCCGGCTGGCTTACATCATGTGCTAACGAGACGGAGATTTTTGGACATAAATGATGAGCTTTTTTGAACAAAACTACATTCGTTATGGACCTGTGATACCTGGAAGTGACATCTGATGAAGAGAATCAAAGGTAATGGATTATTTACATAGTATTTTCGATTTTAGATCTCCCCAACATGACGTCTAGTCTGTATCGCAACGCGTATTTTTCTGGGCGCAGTGCTCAGATTATTGCAAAGTGTGATTTCCCAGTAAGGTTATTTTTAAATCTGGCAAGTTGATTTCGTTCAAGAGATGTAAATCTATAATTCTTTAAATGACAATATAATATTTTAACAATGTTTTCTAATTTTAATTATTTAATTTGTGACGCTGACTTGACTGCCGGTTATTGGAGGGAAACGATTTCCTCAACATCAATGCCATAGTAAAACGCTGTTTTTGGATATAAAAATGAACTTGATAGAACTAAAAATGCATGCATTGTCTAACATAATGTCCTAGGAGTGTCATCTGATGGAGATTGTAAAAGGTTAGTGCATCATTTTAGCTGGTTTTATGGTTTTGGTGACCCTGTCTTTGACTTGACAAAACATTACACACAACTCTTGTAAATGTACTGTCCTAACATACTCTAAATTTATGCTTTCGCCGTAAAACCTTTTTGAAATCGTAAAACGTGGTTAGATTAAGGAGATGTTTATCTTTCAAATGGTGTAACATAGTTGTATTTTTGAAAAATTTGAATTTTGACATTTATTTGGATTCAAATTTGCCGCTCTTGAAATGCACCTGCTGTTGATGGAGTGCACCACGGGTGGCACGCTAGCGTCCCACCTAGCCCCAAGAGGTTAAGTAAGAGACGCGGTGTCGCTCAACCCGAACGGACTGAAGGGCCACAGTTAGGAGTCGTGAGCTCTCCTCCACAACAATATAAGGTCCCACAGTTAACAGTGCATGTCAGAGCAAAAACCAAGCCATGAGGTCGAAGGAATTGTCCGTAAAGCTCTGAGACAGGATTGTGTCAAGGCAGAGATCTGGGGAAGGGTAACAAAACATTTCTGCAGCATTGAACGTCCCAAAGAACACAGTGACCTCCATCATTCTAAAACGGAAGAAGTTTGGAACCACCGAGACTGTTCCTAGAGCTGGCCGCCCGGCTAAACTGAGCAATCGTGGGAGAAGGGCCTTGGTCAGGGAGGTGACCAAGAACCCGATGGTGACGGTGACAGAGCTTCAAAGTTCCTCTGTGGAGATCTGAGAACCTTCCAGAAGGACAACCATCTCTGCAGCACTCCGCCAATCACGCCTTTATGGTAGTGGCCAGATGGAAGCCTCTCCTCAGTAAAAATGCACATAACAGTCCACTTGGAATTTGCCAAAAGGCACCTAAAGGACTCTCAGACCAGGAGACACAAGATTATCTTGTCTGATGAAACCAAGATTGAACTCTTTGGCCTGAATGCCAAGCGTCACGTCTGGAGGGAACCTGGCACTATCTCTATGGTGAAGCATGGTGGTGGCAGCATCATGCCGTGGGGATGTTTCTCAGCGGCAGGGACTAGGAGAATAGTCAGGATCGAGGGAAAGTACAAAGAGATCCTTGATGAAAACCTGCTCCAGAACGCCTAGGACCTCAGACTGGAGGCGAAGGTTCACCTTCCAACAGGACAACGACCCTTAGCACACAGCTAAGACAATGCAGGAGTGGTTTCGGGACAAGTCTCTGAATGTTCTTGAGTGGCCAAGCCAGAGCCCGGACGTGAACCTGATCGAACAACTCTGGAGAGACCTGAAAATAGCTGTCCAGCGACACTCCCCATCCAACCTGACAGAGCTTGTGAGGCTCTGCAGAGAAGAATGGGAGAAACTCCCCAAGCTTGTAGCGTCATACCCGAGAAGACTCGATGCTGTAATCACTGCCAAAGGTGCTTCAACAAAGTACTGAGTAAAGAGTGTGAATACTTATGGAATTGTGATATTTCAGTTTTAGTTTTATTTTATAAATTTGCAAACATTTAGAAAATAAAGTTTTTTCTTTGTCATTATGGTGTATTTTGTGTAGGTTGATGAGGAAAAAAACGATTGACTCAATGTTAGAATAACGCTGTAATACTTTCCGAATGCACTGTATATACACAAAAGTATTTGGACACCCCTTGAATTTGGTGGATTCGGCTATTTCAGCCACACCTGTTGCTGACAGGTGTATAAAATACAGCACATAGCCATGCATTCTCCATAGACAAACATTGGCAGTATAATGGCCTTACTGAAGAGCTCAGTGACTTTCAACGTGGCACCTTTACAACAAGTCAGTTTCTCAAATTTCTGTCTTGCTAGAGTTTCCCCAGTCAACTGTGAGTGCTGTTATTGTGAAGTGGAAATGTCTAGGAGCAACGACGGCTCAGCCAATAAGTGGCAGGCCACACAAGCTCACAGAACGGGACCGCCAAGTGCTGAGGTGCGTATCATGTAAAAATCGTCTGTCCTCGTTTGCAACACTCACTACCAAGTTCCAAACTGCCTCTGGAAGCATTGTCAACACAAGAACAGTTCGTTGGGAGCTTCTTGAAATGGGTTTCCATGGCCGAGAAGCCGCACACAAGCCTAAGATCACCATGCGCAATGCCAAGCGTCTGTTGGAGTGGTGTAAAGCTCGCCGCCATTGGACTCTGGAGCAGTGGAAACGCGTTCTCTGGAGTGAGGAATCACGCTTCACCATCTGGCAGTCCAATGGACGAATGTGGGTTTGGCGGATGCCAGGAAAACGCTACCTGCCCAAATGCATTGTGCCAACTGTAAAGTTTGGTGGAGGAGGAATAATGGTCTGGGGCTGTTTTTCATGGTTCGGGCTAGGCCCCTCAGTTCCAGTGGTGGGAAATCTTAACGCTACAGCATACAGTGACATTCTAGATGATTCTGTGCTTCCAACTTTGTGGCAACAGTTTGGGGAAGGCCCTTTCCTGTTTCAGCATGACGATGCCCCCCGTGCACAAAGCAAAGTCCATTGAGAAATAGTTTGTTGAGATCGGTATGGAAGAACTTGAACACTTTTGGCATGAACCCCGTAGAACACCTTTGGGATGAATTGGAACGTCGACTGCGAGCCAGGCCTAATCGCCCAACATCAGTGCCCATCCTCACTAATGCCCCTGTGGCTGAATGGAAGAAAGTCCCCGCAGCAATGTTCCAACATCGAGTGGAAAGCCTTCCCAGAAGAGTGGAGGCTTTTATAGCAGGAAAGGGTGAACCAACTCCATATTGTTGCCCATGATTTTGGAATGAGATGTTCGACAAGGAGGTGTCCACACAATTTATAGATACTTTAGGTCATGCAGTGGTAGTCAGAGAGGGAAAGTAAACTTTTCTTTCTACAGACACATAATGGGAAGTGTGTACATCTTCTCCATGGTCCTTGTGGGAGTTGTATTCATGAAAGAGGGAAACACAGAATGAGAATCTATTCATCATCCTGCGCCCTAGGAAACTGAGATTCCTCTACGGCAGGGTTCCCCAACTGGCGGGCCATAGGCTGAATCTTGGCAATGTAATTATTTATTTAAAAATATATATTGTTGAACATAAAAGACTAAAAACACCAGGAAATCAGCTTCAATTGATTTTAATTTTGGAAATCTATTCCTAAGTATTCCCACGCATAATAGAGAGACACGTGATCATATTCAAATGTAAGCAAGGTTTGAAATTATTATTTTAGTCTATTATATTTGTTTGGGATTCTTGCGGTCAATTTGCAGTCTACAAATTATTTGTAATTATCTTCCGGCCCCCCAACCATCAACTCAAGAATAAAAAAAATAAAAAAAACAGCCCGTGGCTGATTGTAGTTGATTCCTGCTCTACGGTCTCCATTGAGATGCTATCTGTGAGTGGGTTACCATGGAAACTGTCCAAGCCAGATGCTGCTGGGGCAACAGAGACAGTCTCACCAGTCTGTTCCCCCCAAATCATATCAAATTTTATTTGTCACATGCTTTGTAAACAACAGGTGTAAATTAACAGTAAAATGCTTACTTACGGGCCCTTCCCAACAATGCAGAGAGAAAGAAAATAGAGAAAAAATAGAAAAGTAAAATACATAATAATAAATACACGAGTAACGTTAACTTGGCAAAATACGGGGCACAATTACAGAGTCAATGTACAGGTGTACTAGGTAATTGAGGTAGATACAGTTGAAGTCGGAAGTTTACATACACTTAGGTTGGAGTCATTAAAACTCGTTTTTCAACCACTCCACAAATTTCTTGTTAACAAACTATAGTTTTGGCAAGTCGGTTAGGACATCTACTTTCTGCATGACACAAGTAATTTTTCCAACAATTGTTTACAGACAGATTATCATTATTCCAGTGGGTCAGAAGTTTACATATAAGTTGACTGTGCCTTTAAACAGCTTGGAAAATTCCAGAAAATGATGTCATGGCTTTAGAAGCTTCTGATAGGCTAATTGACATCATTTGAGTCAATTGGAGGTGTACCTGTGGATGTATTTCAAGGCCGACCTTCAAGCTCAGTGCCTCTTTGCTTGACATCATGGGAAAATCCAAATAAGCCAACAGCTCAGAAAACAAATTGTAGACCTCCACAAGTCTGGTTCATCCTTGGGAGCAATTTCCAAAACGCCTGAAGGTACCACATTCATCTGTACAAACAATAGTACGCAAGTATAAACACCATGGGACCACGCAGCCGTCATACCGCTCAGGAAGGAGATGCGTTCTGTCTCCTAGAGATTAACGTACTTTGATGCGAAAAGTGCAAATCAATCCCAGAACAACAGCAAAGGACCTTTTGAAGATGCTGGAGGAAACAGGTACAAAAGTATCTATATCCACAGTAAAACGAGTCCTATATCAACATAACCTGAAAGGCCGCTCAGCAAGGAAGAAGCCACTGCCCCAAAACCACCATAAAAAAGCCAGACTACAGTTTGCAACTCCTCATGGGCACAAAGATCGTACTTTCTGGAGAAATGTGCTCTGGTCTGATGAAACAAAAATAGAACTGTTTGGCCATAATGACCATCGTTATGTTTGGAGGAAAAAGGGGGAGGCTTGCAAGCCGAAGAACACCATCCCAACCGTGATGCACGGGGGTGGCAGCATCATGTTGTGGGGGTGCTTTGCTGCAGGAGGGACTGGTGCACTTCACAAAATAGATGGCATCATGAGGTAAGAAAATGATGTGGATATATTGAAGCAACATCTCAAGACATCAGTCAGGAAGTTAAAGCTTGGTCACAAATGGGTCTTCCAAATGGACAATGACCTCAAGCATACTTCCAAAGTTGTGGCAAAATGGCTTAAGGACAACAAAGTCAAGGTATTGGAGTGGCCATCACAAAGCCCTGACCTCAATCCTAAAGAAAATTGGTGGGCAGAACTGAAAAACTGTGTGCGAGCAAGGAGGCCTACAAACCTGACTCAGTTACACCAGCTCTGTCAGGAGGAATGTGCCAAAATTCACCCAACTTATTGTGGGAAGCTTGTGGAAGGCTACCCGAAACATTTGACCCAAGTTAAAGAATTTAAAGCCAATGCACTCAATTAGTATTTGGTAGCATGTAAACTTCTGACCTACTGGGAATGTGATGAAAGAAATAAAAGCTGAAATAAATCACTCTACTATTATTCTGACATTTCACATTCTTAAAATAAAGTGGTGATGCTAACTGACCTAAGACATGGATTTTTTACTAGGATTAAACGTCAGGAATTGTGAAAAACTGAGTTGAAATCTATTTGGCTAAGGTGTATGTAAACTTCCGACTTCAACTGTACTTCCTGTTTGAGTTTTTGCGTGTAAGCAGGAATCAGAAGGATACAGTTATGGTCAGATTTGCCAAATGGAGGACGAGGAAGAGCTTTGTATGCGTTTGTGTGTGGTTGAAAGTTATCTAGAGGTTATTTCGCCTCTAGTTGCACAGGTGACATGCTGTTAGAAATGAGGTAAAACGGATTTCAGTTTTCCTGCATTAAAATCACCAGGCCATCACCAGCACTTCCGCTTCTGGGTGAGCATTTACTTGTTGGCTTATGGCCCTATACAGCTCATTGAGTGCGGTCTTAGTGCCAGCATCAGTTTGTGGTGGTAAATAGACAGCTAAGAAAAATATAGATGAAAACACTTTTGGTAAATAATATGGTCTATAGCTTATTATGAGGTATTCTAACTCAGACGAGCAGAACCTTGAGACTTCCTTAATATTAGAGATGGCGCACCAACTGTTAACAAAGAGACACACACCTCTCCCCTTGAGCTTACCCGACACTGATGTTCTGTCCTGCCGATGCATAGAAAAACCGGCGGGCACGCTGAGGAAACGACGTCGGTGAGTGCATAAACCGCCTCTACCCTCAGTTCTATTGGCGAACGTACAATCACTGGAGAACAAACTGGACGAGCTCCGTTCGAGATTATCCTATTAAACCGCATTTTTCTTTTTTGAGTCTAGGGGATTAGGGCCTGGTCCGGGGTGAGCAGTATGAAGTGCGCCTCCAACTCGTTGAAGTAGAAATCTTCATCCAAATCAAGGTTAGTGACTGCTGTTCTGATGTTCAGAAGGTCTTTCGGTCATGGTGGAAACATTATGTCCCCACAAAAAATGTGATTAGCGCAAAACAACACAAAACAGCAGAGTTGTTCAGGAGCCCATAAAATGGCTGCTTTCCATTACAGACCCATTCTAGTTGTTTGGAGGCTCGGGGCTGTGAACCAACCCCCACAGAATTAAATTCAAATGCCAGCCAAACATTTCTCTGGCGGAGATACTGTACATATGGTGGTTATTACGAGACAGCTAGAGCCAATAGGAAGTTGCAACATGCAGAGTGAGTTGCATAAGAGAAGCTGTAAAACAAAGACCATAACTAAACCACATGACTCACACTCACATTCCACTATGGAGCATTCAAACCTAAGCGTTACTCTCTACAGTCTTTAAGACTATGAACATTGCCACATAATCCAATACTGTAATATGGTAATACCCTTGTTGGACAATTGCCCCTCCCTCCCTTTCACCCATTCTGCTTTTCCTTCCTCACCTCCCCCCTCTAGTGAACCAGTGAGGTGCCCTTCTCTCAGGATGTCTAAATCCTTGGCACAAGGTGCTGGCTTATTTACTTCACTACCATCACCTCATGGTTGTAATTATCCTGTCCCCAAGATCAGACAAGCCCAGAGAAGGGGAAGCTATTCTGGGCCACAGGGGCGGGCGAGGCCCTGGCTTCACGCTGACTTCCAACGTACATCCATCTTCCACTAGGCCCTGATTACCATCATTCCATCCCAGATTGTAATCATTATGGGAGAGTAAAGACGATGTTGGTTTGACGTTGGTTGGTCCTTATCGTTGCTATGAGGACAAGCCCACCCCTTTTTTCTGCACAATTAAAAGGCTTAACCACTGTTCTTAATGACACAGTTAACCCACTGTTCCTAGGCCGTCATTGTAAATAAGAATTTGTTCTTAACTGACTTGGCTAGTTAAATAAAGGTTAAAAAAATGTTTTTAAACACTTGGCAATACAACTCTCACTTTCTCTCCATTTCACTCCCTCATTCCTTCTCTTCTCTAACTCATTGTCATCCTCAATGTCTCCAGAGTAGGCCTTGGTGTATAGGTGTGTATATTGTATATGTCTGTGTGTGGGAGGGTGTGTATAATGTATATAATTGTGTATGTGTGTGTGATCCCCCTCAGAGCTCATCCGATGTGATATCTGTGTGGGTGTGAGTGTGAGTGTGTTCTCTCTCACAGCTTGTCTCTAGCAATGATACAATCAGTAAATATGAATGCGGAAATGTGTGTGTGTGTGTGTGTGTGTGTGTGTTTTGCCCGCAAAGCTCCTTTGCGGTCAAGCTGTGACAGGCCGCCTTTCCTAGTATGAGCTAACACCCATGTCGGTGGGTATCTGCACGCTGTCCTACTCTCTCTGTGTCACCTTATTGTCTTACATCAGATCAGATAATGCAGGCAGAATAGACTGTCTCGTATCTTGCAAAGGGTAATGGGATAGACAAAAAGTAGTCTGGCAACAATGGGCTGCCATAACATTCAAAAATATTACCTAGGTGACATCGTCTGCTGAACCCCATTTCTGCCTCAAAACTGTTTGAATGAATCTGTTAAAACAATAAAAATGTCAATAGTTATGTTTTTTTGGGGGTGAGAAAGTGTCACCCCATTTTACATCTAGCTAAGGATTATTGTGCTTCAAATAGCAGTATTTCTGAAGTTTGACTATGGGCACGGAAGCTAGCATAAACATGTCTAACAGCTGTGCCAGTCACTGAAATCATCTTTAACTGAAATGCTGCTTCTGACCAACTAGCTACCTACTTGTTGAATCTTCCAACAAAAGCTAGCTAGCAAGCTACTGTAGCTAGTAGTGCTAATGCTTACATTATTATTGGTTTTCATGAAGCAGATTATCTTCTGCCACGAGGCATTACAGTAGCCTCCTGAGTCAGCTGCTGTGCTCAGCCGACCCAACGATACGATCGTGGAGAAACATGCTGATCTACGTACTGTTTTCTGATAACTGCCAGTGCCTCTTAATTGTGCATGGGCTGCACGTCTGCAGCTTCAGGGTAATTTAAACAGGCTAAGCAAGCTTTTTATGTCAGTGAAGGAAGAGCTACCTAGCTATCTATGTCAGTGAAGGAAGAGCTACCTAGCTATCCATGTCAGTGAAGGAAGAGCTACCTAGCTATCCATGTCAGTGAAGGAAGAGCTACCTAGCTATCCATGTCAGTGAAGGAAGAGCTACCTAGCTATCCATGTCAGTGAAGGAAGAGCTCCCTAGCTATCCATGTCAGTGAAGGAAGAGCTACCTAGCTATCTATGTCAGTGAAGGAAGAGCTCCCTAGCTATCCATGTCAGTGAAGGAAGAGCTACCTATCTATGTCAGTGAAGGAAGAGCTACCTAGCTATCCATGTCAGTGAAGGAAGAGCTACCTAGCTATCTATGTCAGTAAGCTAGCTAGCTACAACTGTTAGCTACACAGCTGATCAAGCCACTGACTATTTTCTCACAATTGCAAACTATTAAATCACATAATTTAGCAAGCTAGTTATTCTGCCTATTTCATACGAGAGCAGTGATATCAAAAATGTGGAACGATGTTTGCAATTTTTTAATGGTGGATGCTCAATATTTGAATGTCAGTTCAAAGTCTTAGAAGACATCAGTTGAGGGACCAGCGTTACGGAGGAGTGACGCCATCTGATTTGAGACAATGGTGTCACCTATCAGAGCTAGTGACAGACGATGGTTGTCGTGACGACCTGTCTCATAGCGCTGCCAGCGTGTGATGAGATCACAAAGACTGTTGAAGGCTGTTTTATTGTGAAGACTGTGTGTCCGGTCTGTCTCTGTCCATGTCAGTCTGCCACCCTACATGTCAGACTTGTCTTCTCAGAGTGGTTTTCCCTAGTCCTATATCTAGTTTCAAATTCAACCTCATTCATAGTAAATTTAACATCCGTTACAACATAATTCACAAATTCTAATCATGACAGTTATAGACTACAGTGCATGTCCTGATCCCAATCCCACAACCTCATGATTGGCTATAAAACCAATAGATCACTCTCCCGTTATCTCTCTCTCACACACCCCTTTTTAAGACTGAATCACAGAGCTTTTACTCCTGGCCTGACCGCTGGCTAATGATTAGCTTGTAGCCTCTCTCTCAGCTGCTAGGTGTATAACAGAGTCAGCTGTGCCCATATGGCTGCCTGTATTCCTGCCTGGCCTGATAAAGGACTCACATGTGACGCCAATACTAAATGTATCCATTCATTGAGAGTCCTGTTGGCAGATTGCATTACCGTCAGTTCGGAAGAGTCTTTGTGTCGGACTGGGGGGGAGAAATGTGAGAAGAAATATAATTACATATAGGATCATGTGAGCTGTGTATTGGTCATGGTAGGAGGCTGAGGTTGGCCTTTAAGTCAAACTAATTGATTTATCGTGATGATGGATGATGATTTCTTCCCGTGAATCCCTGACCGAATGCACCCCACTAGAAATAAGGCCTCATATGGCAGTGAAGTGCCTTGAGGTCATAGAACCAAAACCCATTGTAAATGTTTGCAGAGTTACAACTCAAAAGTGTGATGAGGATCTTTTTAAACACAGTGTAAACAGTTTCAAGTGGCCTGTGGCAATCTGCCTCCCAATCTAATTTTAGAAACTTAATTTTAAGATCCTGAATGGAGGACTTTTCATGAGGTTTCCAAAATGGGTTGTCATAAGGTTGACAAAAGAAGAATGGCGGGTTAGAGAGACTGGAAAGAGAACAGAGAAAATGTGCTGGCATGCATGACTGAGTTTGGAAAACACCCCACAGACTAGATTGTAGGCTATTCTTAAGTCTCTCTCTCACTCTGTATGTGGACTGGGCCAACTGAAACTTACTCAACCTGTAGAAATATGTTGCCAATTGGCAAAGGTTGGATTCCTCTCTCCGTACTGGGTGGGCACTCAGGCGACCAGCCCATGACCTACATTCCGTTGTCAATTATATGCGCTAACCTGATCATCATACCACGGGGGGAACAAAACAGACCAGTCTATACAGGAATTTTAAATTCAATCTGAATGTTCTCCTACGTACTTAGGTAAAAAGTGAAACAAATAAACGTATTGCGATTGTGCGAACATCGTGATTTCACGAGCGCCTGTGATTTCCAAAACTTCCCCTTTTGAAGTGCGCAGTCACTGCACTCAATCACTTTTCAGTGCATAACATTTCATTCTCAATTTTTTGTAACATAATCTCAAAAATATTGATTAATGAAAATGTGCATCCATGTCCTACCTGCGATATCCCATAGTTGTAACCGCACCAACGTTTTGCTGTCCCAGTTGATCACTTTGAGTGCAAAATCTACCCCAATAGTCGCTCTGTAGTGCTGGGAGAATAGCTGGTGGACATATCGTTTGATGATGCTGGTTTTCCCCACACCTAACTCCCCGATGACTAGGACTTTGAACAAGTATTCCTTACACTCCGATACCGAGCCGCCTGCCATGGTGTAAAACTCTGAGTGACAGTGACAACTTTCTCAAACTCAACAACTTCCTTTTTTTCTCACTAGATGAGGAAAATATGAAACTGTCCTCTCTGTTTCGGTGTTGTTTAGAAATATGGTAACTACAATAGAAAGTGCTCTACTTCCCTCCTCCTAGTTGCTCAAAACCACCTGATAAGTCATAGGACCCGGAAATGTTTATTTTCGGTTCAACTTTTTTTTCTCTACTCCAGTGTTTACGTGGTAACCAGGGTGAGTCTGACAGAGAGACGCACTTGCACTTTATTTTTATTTTGAGCGGCTCTGCTCATGCTGATTCCTCAAACGCACTAATTGCTCCTAATATATGATGTTTCCTATTCAAGCACATTTGACCTGTAATCAAAACGTCCAAAGAAATGGTAGGGACCTATTTGGACCAAATGCATTATAAAGTTTATCGGGACTGCCATTTAACTGGTGAAAAAATGCACCGATTAACCCAAATTAAAGCATAATGAAATCATGCAATCAACAGTCATCTTACTATAAAATATTTTTATTTTACAGCATTGTTCACCTTACCAAAAACATGTAAGACTATCTCATTCAAGCTGAGACTGTGTAAAACGTAATCTTTCTGTTACTTTACATTTAAGAAATGTTAAAATCTTCAATCAACTTACACTAATAGACTAAATATAACATTTTGTAATAGCAATTACAATACTATAGTACTATACATACTTTATATTCATGTTTATATACTTTGGATTTTCATTCTTACAGATAAAGGACTAATAAACTTATGATCAAGTAAACCAACTGCAATTTTATAGTACAAGATCTAAGCGAGATTGAAGCGTGTATAATCTTACCACAAGAAGCAACTAACTACCCATTGGTAAGCTTTACATCTTAATATTTTCAAGTGGATACAGTTGACTTGTAAAGTTTATCTGAAAAGTTACCCAAAATCAATGTCAACACACAGCTCTTCCACAAGCATCTGTAAGACAAGTTTTAAAATGTATAAATAGTTTAACATTCTAAATATATAAACATTTACTGATATTACAAACATACCATCCGTGTGAAAAAAACGAGAGATGGCTCAACAGTATTACAAACTTTGAAAACATACACAAGTAGATTCCCATTACAATGACACAGCGACCTCAGAAAAAAAGATATATCATCACGCACACAGTATAGGGTGTCCAATCAGAAACACATCTTTTGACCAATGGGTAAAATATGTTAATTGGGTAGATAATCCTCAAAGAAAACCAATGGTCCAAACCTCATATCTCTATCATAATCCGTTCAAATGTTATTGGAATATTTACCCTTATAGGATGGCCAGAATTAGGATGACTAAATCAATGGAGGCTAGAGAAAAAAGTGGTACAAAAATCAAGAAATGTACATTGTGTCAGAGAGGCTAGATTATGTGCTAGAATTAAGGCTATGGTTAACTGACAGGTTCACTTTCCTGTTGAACTCGTCATTTTTCTTCTCGAATCCTCAGGGTCTTAAAAAAATATAGAGGTAAGATGGATATCGATTTTGAGACATGTCATGTAGTATTTTCATATTTTAGTATACGCTTTTCATATTATTTCAAAATTCCTGTAATTTTTTTAAATTTGTCACCAAAACATGCTTATCTCTGTGAAATGTCAATGAAGCACAGAGCGTATACCAAGCTTTTTATTTTGAAAGCACTTTACGTTTAATTCAGCTCGTCATGCATATTTTGCTTTTTGCGACCTGCGGAAACAACTTTGAAGACGACGACCACAAAATGTTAAATCCTCAAAAGTTGTTAGGAGAAACTTGCAACGCTACTGTATGTCAACGGAGCTCTGTGCTTATTATCGAATGTATTAGGTTAAGAAATCCGGCTTTTTGGTAATAATGTTAATGATATGTTAGAGACAGACCCCACTGAATTATTCAGAACATGAAGAATAATATTTGTCTTGGTAAAATGTATTTTATAACATAAGGAAGTTACATTTCCTTACCAAAACACGTTTTCAAACACTCTGGGCAATGTGGGTGGACACCCTACACAGTATGGAAAAGAGAACCACATCTTCAAAGCGTTCTCTGTGAACCAAACATGTCTCAGGATTTCATAGAATATGTTTAAACTTATATCATAACATTACTGTTGCCTACAATCAAACCCACCATATAATGTAGAATACTGTACACAATCTCAGAATCTCCTGAAGATGCCTTATCACCAGTCTCTGCAAAGTGCGATCAAAGACCTATACAGTAAACATTAATGCAGAGAACTGGAAAACTACTTTCATTGGCACAATAACAAAACATGTTGCAAAGTATCTCACAGCGCAAATACCCAATCTCCAATTAAAGTATACTATGTTACAGTACCTTGGGGCCCTGTATGCAATGTCAGAGACACATAATACTGCATGAAAACATCAGTCTTATATAATATACTGTAGCATATCCTGCGGTTCATAAAGAAAGTTTATTTCCTATCAGAGAGCAAATGTTTGAGCTGCAATGAGGTCAGTAGTAAAAGTACTGGTAAGCTGAGGTGAATGCTTCTTATTGACGACTAAGTCTATGAAAAAAGGCAAAGAGTCTTGAAACAGCTGCGTCTGCTACACATAATATTATGAGCTGCACAGGTACAGTATTGGACCAAACAGGCAGTGCATTCTGTGATCTGTAGTCTTTAGCCGGCTTTGTCCCTGTATCTCACTGAATTCATAGAAGTCCCAAGCACCTTATACACAGCAATAGGGCTTCCCTCCATTTGTTTCATAGGATATGTTAAATGCACAACAATTGCAAAACCAAACCATATAGCTACAGCCATCATTGTGATTGCCAATCCATTTGGCTCAAGAGCCAGGTAGTTTGGGCACTGTTTCCAGTCTCAAAGTTTGCTGAAAGGCTTGTGGGGACTCACAGCCCTTCAGAAACATGATTGCTACTGGACTATTCCATTTATTTATTTTTTTCTCTCACTAAGACTCACCCTTGATGTAAAAAGTATCGTATAATCCAAGCAAGCGAATGACAGAGCAAATGGAGAAATGTATAAATAAATAAATAATAACATTGTTGATGTTACCTCTTAGTAACATGGTGTGTCTGTGTGTGTGTGTGTCAGTGCCTGGTAGCTCTCACAGTGTCGAGGAGCTCTGTCTGAAGTCCTGGAGGATGACGGAGGAGTAAGCGGAGCTCGGGGGGCTGCAGAAGACCGACTCAGAGACAGGGGAGCCGGGAACCGACCCGGCAGAACACACTGAGTCCCTGAAGGGGGAGGGGGGAGTCAAAGCCAAGGAGTCTTCCAGAGTCAGCTTACTCTGAGCCAGCTCCTCCTTCTCATCGTCCTCTTCCTCCTCCTCTGTGTAGCTGTGTAGGAGGTCCAGTGCCTCCCCCTCAGCCCCCTCCAGGGAGGAGATGAGGTCCTCCGCTCCAAAAGAAGCCCCCCCTTGCAGGGGATGGGAAAGCTGAGAGAAGGTGAAACTTTGGGGTTGGTTGGTGGAGCTGGCCTGAATGCCGGAGGCACCCATTGTGTCATTAAATCCAGGGACATTGGAGCTGTGCGTGTCCACCATCGCCCCCTGCAAATGCTCTGTGGTACAGTCCGTTAAGTGAGAATAAGAGGGTGGCTCCTCCGTGTCCTGCCCATGGAGCATTCCAGAGTGGGAGTGGGGGGGAGTCCAGAGAGGGCGTGCTTCCCCCCCCTCGTCCTCCTCCTCCGCCAGGTTGTACAGAGCCTTGGTGCCGGGGTGGGGGAGGTGGGGGTTTGTGCCAGGGCCATGGTGGTGGTTGTGGGGGTCGCAGCTGTGGGGGTCGACGGTGGCGTTAGTTAGTGGCCTGATGACCGCCGTCTGATTCGAGCCGGCTTCCTGTTTCCTCACATGCACAGACAGTCTGTGCCACACATTCCCCCCCCTCTGAGGGTGTCTTGCACCTGGTTCAGACCATGACACAGACTTGCCATTAGAACTATGAACGAGATAAAGACTGCAGTTACTAACTGAGACAACCCGGGCGAAGGGTTAGACAACAACAACAACAACAACAACATAGCACAATAGAACATAACAGCAGCATTTCAACATTTCTCTATGCATGTTAAAATACTTTAAAGACTTTTTAACGACATTAAGAGGCAACAATACTGTGGGTCATTCATTGATTCTAAGAGCCAATGCTTTTAATAATCATTCTGCGCACTTAACTAAATACTTAGTGATTCATCATTTCATAATGTTCTGTTCGAACAGAATTATGAACCCTAGATGGCTGAATTCAAAGTATTTTGAGCCATCCACCAAATGTAGACATGTCTATTTCCAGTAAGTTCCTTTCAAGCTGAGATGGGCAACATGCACTTGCAAAATGTGGTGCCTGGACTGTCTGACACAAAGTAATGACACAAGGTTTTAGTGGTGTGCATAGCTGGCTAGGTTAGATTTGTCTCTCTTATGTGATTAGTGAGGGAGACAGAGAGGAAGACAGAGAGGCATTCATGCTTCGACACTGGGATAAATGTGAGGGCAATTCAGGATAAACCAAAAGTGCCTAAACCAGGGGTGTGCACATCTTCTACCCTTGAAGGCTGCAGTGTCTACTGGCTGTCATTCATACCTTGTAATCACCAACCAGTCTGGAGCTATAAAGAAAGATTAGTAGACCCTCCTCCTACTAACCACTGAGCCCTTATTTTCCGAAGACACTCCAGCCCTCAAGAATAGGAGTTTGCCAAGCCCTTTTTCTAAACATTAGCCTGTCAGAGTCAACCGCTGTCCGTTGGAAGAGTTTGAGAGGAGCATATTAGAGCAATGGTGAGAGACAACACTCAAAGACAACATTCTCTCATCTTCCGTCTCAATCCTTACTGTCAGTGTCTTTGTGGAACGTCTATTAGGAATCCACTTTAAATCTATACAATCTATTCTTTAATCATCATACATAAAGTATACGCTCCCATTATTTAGTGCTAATCTTGCAATCGGACTAGCTTTGAAGATACGCCCAGTTCTGAGTTAAATCAACATATATTACCTCAGGATTACATCTGTAAATCACATTTTGCTTTTAATTGGCTAATCTACCAAAAAAATGTATAGTCAAACACACATTATATGTCATCATATTTGGGCAGAAAACTGTAGAATGAAAGAGTAGGGTCTACAAAAAATTGTTAATTGTGGTCACAAGACAACTTTTGGATCCAAATAAGTGTGCTATCCTTCTATATGCCCTCCTCTTTAGGCCCTGAGTTCTGAACATCACTGAAGGTTACTCACTTGGTGCTTCCGTTTTTGTTCTTCTTCCTACGGAACATGTTGAGAATGCTCTTGCTCTGCTGAGCCGCCTGGCCGTCTCCCACATGCATCCTGACTACATCGGACGTGGTGAAGGCGCTCCTCACGTTCCTCTCTGGCTTGGCGATGATGATATACATCTTGGGCGAGAACATGCACCCCAGCGCCACGGTGACGCTCAGGCTCACGGAGAAGGACGTGGTGATGATCTTGTAGTTGGAGCCGAAGTAGATGGGAACAAAGGCCAACCAGATGATACAAGTGGTGTACATGGTGAAGGCGATGTACTTGGCCTCATTGAAGTTGGCCGGGACGTTGCGCGTCTTGAAGGCGTAGTAGGTACAGCTCATGATGAGCAGGCCGTTGTAGCCCAGCGGGGCCACCATGCCCACCGTGCTGGTGTTGCAGATGAGGTAGACCTCCCGGATGCTGGGGTAGTACTTGACGGGCAAGGGAGGCTCCAGGATGATCAGGGTTATCTCCAGGATGAGTTGCAGGCTGATGAGGAAGAAGGAGATGAATACCTGGGCCCAGGCCGACATGAAGCGGGGCTTCTTGGTGCAGATCTTCTTCTTGCTGCCGGCCAGGATGCGGGCGATGCGGTTGGTTTTGGTGACCAGGGCAGAGTAGCACATTGCGGCCGAGAGGCCGACTAGGAGGCGCTGCAGGTAGCAGGATGCCACAGTGGGATAGGCGATCAGGGTGAATGGGCAGATGTAGCCCAGTAAGACGCCCACCAGGATGATGTAGCACAGCTCACGACTGGACGACTTGACCACGGGCGTGTCGCGGTACACCACAAAGATTAAGATGACCCAGAGGGTGACCAGGATGCCCACACAGGACAAACACACTGCCACGATGGACTCCACGTCTGACCAGTCCAGGTAATTCAGAGGCAGGGGCACACAACCTGCAGAGGACAGAGGAAATGAGAGATGCTGTTGTTTATCTAATCATTGAAGCGTGTAAATTGTGTAAAATAAATAGAAAGCTCTGTAAATGGAAAAGAGGGGAACATGGGTAGACTGAAGAATTACTCAAGAACACACACATACGCTCCAAATCTGTCAGATTTTCCTCTCATGCTTATGTTGCAGCGTAAATTGTGTGTGTGTGTGTGTGTGTGTGTGTGTGTGTGTGTGTGTGTGTGTGTGTGTGTGTGTGTGTGTGTGTGTGTGTGTGTGTGTGTGTGTGTGTGTGTGTGTGTGTGTGTGTGTGTGTGTGTGTCTCTGGGTGTGTGGCTGTCCATCATGCATCATTGGTGGTGATTTGTCATCTGACACACACTGAGAGTCGCAAGGGCGGAAAGTGACGTCCCCAGATTCAGCTTAAAACCCCTGTATTACTCAGCGCTCCTAGCTAATAGTATTACAGCGCCACAACAGGCTAGGCCTGGCTACATCTATGCCACCACAACCAGCATAATTTAGTCCTCAAACCCAAATCACAAGAACTTTAACATTTCTGGCCTCCAAGCTTAGTTAATCAGGCTCACACACCGCCAATGGAAAAGGGAGGCAAATATGAAATGCACTTATCATCATCATCTCTGTCAAAAATCTTCAAATCCCATATTTCTCTTCCCTACACAATCCTGTCAGCTTTTAGAAGACCTTTGAATAATTCCAACATTACTTATAAAAGACTCCCTCCCTCCTCAAGTTCACAACATCTTCCCTCCTCTAAACGTTGGTTTCCCCAGTAACCAAGAATGACAGAGCTATGGGAACCAAAACAACGAGTCATAAAAATATCCACCTTTCCACTTTTCCATTCGGATGTGGGAAGGATATTCCCTATTAGTATTCCCCAGACATGCTTAGGAACTCACAGGAAAGGGAGCAATTTCATCTCAGACGACAAACTGTTGGAAAGCTATCCGTGTCCTCTAAAATAGCTAATGGGATTTTTCACCTAGCAGCTGTGAGAGAAGAGAGCTCCCCTCAGCTCGAATCGCTGACAAAATAACTCCTGGGTCAGGGAGAAGGCACCGAGGAGGAAGGGGGAAGAGAGTGGAGAGAGAGAGAGAGAGAGCTGAGAAGAGAAGGCAAGAGGGAGGAGAAGATGAGACAGACAGACTGATAGACAGCAGTTAAGAGAGCGGGAGGTGAGATGAAAGGAGTTGGGGAAGGCAGAGCACATGACGGAGAGATAGACTAGAATGTTCATATCTTTGGTTGGTTTTGGAACCTATGGGACTTGGCTCCAATTTCAATAATATGATTAAAATAATATATGCCAATCGCTCAGCCATAGTAATAACGGGCAATACCTGCTCTGTTCCGTTCAGAACAACTTGAAGTAGCAGGCAAGGTGATACCATCTCACCTCTGCTATTTTTATTGTCTATGGAGCCCCTGGCCCAGGCAATTTGACAATCAAAATAAATTACATCAATATCTCTAAATTCTACAGATCACGTCATCTCATTATACGCTGACAATATCTTACTTTATCTAGACCTTAGATAAAACCATTGTTAGAAACTTTAACAGAATGCTCAAATCAATTCAATCCAACCTCAGCAGATGGGATAACATCCCAGTTGGTTTAACCAGCAGAATATCGATTGTCAAAATGAATATATTGCCACGGCTGAATTTCTGTAGTTCAATGTTTCCCTTGTCTCCCCCTTCTGGCTATTGGGATAAAATCCATAGTTAGGTTTAAAAATGTATACGTCAAAGTAAGTGATCCCGGATAAAATTATCAAACTTACAAAGAGGGAAAGACGTAGCCAAAATCAGTACCAACATTTTCAATCTGTTTCCAGGCATTTAATCCCATCCTGAATTGGTTTAGACATGATTCTTCCACCCCCTGGCTGAGTATAGCAAGAAGTATGGTGTCTCCTATTGCCCTGGAAGCAGTGGTCTTCACTGATATATCCCTTAAACAATGTAAACTACGGATTGGTTCTATTATTGCTTACACAATCTCTATTTGGTGGAAAATTTAAAAACAATGTAACTGGGAATCAAAATGGCATGCCCACACTCCTGATCTGCAGGACAGCCTTTAGCATCCCCCCAATGGTCTAAATGTGGAATCCGTATCCTGATATCATGGACAGTAATGGACAGTAAACCCAACTACTAAACCATCCAATGATGTTAGTTTTTATATAAATTATATGTGCTCTCTATAATGTATAAACAACTTTTGGAAATCTCATTCTGAGCTAGCCATTAAAAAAGTAACTGGAATAGAATATGGAAAAATACAGTGAGCTCTAAAAGTATTGGAACAGCGACAAGTATGTTGTTGTTTGGCTCAGCACTCCAGCACTTTTGTTACAATACTATGACTGTGAGGTTAAAGTGCAGAATGTCAGCTTTAATTTGAGTGTATTTTCATCCATATCAGGTGAATTGTTTAGAGATTACAGCACTTTTTGTACATGTTCCCCCCATTTTAGGGGACCAAACGTATTGGGACAAATTAATTTGTGTGTTCTAAAGTAGTAAAAACGTAAGTATTTGGTCCCGTATTCATAGCACACAATTACTACATCAAGCTTGTGACTCTACAAATTTGTTGAATGCATGTGCTGTTTGTTTTGGTTGTGTTTCAGATTATTTTGTACCCAAAAGAAATGAATGGTAAATAATGTATTTTGTCAAGAATAGAATGTCACGTTGTTTTTTATATACTAAATTTATTGTTGCTTTTTGGCTCTGTGGTATGATCATTGGTATTTGTGTACTTTTTAAAACTTCTTATTTTTGAGTGGCATTCCACGGGTGGGTGCAAGCTATGAAATTATATGAATTTGTGTATTGTCTGTAGCCCCCCCCCCCCCCCCCCCCCCAACAACAAAATTACTAAATTAAAAAATATTTGATCACAATATAAATCAGTATATTAGCAAGGAATGGGGAAGAATAGACAGAAATTGGCAGTGCCTTCACAGGGAGAACAAAGCAGAGCGCAGGCTGCAGGGAGTTGGGGACTGGGTTTAAGCAGAAACCTGGGATATATTGTCAGTATGTGGTGGTGGATTGGGAGATTAGGGAGGTGGGTGTTAGAGGAGATGACAGCGGGCCAAGGCTGGGGGAGGTATAGATAGAGGGGATAGTGGCTGGGACTGACATACAGGTTAGAGAAGATGTTAGGGTTAGAGGGGGTAGGACCTGGAGGAGCTACAGCCAGGTAGATCCATGTAGTCAGTCATCATGGCTCATAAATACATAGTTCCCAGTTAGTTAATTACCTTCCAGATCGTCATCGGGCCACCAGCCCAGGTCACAGGCTTGACAGGTGAACTCATCCCGGACAATCTCATTGTCCTTACAGGTAGTGCAGATCCAGCAGCAGCTCACCTCGCCCTTCCTGATCACCTGATCACACAGAGGTCAGAGGCTATCAGTCAAAACAATAACAATACCCAAACCATAACAAATCACAACCCCCACACCACTAACCCCAATCAGATATAAAGATGGGTATTAGTGTCTAATATGGCTTTGATGGGGCAAGTGTATGCCCTTTGCGCCACTAGTAGCTAAAATGAATAAGTGAAGTGCCAAATTTTTTTGTTTGTTTTTATATATATTTTTTAACCTTTACCCATAACTAGGCAAGTCAGTTAAGAACAAATTCGTATTTACAATGATGGCCTACCCCAGCCAAACCCTAACCCAGATGACACTGGGCCAATTGTGTGCTGCCCTACGGGACTCCCAATCACAGCAGGGTTGTGATACAGCCTGGAATCGAACCAGGGTCTGTAGTTACATTTACATTTTAGTCATTTAGCAGACGCTCTTATCCAGAGCGACTTACAGTAGTGAATGCATACATTGCATACCATTTCATGCATTTTTTTTGTTCTGGCCCCCCGTGGGAATCGAACCCACAACCCTGGCGTTGCACACACCATGCTGGCATTGCAAACACCATGCTCTACCAACTGAGCCACAAGTTATGCCTCTAGCACTGAGATGCAGTGCCTTAGACTGCTGCACCACTCGGGAGCCCATTTTATAAGAACCTATATGGTGTAACAGTTTTTCCTTAGCGGTACACAAATTATATTCCAAAAGACAAGCTCAGCTGCATTTACTTTGTCCTGTTCCCAGAGTGTATGTTACCAGAGCAGTGATATGTACAACAGGGTGATGCCCTGCACAGGGCTGTAAACAACGCTGTAGCAGGCCCAACTAAAGCAGACAGGAGAGTGTGCATGGTCCCTATGGTAGGCTTATGGCCAGGCTGAATAATACTGGCCCAGGTTGAAGAGACTCAAGGTGTTTCTACACCTGCAATGCTTGCTGTTTGGGGTTTTAGGCTGGGTTTCTGTACAGCACTTTTAGATATCAGCTGATGTAAGAAGGGCTTTATAAATACATTGGGTTTGATTTGACTTGATTTGTGTTTCCTCAAGATAATATAGGCTCCACTGCATTTTGTTAATACACAATGAAATTATACCTTTTCAACCAGGAATGGAATCTGCTCATCAATTCCTAAGCTAGGGATCAATTTACAGAGCAAACTTAGTTCAAATAAGATTAAACAAAAGCATTAAAGCAGAAAAATAGTCAAAGAAGTTGTGCACTAAACTGAGTTCTGGGTATTCCTGACGGACTTTTTCAGGACCTATCTGATAGAATAATTTGAATGTTTAAGATAATGACTAAAGTATTCCACCCTGAAACCATATACTTGTATGAAATGTGTTAGAGTCATAATTCAATAATGTGTGTGACTAGGCCATTGTGTTACTATTTCGCAAGGCATGCAGAAGATGATGAAACATGTTGCAGAAGGGGGATAAACAATGTATGTGAACTTTGGAAAAATACAGCCCACCTAAAGAGAGGTAGAGTTTCTACTGATGTGAGTTCATTTGTGTGTGTGTGTGCTATAAAAAGATTGTGTTCTCATTTTGAAGACAGAGCGCTCTCTGAATAAAATATTGATCTATTGCAGAATCTGAGACTTTGTCTAATTCTTTATTAACCGGAGATTTACGACCTCTGGGAAATAGACCAAGCTTGAGTGATAGTTGAGTTCAACCATTGAGATAGCAAAATTCTCGTGACACTATCCCAATCCAGCCTGGCCCAGCCTGGCTCAGCATGGTTTTTCAGTGTCTGTACCTTGATTTGTCCCCTGGAGCAGGGCTCGCTGCAGACAGAGCGGACCATGTCACTGTTGTTCATCCACAGCTTCCAGTCATCGATGTTCAGAATGCCCTCGTGCCACGAGCCCACCTGCTGGTAGTCATAGCTACCGTCTCCCACACTTTGCAGGTTCATGATGTCATACCTGAGAGGGGGAGAGGAGAGGGTGAATGGGTGAGAGAGAGAGGGAGTGAGGGGGGAGAGACATAGAGAGAGAGAGAGAGAGAGAGAGACACGGAGCAAGGACAAAATGGAGAAAGAGAGAAAGGGAGAAATTAAGAGTGAATTAGTGGCAGGTGATTTAATGATAACCCCTAAATACCTTGCTTAGAGCAGACCCCTTTATTCAAAATCACTAACACTTTACAGACTATATAGTTGGAAGTTTTGCCAAGCAATTTCAGGTAAAGCCACTCAGAGGGGTACAGAACATCACCTTTGGGCTTAGAACCCAGATCTATTTTGATTATGAGGCCATGCCTAAGTACTAGCTCTGACCTCTGGCTGAAAAACAGATGACGGGGTGTTTTTCACCTGTCTTTCAGGGACTGTCTGTAGCTGGCTGGCAACAAGATCTCATATTCTCCCTTCGAAATTCAACGTATTATTTTCGATGCATTAATTCCACGTGGTTAAAGGGTTAAATCCGTGTGGTTACAGGGTTAAAATAAAATTAATTCAAAGGTTAACAGTTCATGCATTCATTCTGAGTGGTTAAGGTGTGTGTGTGTGTGTGTGTGTGTGTGTGTGTGTGTGTGTGTGTGTGTGTGTGTGTGTGTGTGTGTGTGTGTGTGTGTGTGTGTGTACGTATGCCCATGCATATGTTTTCATAGTTATTTCACACAAAATCTGCTCGCCAACAATTCTCCATAGCAACCCCCATCCCCCTCTTCCTCCTCCTCCTTCTCCACCTCCCCTACATCCTTCTCCTCCTCCTCTCCTCCTACTCCATCCATCTCCCTCACCTGCCAGGAGTGTCCCCATTCTCGTCGAAGTACACATCCTCCCCTGATACCCCTCTGAAGGTGGTCTTGAGCAGGTAATCCAGCAGCTTACTGCCATCGATGGGGTCCATGGCCTCACACAGGCCTGGCTGGCTAGGGCACAGCTCACTGTGCATGTCATGGAGACCGTGGGCCATGGCATAGATGGCATTAATGACGAAGCCCATCTTACTGTCCTGGACGTAGTTCTCATGAAGACTCTCGTTGCCTAGGGATTGGTGAGAAATTTACAGAATGTCAAAATGGGGGATTGGTTGATGTTGTTTTTCTAAGGAGGCAAACATTTTGTTTGTTTGTGCTGGATTTACAGTGTCGTATCAATGTGAACATTTTATCACACAGAATATTGTACTACAAGAGAATTATACAACTTCTTTCTCCAACCCATGAAGAACTGAGTTTTGAATTATAATTGGATCAAAACATACAACAAAAACCTCTCTCTCTTTTGCAGCACAATAGAATTGGCACACACCATACAGTAAATCACAATAAGGTGTCCAGAGGCTTATTTTTTCCAAAGGATACAGAACTTGGAGGAATCTTGAGGGAGAAAGAGTTAGGTCTGTGGACACCATATTGTGTAACAGGCATTTTTGGTCAGCCAGCTGAAAGCATTTTCAGGCAATACAACTGGCAAATCAAAGGTGGACATTAACAAAGCACAGGGAATAGGGTAACCATAGCACTAATAGTGACATTTTTTAAAAGATACATTCATTCACCTTATAATCATACTGTACCTGAGGTGCTACTCCGTGAAATGTTTAACTGCTTAAATCTCAAACAATTTTCTCGCCATATTTTCCTATTGTTTCTTTATTCATTTACAAAATGGCCGTATTTTGTCTGTGGTGATCATGCAGATAGGCAGCATTGGGGTATTCTATATAGAACACATCGCTCTCATACTCTGGTGTTCTACTGAAAGGGGTCGTGAACAGTGTGTTTCAGTGACTCATTCTTCCTTGTGCTCCCTCCACATTGCAGTACTTTCAAAAAAACAACCCAAGAGCTTGTACAGTAGAGTTTGACTGATTTGACCCTACCCCAGGCTTTCTCCGAACACAGCAGCCAATTTGAAGCTTTCTATTTATTTCACTGGTCTAGAGGTAGAACAAGGGGCCAACATGATCCTCAGAGATGACACCAGTCAAACTCTACAAGTCTTGCCGAAGTGAAGTGATGTGCTTATACAGTACGATGCAAGAGCAGGAAAAGTCATCATCTTCTTAATCCTGAAATATACACTTACCACCTTGGAGATCTTTAGGAAGAGAACATAACATGAGATACAGCAAACTATCATAGATCAACCCATATTGGTTTAATAAGTCTTAAGAGAGTCAGGTATTAGAAAGTAGTACATGTATAATACCTAAATGTTGAGGTGAATATACTCACAACAGCATCGATACTTGGAAAAGCTTTTCTAACAAAATGTTTGAAAGCATGCTTATTGAGCATTGTTTCAGGTGATACATCTAATCGGTATGTTAATTGTGATTTGTTGTGAATAATATCCATAAAAATGTGTTAGTGATTTTGGTGGGGCAACAACTCAGTTTACCTAGATCACCTTTTGTTCGAAAGCAGAGAAAGTATTTGGAAAGGGGGAAAAAGGGAGACATCAATATCATTATCATACAATTGCTATTTCAAAACATTAAGATGAACTATTCATGTTATCTTGGCCTATCTCATCATGTATTGAAATTGCAGTCAATATATAACCTCCTTTTTGTGATGATTTTTGATAATTTTCTTCCGATTGCTTTCGTTGATTTAAAGATGTATTTCCTTCCTCCTCCCAACGTAAACCCTGCTAATTCCTCATGACTCTGGGTAATGTAGTTCATTAGTGATTCTCACCGGAGCAGACTTTCTTGTATTTCTTCATTTCCTGTGGATGTCCGGCCAGACGGCACTGGAAGCGGTACTGCCAGAACTCTGGGAACCACGGGTTCCGTGAGTTGGTGTCCAAACGCAGCTTCAGGAAGTAGTCATCAAATGACTTCACTTCCTCTGACTGCAGCTTCATCGTGATCCCACCTTCAGCCTCCTGTTCATACCCCTCTACCACCTCATCACGATCTGCCCATCCATCACTGGAGGGAGAGAGGGAGAGAGGGAGAGAGAGAGACTTTTGTAAAACAATGAAAATGGAGCTGATCAGGCACTTAACACCCAATTACACTTAAATCGTACATGGTTAAAACCTGTTTGGGATAGGGGGCAGTATTTTCACGGCCGGATAAAAAACGTACCCGATTTAATCTGGTTACTGCTCCTGCCCAGAAACTAGAATATGCATATATTAGTGGATTTGGATAGAAAACACTCTAAAGTTCCTAAAACTGTTTGAATGGTGTCTGTGAGTATAACAGAACTCATATGGCAGGCCAAAACCTGAGAAGATTCCATACAGGAAGTGCCCTGTCTGACAATTTGTTCTCCTTCTGTGGCATCTCTATCAAAAATACAGCATCTCTGCTGTAATGTGACATTTTCTAAGGCTTCCATTGGCTCTCAGAAGGCGCCAGAAAGTGGAATGACGTCTCTCCAGTCTCTGGGCGAAAAACAGCAGGAGATTTTGTGAGTGGTCAGGCTGAGAACAGTGACACTGGAGATGCGCTTTCATGTGAATTCTCCATGTTTTTCTTTCTCTCTTTGAATGAATACAACGTCGCCCGGTTGGAAAATTATCGCTATTTTACGAGAAAAATAGCATAAAAATTGATTTTAAACAGCGTTTGACATGCTTCGAAGTACGGTAATGGAATATTTTGCCATTTTTTGTCACGAAATGCGCTCGCGCGTCACCCTTCGGATACTGACCTGAACGCACGAACGAAACGGAGGTATTTGAATATAACTATGGATTATTTGGAACCAAAACAACATTTGTTGTTGAAGTATAAGTCCTGGGATTGCATTCTGACGAAGAACAGCTAAGGTAATCCAATTTTTCTTATAGTAAGTCTGAGTTTGGTGAGGGCCAAATTAGCTAGCCATGATGGCCAGGCTATGTACTCAGAATATCGCAAAATGTGCTTTCGCCGAAAAGCTATTTTAAAATCTGACACCGCGATTGCATAAAGGAGTTCTGTATCTATAATTCTTAAAATAATTGTTATGTTTTTTGTCAACGTTTATCGTGAGTAATTTAGTAAATTCACCGAAAGTTTGCGGTGGGTATGCTAGTTCTGAACATCACATGCTAATGTAAAAAGCTGGTTTTTGATATAAATATGAACTTGATTGAACAAAACATGCATGTATTGTATAACATAATGTCCCAGGAGTGTCATCTGATGAAGATCATCAAAGGTTAGTGCTGCATTTAGCTGTGGTTTTGTTTTTTGTGACATATATGCTTGCTTTGAAAATGGCTGTGTGATTATTTTTGGCAGTGTACTCTCCTGACATAATCTAATATTTTGCTTTCGCTGTAAAGCCTTTTTGAAATCAGACAATGTGGTTAGATTAACGAGAGTCTTGTCTTTAAAATGGTGTAAAATAGTAATATGTTTGAGAAATTGAAGTTATAGCATTTTTGAGGTATTTGTATTTCGCGCCACGCTCTACCATTGGATATTGGTGAGGCATTCCGCTAGCGGAACGTCTGTCCCTAACAGGTTAACTAATCAATTATCAAGAAAGGCTATTTATACTACAGTGTAATGAATGTTTAATGTAATAGTTCAATCAGGGCCCTGATGCACAGTCAGTTCAATATTTTGGAGAGGGAAGAGCAAGTTCATTCTGAAGAAAAAAGCTTTCAACCCAACAGAAAACAAATAAAATAATTTACTAAAGAATGATGTCTGTGTTACATTTCCACATTAATTCATAAGGAGGACTTCCAGCATTCATCCAGTGACACTACTAGCCGTAGCAATGGTGTTGCTACATTCTGGTTGCTTACCATTCTGAGGTGAGCAATTTAGAACAGTCTCACTGTCTTGTCATTGTTAAGTTCACAGACAATATCCTTTCAGACCAGGCCACAATAAGAGAGAAGGGGAAAAAAGTGTAGCAGAGCTTAGGCCATGTGTCAAATCTTCCCAACAATCAGATTCCACTGCAAGGGTCCATCCTTTGCTCTTCAAGGTAATAGGCAGTGACCTTCAAGTCTACTATAGTTTCTATGGTCTCTGTAGGGATCACCAGCCCCTTAGCTTTAGCTCTGTGGCCATTGATTAATCCCAATGTGTAAGGACCGACACCGGACAGGAGAAGCAGGTACGGGGAGTCAAACATTTATTCAGAAACGGACATAGAACACGACAGGAACAGCGTCAGCACACGGGAAAACAAGGACATATGACAAACAATCCCGAAGCAGGGAACAGAGCTAGGAAACAGACAGATATAGGGAAGGAAATTACACAAGTAATTGAGTCCATGTGAGTCCAATGAGCGCTGATGCGCGTGACGGGGAACGGCAGGTGTGCGTACTGAAGGTGGCTTGAGTGCGTAATGTTGGGGAGTCTGGCGCCCTCGAGGAGGAAGAGCGGGAGCAGGCATGACAGCTAGCTTCCGTCCTCCTCTTGGTACATTGACTTCAATACAAAACCTAAGAAGCTCATGGTTCTCACCCCCTTCCATAGACTTACACAGTAATTATGACAACTTCCAGAGGACATCCTCCAACCTATCAGAGCTCTTGCAGCATGAACTGACATGTTGTCCACCCAATCAAATGATCAGAGAATGCATCTAGAACCGGAAGCATAAGCTACAGCTAGCTAGCACTGCAGTGCATAAAATGTGGTGAGTAGTTGACTCAAAGAGAAAGACAAAAGTTGAACAGTTTGAACAAATGAATGTATTCCAAAATCAAGGAGAAGCAAGAAAGAGAGACAGAGAGAGAAGAGAGAGCTAGCTATATTTCATAGTATTTTTTTTCACTTTCACTTACCTAGCTAGCATCGAATGCAGCTAGCTAGTTTAGCCTAATCAAACACCCAGCTCAAACAGAGATGGATGCTATGTTAGCTAGCTGCCTATGGCTATCCAGCACTGGAACTCTTCCAAGACAAGGTAAGCTTTTGGTTTAATTAATTTATTGCCACCGAGGCCCGGCAGTGTAACTGCTAAACTGATTGCTGCTGACTGTACAGTGTCACTGTCCTGAATGATTGTAGCGGATTTACTAACGTGTTAGTTCTAGTAGCTATGTTGACTAGGATGTGACAACAATGTAGGCTGTGTTTTAGGGGTTAGCAGTCATGATATGAAGGTTTGGCTTGGAAAGGTTTTTTCGCCTGGTCACAGACAGCTGATGTGTTGTGCATGGAAGTCCACAAGCAAAGGGAAAAGGTGAGAGGACAAGAGCGTGTAGATAGATGTGAGAAGGAATGATAGACAGACCCCTTGACTTTTTCCACATTTTGTTACGTTACAGCCTTATTCTAAAATTGATTACATTGTTTTTTTCCCCTCATCAATCTACACACAATACCCCATAATGACAAAGTGAAAACAGGTTTTTAGAAAAACAGAAATACCTTATTTACATATGTATTCAGACCCTTTGCTATGAGACTTGAAATTGAGCTCAGGTGCATCCTGTTTCTGTTGACCATCCAATTTTTGCTAATTTATAAAAAAGAAATAAAAAGAATATCACATTTATTCAGACCCCTTACACAGTACTTTGCTGAAGCACCTTTGGAAGCGATTACAGCCTTGAGTCTTCTTGGGTATGACGCTACAAGGTTGGCGCACCTGTATTTGGGGAGTTTCTCACATTCTTCTCTCCATATCCTCTCAAGCTCTGTCAGATTGGACGGGGAGCGTTGCTGGATTGCTATTTTCAGGTCTCTCCAGAGATGTTCGATCGGGTTCAAGTCCGTGTGTGCCTTTCCAAATCATGTCCAATCAATTGTGTTTACCACAGGTGGACTCCAATCAAATTGTAGAAACATCTCAAGGATGTGGAAACAGGATGCACCTGAGCTCAATTTTGAGTCTCATAGCAAAGGTCTGAATACTTATGTAAATAAGGTATTTCCTGTTTAATGTTAATACATTTGCAAACATTTCAAAAGACCTGTTTTGCTTTGTGTGTAGAATGCTGAGGATATATATATATTATTTTATCCATTTTAGAATAAGGATGTAACGTACATTTTTTGGGGAAAAAGTCAAGGGGTCTATGTACTTCCCAAAGGCACTGTATACAACGAGCTGTTTGTATGTGGTTGCTATGAAAGTTAACTTTGTGGGTGTGTGATCAGGGGTGTATTCATTGCGCCGATTTTGTTGAAAAATGTTTCTCTAACGGAACGAAACAGGGATAAACACACCTGAATTTGTCCAATAGAAACTTTTGTTTGCAACTGTTGGACTAATGATTGCACCTAGATCAGCTAGGTGCAGGAAAGTGTGTGCAAGGCAGCATTGAATGTTTCACTGCCACATTGATTACTCAAAATTCTCTGGACCTACGTTGTAAACGTTCAGTCATAGGCTAGGTTGTAGCAACCTCATGATGGCTACAGGGAAAATGTGAGTATCATGTAGTAGCCTAAATCTATCTTACATTGAACTGGGTGAATGGAATATGAATGACAGTCATCCAACATGTTGTAATAGAAACAAGGCCATGCTCATTAAAAATGTAATAATCCTCCCTCATCTTAAACGGCATTGACCGCCACTGTCTACTACAGTCCCCCAATTTGTCTCTTTGTTTGTTTTCTTTCCCTCTGTGTCAGATTCCCCATTAAATGAAGCTCATTTAGACATGCATCTGAAGCCTGGAGACCCTTAGAGGGATGAAGAATAAATACTAGAGACAGAGACGAAGAAAATAAATGACTAGATATACAGAGCTCTTCTTAAGCTGTGCTCTTCTCTTCTCTGGCGTGTTCGTTTTGGTGTGGCTGTCTGTGTTTGAGAGGCGGTGGCTATACTGCCTCTCTCTCCAACTGTAATGTGGCTAGACTCATTGGCTCTTATTTTCTCTGTGCTGCTGGCTGCAACATCCTTGAATACCTGTACTGTTGACAGCTATCCTCCAATTAGAGAGTGAGTCAGCCAGCAGCCAATTACCCCTGACAAGAGCAAACACTGAGTGTACAAAACATTAAGAACACCTGCTCTTTCCATGACATAGACTGACCAGGTGAATCCAGGTGAAATATATGATCCCTTATGGGTGTAACTTGTTAAATCCACTTCAATCAGTGTAGATGAAGGGGAGGAGACAGATTAAAGAAGGATTTTTAAAACTTGAGACAATTCAGAGATGGATTGTGTGTGTGTGTGCCATTCGGAGGGTGAATGGGCAAGACAAAATATTTAAGTGCCTTTGAACGGGGTATGGTAGTAGGTGCGATGTGCACCGGCTTGTGTCAAGAACTGCAACGTTGCTGGGTTTTTCACGCTCAACAGTTTCCCGTGTGTATCAAGAATGGTCCACCACCCAAAGGACATCCAGCCAACTTGACACAACTGTGGAAAGCATTGAAGTCAACATGGGCCAGCATCCCTGTGGAACGATTTTGACACATTGTAGAGTCCATGCCACAACTAATTGAGGCTGTTCTGAGAGCAAAAGGGGGTGCAACTCAATATTAGGAAGGTGTTCCTAATGTTTGGCATACTCAGTGTGTATGTGTGTGTGTGTGAGGAGTCTGTGTGAGAGGAATGTGTGTGTGGGTGCCATGTCCAACCATTTTAAGGGTCTATATCTAAGGGAAATTAAGCATAAGGAGTGATATAGTTGGCTGCTCGAATATTTCGTAGTGTTAATGTTTTTAGCACTGATAGAGACAGGGAAATGTCTCCCCACGTTTTCGAGCTCACTTAGGTTCACCACACCAATATTGTTAACACCTAATTATCCTCCACTGACTCGCTTCTGAATTCTGGGTGTTTTTGGTCTATTTTTTAGAAAGGTTAGCCAACAGAATCCTGTCTTCCCCTCTCTTAATTGAGTTCAGGCCAGAAACACATTAAATTGATTAGTCACAGTTACTTTTGCCTCTGAGGCTCTATGTGCATTTCCCTGCGTATCCCAAACCACCGTCACCCTTCCTCCCATCAGATATTCACAATCAAAACAACCGTCAGTACTGTGCACTGTGCCTTCTACCCCACCCTCAAACCCCTCCCTCCCTTGCCATCAATAGTCCATGCTCAGGGCCAAGGTAGCTAATTGCATTTGCAGTGCTATATTTGATACAGTGTTATACAGGGACCTCCAACATGTGTCCCCACAGAAACATGGAGTAGTGCAACAGCAGGCTATGGCAGAGACAGATTGGGTTTGGGAAATAGACTTGTGTGTGTGTGTGTGTACTTGTGTGCGTTTGGGAAATAGACTGTGTGTGTGTGTACTTGTGTGCGTTTGGGAAATAGACTGTGTGTGTGTGTACTTGTGTGCGTTTGGGAAATAGACTGTGTGTGTGGAGCATTTATTTAACGCCCCCATAAATAATTCATGAGCTGTTGCCAAGGTAGACATGCATTGCTACCTTCACATTGGAGTTTGTAATAAAGACAAAAATGACACTCTCTGTCTTCATGCTGTCGCTGTACCCTGCTGTACATACCTTTAAATACAGTGTATTCAAAAAGTATTCAGACCCCTTGACTTACTTCACATTTGTTACATTACAGCCTTATTCTAAAATGGATTAAAAACTAAAATACAGTTGAAGTCGGAAGTTTACATACACTCAGGTTGGAGTCATTAAAAGTCGTTTTTCAACCACTCCGCAAATTTCTTGTGAACAAACTATTGTTTTGGCAAGTCGGTTAGAACATCTACTTTGTGCATGACACAAGTCATTTTTCCTATAAACTATCAAAATAAAGAAAGTCGCACACTCCATGTATAATCTCCCAGCAATTTAATGGGTATTTACCAACGTTTCGGCATCACTGTGCCTTCCTCCTCCTTATTCTGGGTGTGCACCAGCTCATGTTTTTTTTATCTACAAGTCATTTTTGGAGTCCACCTTTACCACAGCTGGACTCCAATCAAGTTGTAGAAACATCTCAAGGTTGATCAATGGAAATAGGATGCACCTGAGCTCAATTTCAAGTCTCATTAAAAAAGGGCCTGAACACTTGTTTATGTAAGGTATTTCTGTTTTTTCTAAAAACCTGTTTTCACTTTGTCATTATGGGGTATTGTGTGTAGATTGATGACGAAAAGCAATCATTTAATCAATTTTAGAATAAGGCTGTAACGTAACAAAATGTGGAAAAAGTCAATGGGTCTGAATACTGAATGCACTGTTTCTCATCATGAAAACACAGACCTAACCACAGTTAGACTAAGACTGTTCAACACCTACCACTGCTACTACTATTAGTCCCACCACATCACAGCTAGGCTAGTTGAATCACTGGAGGCAGCACCCTTCCTTTTATTCTTACAGAAATATATTCAAGTCCAAATTAACTCATGCATCAAGTGGTCAATTAGAGATCAGTGTGTGTGTGTGTGAACACTGGCTAGATGATTGACTGATCCTCAGTGTTGTGAGACATTGCTGTGGAGGAGCTGCTGAACCAACAGTTAGATAATTCATGTCTAAAACACAACAGAGCTTTCAGCCGAGTGCCAGGAGAGAGAACAAACGAACGAATCCCCTGACTATTTCAGATGATCTAGTTCCAGTTGGATAGCTAACGCATTTGTATATTTATGAAGCCATGAATTAATTGGCGGGGTAGAATCTTAATCACATGCACCGTCTCCTGAGGGAAGGAAAGAATGGATTGTACAAGAGTTTCCAAAAAAGTTCAAAAGTAAGAGATTCATTATGCGTTCCCTTGTTTTGACCCATTTGACACAATCAGACAGTGGGCATGGCCAATGGCGCGGCTCCCACCAAAAAAGTAAGAGTCTGTGTTCTTGGCCAAAGAGACAACATTTAGCTATTTTAAAGCACATTTTCTGCAACTCTACACATTTCCCACATAAGGAGAGAACATTTTACAGTTAGAGTGTATGTGTGTGTGTAACTGTGTGTAATTGCTTAATTGTATATGTGTGCAAACTATAAAAACAGAAAATAAGCAAGGGGGCCATCATAACAGGGACATTGTTTCAACCTCAGCGTGTTCTGTCACAATGACATCCAGATGCCAACCCAGGAATGCTCTTCTGATCATTTCAATGTCCTTCACCAGTCCTTCATACTAGAAAAAAAACAAGGCATCCTTGACAATGTTTTTCTGCTTTCAATTAAAGTCTGTGATACGTTAGGAATATTCAAATTCATCTTGTAAAACCTCTTGTTCAGTGAAACATAAAGAGATACAATTTAGATGCATAAGTCAATTGTTAAAGACTTTGTGGAACTACTATTGAGTATAATCACCCAGAAAACCTATCGTTGCCTTCTCTGTAACATTTTATGTGATATATGCTAGAATTAAAACTGTGGACTTTCAGAGTATTGAGCTATTTTCCTTATAGGCTATTGTTTGACTGACTGACAGGTCTAGACTCAGAGCCAATCAGCCAAGCCTCCTAGCCTCTCATCAAACAAAACCAAATCTCCATGGTGATTGTAACGTTAGCAACATGCTAACGTCAGGGAGCAAAATGTACTTTCTCTATAAAATCACATATCCCAGTTATAACAGGAAAGGGATATGCTGTAGTGTACATATCTCTGCAGTATCACCCGACAAGCCAACGCCCCACAACATGCCCTAATAAACTGAATCTAGTATCACTCGACTAGCCAACGCCCCAGAACATGCCCTAATAAACTGAATCTAGTATCACTCGACTAGCCAATGCCCCAGAACATGCCCTAATAAACTGAATCTAGTATCACTCGACTAGCCAACGCCCCAGAACATGCCCTAATAAACTGAATCTAATATCACTCAACTAGCCAACGCCCCAGAACATGCCCTAATAAACTGAATCTAGTATCACTCGACTAGCCAATGCCTCCACAACATGCCCTAATAAACTGAATCGAGTATCACTCGACTAGCCAACGCCCCAGAACATGCCCTAATAAACTGAATCTAGTATCACTCGACTAGCCAACGCCCCAGAACATGCCCTAATAAACTGAATCTAATATCACTCAACTAGCCAACGCCCCAGAACATGCCCTAATAAACTGAATCTAGTATCACTCGACTAGCCAACGCCTCCACAACATGCCCTAATAAACTGAATCTAGTATCACTCAACTAGCCAACGCCTCCACAACATGCCCTAATAAACTGAATCTAGTATCACTCGACTAGCCAACGCCTCCACAACATGCCCTAATAAACTGAATCTAGTATCACTCGACTAGCCAACGCCCCAGAACATGCCCTAATAAACTGAATCTAGTATCACTCGACTAGCCAACGCCCCAGAACATGCCCTAATAAACTGAATCTAGTATCACTCGACTAGCCAACGCCCCAGAACATGCCCTAATAAACTGAATCTAGTATCACTCGACTAGCCAACGCCTCCACAACATGCCCTAATAAACTGAATCTAATATCACTCAACTAGCCAACGCCCCAGAACATGCCCTAATAAACTGAATCTAGTATCACTCGACTAGCCAACGCCTCCCTAATAAACTGAATCTAGTATCACTCGACTAGCCAATGCCCCAGAACATGCCCTAATAAACTGAATCGAATATAACTCGACTAGCCAATGCCTCCACAACATGCCCTAATAAACTGAATCTAATATAACTCGACTAGCCAATGCCTCCACAACATGCCCTAATAAACTGAATCTAATATCACTCAACTAGCCAACGCCCCCACAACATGCCCTAATAAACTACATCTAAACCCAGATTCTAAACCCAGATTCTAAACCCAGGGGGAGGGAGTGGCACAGGGAGGAGAGAAGTAGAGATGTATTTATTTATTTATCTGTCTGTCTGCTCCCTCTCCCCTCTCCCTCCCTCTCCCTCTATCCAGGGCCGTAGCTACATATGAGGACAACTAGGTCCCGACCTTGGTAATTTCTTCAAATAGAGTGAGGCTCAACTTCTCTGCTGTTTTGATCCCGTGGCTTCCACACTGTGAAGTGAACCTGTACACATGTGCAGATACTGGGTGTGACTGTGTGAGAGTAAAGTCTTGCATCTCACTCATTATCTGTGGTGCTGCTCATGGCAACGTCGTTTGGCAACGTCATCTCCCCAATTTCGTGATATCCAATTGGTAGTTACAGTCTTGTCCCATCGTACGGACTTGGGAGAGGCGAAGGTCGAGAGCCATGCATCCTGTGAAACACGACCCTGCCAAGCCGCGCTGCTTCTTGACACACTGCTTGCCTTAGCCTTCCCTGTAGCTCAGTTGGTAGAGCATGGTGTTTGCAACACCAGGGTTGTGGGTTCGATTCCCACGGGGGGCCAGCACAGAAAAAAAAAAAGTATGAAATGTATGCATTCACTACTGTAAGTCGCTCTGGATAAGAGCGTCTGCTAAATGACTAAAATGTAAATGTAAAAAAAATGCTTGCATAACCCGGAAGCCAGACGCACCAATGTTTTCGGAGGAAACACCATAGAACTGGCGACCGTGTCAGCGTGCATGCGCCCGGCCCGCCAGATGCGTCGCTAGAGCGTGATGGGACAAGGACATCCCGGCCAGCCAAACCCTCCCCTAACCCGGACGATGCTGGGCCAATTGTTCGCCACCTCATGGGTCTCCTGGTCGTGGCCGGCTGCGACACAGCCCGGGATCGAACACGGATATGTAGTGATGCGTCAAGCATTGCAATGAAGTGACTTAGACCGCTGCGCCACTCGGGAGGCCTGCTGAGTCTACCTTTAAAAAATGTTGGACTGGTAAATTAGTCTAGTTAGTCTAGCCAGCTGTCTAAACTTGTAGTAATCATGGCCGAATTACCGACCGGGCACACAGGGCACGTGCCCAGGGGCCTTAACCTCCAGGGGGCCCACATTGATTTTGTTAGTCATTCTCACTCAGATATCATATTAACATGGCATAAGTCATGGCAAAATGTGTAGAATTGTAGGAAATTGTAGGAAAAACAGCACCCTTCACTTCATAGCCTTCTCTGAGAAAAGGGTATAAATATAAGCTGTAAGGCAGGAATCACAGGCCTCCTCTGTCCCACTATACTGACCTACTTCACTATAATGCACCCCATGCTGGTAGCCCAGGCTGTCCTAGGCTGCCCTAGGCCTTCCCAAGCAACACTGGGGATGAGGGATGCCAGTACAGGAGTAAATCTACCAAGAAGGTGAGAAGTCTCCCTATCAAATATTCATAATGTAGCCCTATATTACCTGACTACCTTGGTCCTTATTCAATCTGAACCATTATCAGTGATTGCAGAGCCAAGTCCTAATCTAGTGAGGAAGTAGCCCATTAATTTAGGGAGATAATGAATCTGCTCACTCCATTCTGTTCTGGCTGTACAATAATGAATATGCAGGAATTACTTCCTGTTCTTTCATTCCTCAGAGATGGAGATAGGGAAGAGGAGAGATAAAAGCCTGTGAAAAGCAGGACACAGCTAAATATGTCGTCGTACTTCTCTCTCTCTCCCTCTCTCTGGCTCCTTAAATGTTTCATTTATTTAAGCTGGGAGAAAAACCAGAGCCCAGTCGTTAAGGAAATGGAAAAGGCACTGCCTCAGAGAGAGAGAGAGAGAGAGAGAGAAAAAAAAAAGAGAGAGGGGAGAGACAGAGAGAGAAGAGAGAGACAGAAAATACTGATTCACCTCCATCTCTCAGACACAAAAGTCCCTGGGCTGCAAATGTGCCTGTCTTCCTGTCTGTCTCTCTGCCTGCCTATCTCCATTTTGCAAAATAGTATTGAAGAGAGTGAGGCATTTATGGTTGCCATACAAAATAGGAAACAGACAAAAATCTAAATGTACAAAAGACTGGGGCTAAAATGAGTGAGTACAACAAGTGGAAAAGCAGCTTATGCAAATGTATGTAGTAATAACAGCATTGAGGCAGGCAGCATTAGATGGGGAGATATAGGAGATGAATGGTACTAATTGCGAGCAGGTGGGCGGGACTGACTCTGCTCCCCACACAGTCATTCTAATAGGGGAGGTTGGGTAATGGATGGAACAGGTGCTGGTGGTGATGACTAAAGGTAGATATGATGCGACTAACAGCCAACACTGTTGAGGGAAATAGTGTCTTAGCAGTGTTTCTTCACCCCACTAATCGCTACTTTGTGTGTCAATCATGATCAAACAGACAGATTCCCCGCTGAGTTAACAGAACTGTACTTTAGGCCATGGATAATGAAGTAAAATCAGTAAGAAGGTCGGGCATATTATTCCATACAAGAAAGAGATATACTATGAGTGAGAGGAGACAGCTCGCAAGGGTTCTAGAGTCACAGATGTGCTTCTCTCCACAGCTCAGTCCGCTGTGCTGGGAGGCTGTGTAGAGTAGACCAGTGTCTGTAGCTCCCTCCAGGGCCAGAGCTCAACGTGTGATAATAGTTCCTTCTCCCCAGATCTATGATTCCCTCTACGGGCCGTCCCCCTGTCCTGACATGAGGTGTTAGTGCGCCCTTGTGATGCGACACCTGTTCAGTATTCACACCCAACCACATCCTGGGTTCGAATATACAGTTCCTCTCACATGCCTCCAACACCACCCAAGAAATCACGCCATCAGACATCAGATAAATCTAACGCCAAGTCACTAATCAGAACCCTAAACCCCGAAGGTCTGGTCTGAACCTGGGACCCATGGCTGTGATAAGAACGATAGAACTAATACTGAACCATACATCTATTTAGACAAACCCAACCACACAGCAGGCAGCATCAAATTCATTTATTTTTCTATCTACTGACGGCCAGGGAACAAAATGTAATTTAATAAATAATGCTGCAAGTAATATGCTTTCATCCATTCAGCAAAGGAGGAGCATTCATTCTTGTTTAAGCTCAATGGAAACCTGCAAGCATCCTGAATGCTGCAATGGCCTGCAACTCACAAATGTCCTCCTCGCTTCAATATCGGCTCAAACTCACTAACCCCTGTAAGCGTTTTTGAGGATTGTGTTTTGTAAGATAGAGAGAGTTGTTTTGGTTTATTTTATTTGAAGGAATCACTTGTCCATGCTATTGCTAGGCACAATGACAACCCAGACAATCTAAGGTAGGGAACCAGGCATTCAAAATACCTGCTTGGATTATTGACTTTTAATTGGAAATCCATGGGTGGAACATTTTCAGCAAAAGTGCTGCATGTAAAAGCTGCTCCACTAAACATTTTTTAAGAAAGTAAATACTTGAGTTACCTAAGATGATCCTGAGTAACGTTTTAATGTTCAGCCAAAAAGAAAGGGGGAAGACTCATTTTCTGGGCTGTCGGTTGTCATCAATGAAGAATTGCTAATTTATTGTGACCTAGTGCTGCATAAGTGTATGACAGTCAGAAGAGAGAGATAGAAGGGGATATTAAGTATGTAACAAAGAGCTCCCAGGCAATGAGAGCCATTCACCATAGTGACATGGCATGCAACACCCCACCCAATCTAACTACCTTCCACTTTTGCTTAGCTGTGCCTTGACACATAATACAATTGCTTACAAATCACATTCTCTTTCTGAATACATTCATCTATCTATGCTGATATGAAACTGGCTGAAGTCATGAAAAACACTTTGATTCAAAGTACAGACCAAGGCATTTGTTTAATCCCCAGAGATCTCTACAGACAGACCTGTCATGCACAGATTGCGACAGGACCCAAAAGATTGACATAAATGGCCAGAGCAAAAGATACAACGCTCTGTAGCGAAACCATGGAGACGATCAATCTGCAACAGTCTGATTCCTTCCCCCGCTAGCTACCCTCTGCAACATCACAGAGAGACGGAGACAAAGGACGAGCCATATGACTGAGAATAGAATAGAAGAGCAGAGGAGAGTGAGTTGCGGAGGTAGGGTTGTGGGGCAGGCCTAGGGCTGCAGGAATAAAGTGTTCCCGTATGAGAGTGCACCTGGCCCTCATCTGAAGAGCAGGCGAGTGTTCAACAGCAGAGATGTAAAACAAGAGTTTTCAGACTCTAAACCTGCTCATCTGCCTGTCTGTATCTCTCTCTGTCTGATTCTCCTTCTTTCTCTCAGGCCCTTTCTCTCTATCACTCTGTGATTTTATGTATTACTGTCAGCCATAGAGAGAGATCCTCTACCCCCTCACACTCTCTGTCTCTCTCTCTCTCCATTTCTTGTCCTCTCTATGTCTCACTCAAGTCACTCTCCCTCTATCACACTCCCTATTTCAACTATGAGCCCTCCTAACCTTGTTTCATCTCTGTCTCTCTCTGTATCTCTGCCCGTCTTTCACACTCCCTCTAAAACCCTACGCTCTAAATTCAATCTCTCTCTCTCTCTCTCTCTCTCTCTCTCTCTCTCTCTCTCCTCTCTCCTCTCTCTCTCTCCTCTCCTCCTCTCTCTCCTCTCTCTCTCTCTCTCTCTCTCTCTCTCTCTCTCTCTCTCTCTCTCTCTCTCTCTCTCTCTCTCTCTCTCTCTCTCTCTCTCTCTCTCTCTCTCTCTCTCTCTCTCTCTCTCTCTCTCTCTCTCTCTCCCACCCCCCCCCCCCCCACACACCATACACATCAGCTTCTCACTCGGCTGGCAGGCTAGGGCACAAATTAGCATGGAATAGCAGGCTGTGTTTTGATGAGCTAATATCTGTCAGCCAACCTCCAAGCCTGTGACCATGACACTGTAGCCAAGCTTTACACACACACACACACACACACACACACACACACACACACACACACACACACACACACACACACACACAGAGAAGGTTTGGCGTATGTGATGCTCCATCAGTCTTTCTTTATCTATCTCTCTCTCTCTCACTCACTCCTATCTCTCTCACTCCATTCTCCATCTCTTTCACACGCCTCTCTCTGTCTCTCCTCTCTCTCACTCTCTCACTCTCTCCTCTCTCCCTCGCTCCCTCTCTCACTCCTCTATCTCTCTCACTACTCTCTAACTCATTCCTCTCTCTCTCCCTCCTCTCTCTCTCACTCCTCTCTCGCTCTCACTCCTAGCTCTCTCTCTCACTCCTCTCTTTCCCTCCTTTCTCTCTATCTCTCCCCTCTCTCTCACACTCCTCTCTCTCACTCCATTCTCTATCTATCTCTCTCCTCTCTCACTCCTCTCTCACTCCTCTCTCTCACTCTCTCTTTAACTTTATTTATCTCTCTCTCACTCCTCTCACTCCTCTTTCTCTCCTCTCTCTCTTACTCATTTCTCTCTCCGGTCTCTCTCACTCCTCTCTCTCACTTCTCTCTCTCTCCCCTCTCTCTCACTCCTGTCTCTCTCTTTCACTTTATTTATCTCTCTCTCACTCCTCTTTCTCTCTCTCTACTCTCTCACTCTCTTTCACTATATTTCTCTCTTTCACGCCTCTCACTCCTCTCTCTCTCACTCCTTTCTCTCCTCTCTCTCGCACTCCTTTCTCTCTCTCGCTCTCTCTTTTTCACTTTATTTATTTCTCTCTCTCACTCCTCTCTCTCTCACTCCTCTCTCTCTCACTCCTCTCTCAATTCAATTCAATTCAATTTTCTTTATTGGCATGACGGAACAATGTACATATTGCCAAAGCTTAGTTTGGATATTTACAATACTAAAATAATAAGAATCCATATTGTCAACAGGACAACAGTAACAACAATAATCAAGGGTCAAAATAACCATACATTGAACAATAACAATGAGCATAAAGTAGAGGACATGTGCAGGTTGATTGGTCTGTCAGACACTGTCCCTCAACATATGGCAGGCAGCAATGTAGTGTGTTGCCAACCCACAGCTCTCTGCGTCCTCCCCCAACAGGACGGGTAGCCTACTTTCATCAGAGAGGTCTTTGAAACCTTTAATAAGGGTTTCAAATTTGGGGAAATGACACTCTAATTGTTTTATATTTTTCACATTTTGTCAGGAAATGCAGCTTCGTCTCAGGTTCTGCTGTTGTGCAGTGGTTGCACAGCCTTTCCTCTACAGGGAGCCAGGTTTTTCTGTGTCTACCCTTCTCAATGGCAAGGCTGTGCTCACTCACTGTGCTCACTCCTCTCTCCCTCTCTCACACTCCTCTCTCTCACTTTATTTCTCTCTCTCACACACTTTCTCTCTTTTTCTCACTCTCTCTCTCACTTTCTCTCTCTCACTCCTCTTTCTTTCTCTCTTTGCTCTGACTCATCTCTCTCTTTCCTCTCTCTCACTCCTCTCTTTCTCCCCACTCTCTCTTTCACTTTATTTATCTCTCTCTCACTCCTCTCACTCCTCTTTCTCAGTCTCCTCTCTTTCCCTTACTCATCTCTCGCTCCCATCTCTCTATCTCACTCCTCTCTCTCACACCTCTCTCTCTCACTCCTCTCACTCCTCTCTGTCTCCCTTCTCTCTCTCACTCCTCTCTCTCACTCCATCTCTCTCTCTCACTACTCTCTCTCACTATATTTCTCTATCTCTCACACTTTCTTTCTCTCTCTTTCTCACTCTCTCTCTTTCTCACCCTCTCTCTCTCTCTCTCTCTCTCACTTTCTTTCTCTCTCTTACTCCTCTTTCCTTCGTCTCTTCGCTCTCACCCATCTCTCTCTCCTCTCTCTCACTCACTCCTCTCTCTCTCTCCTCTCTCTTTCACTTTATTTATCTCTCACTCTTCTCACTCCTCTTTCTCTAACTCTCCTCTCTCTTGTACTCATCTCTCTCTCCTGTCTCTCTCTCACTCCTCTCACTCCTCTCTGTCTACCCTCTCTCTCACACTCCTCTCTCTCTCACTCCTCTCAATCCTCTTTCTCTCTCGCCTCTCGTTCTCACTCCTCTCGCTCTCTCACTCCTCTCACTCCTCTCTCTCTCCCCTCTCTCTCTCTTACTCCTCTCTCTCTCTCAATCTCCTCTCTCTCCTCTCGCGCACTCTCTCTCTCTCTCTCTCACTTTTTTTCTCTCTCACTCCTCTCTCTCTCTCTCACTCCTCTTTCTTTCTCTCTCACTCCTCTCTTTCTTTCTTTCTTTCACTCTCTCTCTTCCTCTCTCACTCCTCGCTCTCTCTGACCCAGAAGCATATGAAGCTCAGCCACCGGTTTCATTCTCTCTCCCATAGAGACCTCCACACCAGTTAAAAAAAGATCCACTCTCATATGGAGAGAGAGAGAGAGAGAGAGAGAGAGAGAGAGAGAGGAAGGAATAGGGAAGGAGAGCGGAGAGAGAGTGGGAAACACTGGAGCTTCATTAGGATGGATAATTAATATGGAAAAGAGAGAGTGCCTCTGTTTCCCCTCCAAAAACCACTGAATTCCCATAGAATAGGATATGACACAAACAACACAAAGAGAACCTGACGAAGGCAACTGATTTCCCTTCATCACTGCTGTTTAGACATAACAGCCTCCATCTCTAGAGCCGTGAGAGAAAAGAGGAGCAACAGAAGGGCTCTCCAAGAAGATGGCCCTGATGATGGAGCAGCGTTTGGGCAATGTTTTGAGAAGCGCTCGTCAAATCCACTAAGAACGGTACTTACCCTGGCTTAGAGTCTACTGCCCCCCTATCACTCTGCCTGTCTCATCAATGTCCTCCTCCTCAGACATAAGCCTGACAGCTAGAAGAACCAATGTCCTACAACCAACCTCCACACCCCAAAAATCCCCAATAAATAGAGAGGATGTCATGCAACATGAAAGGAGACAGTGGAGGTCAGGTTTGAGACATCACTTTTGATGACAACAGAGGATTGTCCTTGTCCTTGAAGGTCTTGATTAGGGTTGCAAAGCTACCGATAATATACCAACGTTACCGGAATCTTCTGAAATGTTGGTAATTAACATGTAATCTATGGCAATCTATGGTAACTTTGGTAATTTAAACTTGAATAACTTTTAATAAATTTATTCATGGCTATTTCTTTTTTTAAATCATCTTATTTTATTATATTTATCTATTTTACATGTAATAAGGCCACACAAAGGGACAGACACCTGTGATCATCTGAAGTAACCAAAAAGACCACAAGATATCATCTTGTAAAATTCCCCCCAAAAACATGAAAGTTACCAAAATTCGGGTACTTTACTGTTAAACTAAAGTTTAAGTAATATACCCTCCCTTTGCAACCCTAGTCTTTAGGGTGTACTGGATGGTTGTCACACTGTGAATGTATCTCTCCATTTCTCCCCTTCCTCTTCTTCTAATGGGAGAGATTACAGCTGGAGTCACCCAGCGTTGACACACAGAGAGCCTCTCAGACAACGATGGCTGTGCCCTCTGCCACCAGGATGGGCCCATCAGAAGAGAGAGAGGGTGGGGGAGGGACGAGAAAGTGGGAGGGAGAGAGAGGGGGAAGGGTTGTTTTGACTTCAAAAGAGCAGCAGAAAGCCCTTTTGTCACATCTGCTCCTGCAACGCCCTCTACTGCTCATCCTGTGTCTCCTTGACCTGCCACCACTCCCCCAGTACTCTCTCCCTCTACCTCTCTCTGTGTGTGTGATTGTGTGGGCGGAGACAGGTGTGCTGGAGTCAGAGCAGATCCCCACCAGCTGCAACCTGTTCCATAATCAAGACTTCTACAAATACTCAGCCCTGCCACTTCCACGCTGACAGATCGTAATCTCTGCTCAGTCAATCTACGTTTCTAGCCGTTTGTTACTATTCAGATCCTGTTATCCTGTTGTGCATGTTTTCCTTGCCTGACGCTGCTTTCCTCTCCGCTACAGTTCTGCCCGCTTTGACTCTGGTCCCTGTCTCCAGTCCCACGTCTCGTCATCCTGCTACTCTGTCCTGGATTCCACACTCTACTACTCCCTTGGATTCCTCTGCTTACCCTGTCTCAACCCCTCTTGCTCCAGCCTCAGCCTCCGCACCTGGTTTCCAGCAACCTGCCCGAGCTTCTCCTGACCTGCACTCCATCTCCCCCTGTTTCAATAAATACCTTGGTTACTTTATCCCAGTCTCCTCGTCTGAGTCTGCTCTTGGGTTCCCCTGTTCCACTCCGCGTAACAGTATGATCTGGCCAACGAGATGAACCCAGCAGACTCTGCTACTCTCCAGCAAACCCTCGTCGACCAAGGCGCCCTGCTCGAGCAACATGACCAAGCTTCCTGGACCGAAGTGTTGTTGCCCAGTTGGGCCTGGACACTGTCCCACTCAATTCACCCCTCGATGCCAACACTCTCAATGGACAGCTCCTCGCCCTGTGTCTGTGAGGGAACCGTCCCTGTCATCCTGCATCTCTCTGGAAATCACCAGGAAAAGATCAGTTTCCACATAATCGACTGTCCTTACTGTCCCCTGGTTCTTGGCCATCCATGGTTAAAGCTACACAACCCACATATTGACTGGACCACCGGAAAGGTAACCACTTCATTTTGAAGAGTTCATTTTGTCACTCGAATTGTTTACATTTTGTCCTTCCCCCTGCCTTGTCTGTGCCCAAGTTCATTCCAGAACCTCTGGACCTGTCATCAGTTCCTCCCGAGTATCACGATCTAGCTCCTGTGTTCAGCACACATCACGCCCTGTCGCTACCGCCTCATCGGCTGTACGACTGCGCCATTGACCTCCAGCCTGGAGCTCCTCTCCCCAGTAGCCGGTTGTTTAACCTCTCTCGCCCCGAGCAAAAGGCTATGGAGGGGTACATCCAGGATTCTCTGGCTGCAGGACTTATCAAGCCATCTTCCTCCCCAGTGGGTGCTGGGTTTTTCTTTGTGAAGAAGGATGGGTCACTGAGGCCGTGCATAGACTTCCGTGGGCAGAATAATATCACTGTTAAGAACAAGTACCCCTTGCCACTCATCAGCTCTTCTTCCCCCCCCCCCCTCCAAGGTGCCATGGTGTTTACCAAACTCGACCTCTGGAATGCCTACCACCTTGTCCGCATAAAAAAGGGGGACGAGTGGAAGATTGCGTTCAACACCCCACTTGGTAACTTTGAGTATTTGGTAATGCCTTTTGGTCTTATTAACGCCCCTGCTGTTTTCCAGAACCTAGTCAAGGACGTGCTGAGGGATGTGATTGGATGCTTTGATTTTGTCTATATAGATGACATCCTGATTTTGTTCCCAAGGACCCTGAGGCTCACCAGCAACACGTTCTTCAATGGCTGTTGGAAAATAAGCTTTTTGTTAAAGCTGAAAAATATATGTTCCATGCTGCCACAGTGTCTTTCCTGGGTTATATTATTGCACAGGGACAGTTACGTACGCCCTCCAACCTGAAGCAGCTACAGCGTTTCCTGGGGTTTGCTAATTTTTACCGATGTTTCATCCGCAACTACAGCCATCTTTCAGCACCTCTCACAACTCTCACCACCACCTCCACTCCGTTCCACTGGACTCCTGAGGCAGAGGCAGCATTCCTGGAACTCAAGCATCACCTCCGCTCCGCTCCGGTCCTTACTCAGCCTGACCCAGAACTCCAATTCATCGTGGAGGTGGACGCCTCTGACACTGGGGTAGGTGCTGTTTAGTCTCAATATTCCCCCTCTGAACAGAAGGTCCACCCATGTGCATTATTTTCCCGTAAGCTCTCACCTGCAGAGAGGAATTATGACATCGGAAACCGGGAACTCCTGGCAGTTGAGCTGGCTCTAGAGGAATTGCGTCACTGGCTAGAGGGCTCTGTAACCCCCTTCATCGTGTGGACTGACCATAAAAACTTGTCCTACATCCAGACCACCAAATGTCTGAACTCCCATCAAGCCAGGTGGGCCTTGTTCTTTGGTAGAATCAAGTTCACACTCACTTATCACCCCGGTTTGAAGAATACCAAGCCTGATGGCCTCTCTTGCCAGTTCACCACCGACAACACGGGTACCGAGCCAGAAGCCATTGTGCCATCCACCTGCATCGTTTCCGCTGTCACCTGGGAGATTGAGTCCCGTAACCGCCAGGCTCAGCAGAACCAGCCTGACCCAGGTAGCGGTCCTAGTAATGCTCTGTTTGTTCCAGATTGTGTTCGCTCTGATGTTCTTCAGTGGGGCCATTCTACCCACGTCACCCTGGTATGAACCGGACCCTCACCTTCCTGCGTCAGCGCTTTTGGTGGCCCACCATGGAGAGAGATGTCCGGGAGTTTGTCTCAGCCTGATCGGTTTGCGCCAGGAACAAAACCTCCACTAAACCCACTTCTGGTCTGCACGCTCTCTTCCCATACCCAGTCACCCCTGGTCACACACAGCTCTGGACTTCGTCACTGGCCTTCCCCCAGCTAATGGTAACTCTGTCATCCTCACCTTTATTGGCAGGTTTAAAAAAAATGGCTCACTTCTTCCCCTCTCCAAACTCCTGTCCTCCAGAGAGACTATGGACCTGTTAGTAGCCCATGTGTTTCGTCTGCATGGCATCCCCACTGACATTGTTTCTGACAGAGGATCCCAGTTTACATCCCAGGTATGGAGATCCTTCTGTTCAGCAGTTGGTATCAATGTCAGTCTTTCTTCTGGATATCACCCCCAGACCAACGGCCAGACCGAACGGGCCAACCAAAAGATGGAGACTGCTGTACGCTGCGTGACTTCTGCTAACCCTTCCTCCTGGTGCGCTCAGCTACCCTGGGTTGAATATGCCCACAACACCCTCACCAACGCCTCGTCAGGTATGTCACCCTTCTATTGTGCTCTGGGTTACCAACGCCCCTTGTTCCCTGCCCATGAGGTTGTGGTTCCCTCTGTCCAGGACCATCTGTGCTGTTGTCACCGTACCTTGAGGAAGGCCTGGGCTGCCCTTCGTGTCTCAGACAGGACCCAATCCCAAGTCAACCGTTGCTGGGTCTCAGCTCCAGACTACACCCCAGGTCAAAAGGTATGGCTCTCATCGAAGGACCAGCCATTGAAGGTAGCATCAAAGAATTTCACCCCGATTCATTGGTCCCTTTGAAACTGACCGTGTCATTAACCCATCTGCGGTGCACCTGAAACTCCCAGCCTCTCTCAGGATCCAACCCTCTCTCAGGATCCAACCTAACTTCCATGTATCCCTGATTAAACCTGTCTGTGCCAGTCCCCTGTCTCCTCCTGCAGCAGCTCCTCCACACCCTCGGCTCATCAATGACCATCCTGCCTATACCGTCCGGCGGCTTCTGGACGTGCGCCGTCGTGGCTGGCAGTACCTGGTGGACTGGGAGGAATACGGGCCTGAGGAGCGCTGCTGGGTGCCCCGCCGTCACATTCTGGACCCCTCCCTCTTACGGGATTTCTATACCTCACACCCAGATAAGCCTGATCGGGCTTATCTGGGTGGTGCCGAGAGGGGTGGGTACTGTCACATCTGCTCCTGCAACGCCCTATTGCTCATCCTGGGTCTCCTTGACCTGCCGCCACTCCCCCAGTACTCTTTCCCTCTCGCTCTGTGTGGGCGGGGACAGGTGTGCTGGAGTCAGAGCAGATACCCACCAGCTACAACCTGTTCCATAATCAAGACTTATACAAATACTCAGCCCTGCCACTTCCATGCTGCCAGATCGTAATCTCTGCTCAGTCAGTCTCCGTTTCCAGCCGTTTGTTACTATTCAGATCCTGTTGTGCCTGTTTTCCTTGCCTGATGCTGTTTTCCTCTCCACTACAGTTCTGCCCGCTCTGACTCTGGTCCCTGTCTCCTGTCCCACGTCTCGTCATCCTCCTACTCTGTCCTGGATTCCCCACTCTACTACTCCATTGGACACCCCTCCGGACCTGCTTACCCTGTCTCAACCCCTCACTCCAGCCTCAGCCTCCGCACCTGGTTTCCAGCAACCCACCCGAGCTTCCACTGACCTGCACTCCATCTCCCTCTGTGTCAATAAATACCTTGGTTACTTCATCCCAGTCTCCTCATCTGAGTCTGCTCTTGGGTTCCACTCCGTGTAACACCTTTGAAGGCTTTGTGGATGTATTTGTAAAGATCACTTTCAACAAATCTTTCTTGCATACCGGTATGCATATAGCTAAAGTTTGTACCTAGAATGGGATACTGGTAGTTCCTCATAGTCTGTGGAATGTTTTATGTAGTGGATATAGGTGATTACAATGTCCTTGCCAATTCTTAAGGTCTCCAAAAGCTACACATTGAAACAACATATGAGGAGACAGCGCTTCCTCTCCAGTTTTGTGTCTTTAACAGACATAAATTATTAATTACTGGTAAACATTTCTCACTGGCACTAGTGGTATCTGCTTTAGTTCCACTTGGTTTAATTCCACTCCAATTTGCATACCGCCCAAACAGATCCACAGATGATGCAATCTCTATTGCACTCCACACTGCCCTTTCCCATCTGGACAAAAGGAACATCTACGTGAGAATGCTATTCATTGACTACAGCTCAGCGTTCAACACCATAGTACCCTTAAAGCTCATCACTAAGCTAAGGATCCTGGGGCTAAACACCTCTCTCTGCAACTGGATCCTGGACTTCCTGACGGGCCGCCCCCAGGTGATGAGGGTAGGTAGCAACATATCTGCCATGCTGATCCTCAACACTGGAGCCCCTCAGGGGTGTATGCTCAGGCCCATTCTGTACTCCCTGTTCACCCACAACTGCATGGCCAGGCACAACTCCAACACCAAGTTTGCAGATGACACAACAATGGTAGGCCTGATCACTGACAACGATGATACAGCCTTTAGGGAGAAGGTCAGAGACCTGGCCGGGTGGTGCCAGAATAACAACCTATCCCTCAATGTAACCAAGACTAAGGAGATGAGTGTGGACTACAGGAAAAGGAGGACTGAGTACGCCCCCATTCTCATCGACGGGGCTGTAGTGGAGCAGGTTGAGAGCTTCAAGTTCCTTGGTGTCCACATCACCAACAAACTAGAATGGTCCAAACACACCAAGACAGTCGTGAAGGGGGCACGACAAAGCCTATTCCCCCTCAGGAAACTAAAAAGATTTGGCATGGGTCCTGAGATCCTCAAAAGGTTCTACAGCTGCAACATCGAGAGCATCCTGTCTGGTTGCATCACTGCCTGGTACGGCAATTGCTCGGCCTACAACCGCAAGGCAATACAGAGGGTAGTGCGTACGGCTCAGTACATCACTGGGGCTAAGCTGCCTGCCATCCAGGACCTCTATACCAGACGGTGTCAGAGGAAGGCCCTAAGAATTGTCAAACCCCAGCCACCCCAGTCATAGACTGTTCTCTCTACTACCGCATGGCAAGCGGTACCAGAGTGCCAAGTCTTGGACAAAAAGGCTTCTCAACAGTTTTTACCCCCAAGCCATAAGACTCCTGAACAGGTAATGAAATGGCTACCCAGGCTATTTGCATTGTGCCCCCCCCCCCCCCGAACCCCTCTTTTACGCTGCTGCTACTCTCTGTTTATCATATGCATAGTCACTTTAACTATACATTCATGTACATACTACTTTAATTGGCCCGACCAACCAGTGCCCCCGCACATTGGCTAACTGGGCTATCTGCATTGTGTACCGCCAACCTCCAACCCCCTTTTTACGCTACTGCTACTCTCTGTTTATCATATATGCATAGTCACTTTAACCATATCTACATGTACATTCTACCTCAATCAGCCCGACTAACCGGTGCCTGTATGTAGCCTTGCTACTGTATATAGCCTTGCTACTGTTATTTTTCACTGTCATTTTTCTGTTGTTTTAATTTCTTTACTTACCTATTGTTCACCTAATACCTTTTTTGCACTGTTGGTTAGACCCTGTAAGTAAGCATTTCACTGTAAGGTATCCGGCGCACATGACAAATAAACTTGATTTGATTTGGTTGCCTTGGTGACATGCGTGTCAGGAAGCAGGTGGCACAAAACCACCCTTTGCCAAAAACTACCCAGAAATCAATGCCTTAAAGGCTTGTGCCTTACCTGCCAATGAGGAGAAATTCTCCTCCAGCCACACCCAGACGTCTCATGGCCATTAGGAGGCCGCGTACGGTCATTCCCTCACAGAAACACACCACCACGCGGGCCTTGGGCAGACGTTCACGGAGCTTCTTAAGCAGGCGGTCAAAGTGCTTCTCCCCAGCGTTGCTGTAGATCTTGTCAGAGTGGGCGATGCACAGACCCTCCTGGGTGGCCAGCTCCTTGAAGGCCTCCATGCCACTCTCCCCATAGTTTCCTAGGGTTCAGAGAGAAACAGAGGGGTAAGTCACCACTGCAGACACAAAATGGCCAACGAGGAGTCACCATTTTGGAACAGAAAATGCTTAAGTCCCTCCAGGCTGATAGTGACTGGATTCAGCCATACTAACAACTGTGGAAGTCTGATGACTTTGAGTCGTCAGGCCATGAGTGTATTGTGACTGTGCTGCTGTCCTGATCCATCTTCTGATATAGGCAGATAGTCTAGTGGCTACTGATTGCAATCAGGGATGCTGAATGGGATGGAGAGGACTGCGCTACATTTTCCCATGATGACATCCTAATCAGTTGTACAAGCTTTGCAATGCTGTCTTATTTTACATACATAGACTGTGTCTGAAATGGCATCATATTCCCTATGTAGTGTACTGCTTTTGACCAGACCTGATGAAGCTCTGGCCAAAAGAAGTGCACTGTAGAGGAAGGGTGCCATTTGGGACATAGTCCGAGTAGTGCATAGAGGATGCTGCATAGAGTGCATAGAGGATTATGTATATTCAAAGTGCTGGCTTCAATCAAAGATGTGTCTGCAATGTTAATGCAGTGCCTTTGTTTACACAATCATTGTCCTCATACACACCTGTCTTATTCTGAAAAATGAGAAAGGGCTCAATTGGCAGCACACTAATGCATTACTCTGGCATGATATTATAGACTAGGCGCCAATTGTTAGTTTGCCAGTATAGCAGTTCTATCTGAACAGGTGAATTCACATAATGGTTGATCAATTATAAACCCCTTAGATTCATAGCATTTCAATGTAAGGATTTCAGTGTTGTATTTTAGTCCAATTTTTCATATCAGTTAACACATTCACTCAATTTTCATCTCACCGCAGATACCACACTTTTAACCAATCCAAAAGCATTCCCAAAGTGCAGAAACACCATTTACCCAATACACTTAATATTCTAAACGTCTAATAGGCAAGTAGGCCTATAGTTCAAACTGAAGAGGTGTGTTTAGTTAGATCCAATGAATCCAATGTTGTGGCCATCACATTGGGCAGAATCGTCCTTGTAGGAGATCAAAACAGTGGCCCTGTACTCTGACTGTGGCTACTACACATACTGTTATCCTCCACTGTTTTCCTTCACATACAACACCCTTATTATGCCAACACTCTTATCTTTGGTCCCAGTGGACTGCTACCTACCAGGTCTGGTGACAGTCAGATACCTGGCACCCCCTAGCTGAGCCTCATGGCACTTCACCTCCACTCTCTTCTGGCCCTGCCTGCCCCTCAACCTGACCGGGACCTGTGAACTTTGTGACTCCCCTACAGGTTTCTAGTCTCGAAAAACCAGAACCAGGTCTGGTTTCAATGATGGACTCTTTTGGCATAGAGGAACTACGTCACTGCCTCAATGCTACGCCCATAAGGGGAATAAAAACCTTCTGAGGAATCTCTCTACAAATCACAATGCAGATATGCCAGAACGTCCTGATTCAAATGCGACGTTTTCAGGCAAAACCTTTACAGTGGTTTTGGTTAAGATAGTTGATGCATACTAGCCACTTGTGAAAAGCACTCATTAAAAATAACCTCTGTGATCTCCATCTTGCTAGCGACTATTTTGTATTTTATTCAAGTGGATAAAGTGTAGCATTGAGGCAGTGACGTAGTTCCTCTATGCAAAAGAGTTCATCATTGAAACCAGACCTTAGTCACTGTGCTGCCTAGGGTCTGGTTTTCCAGACTAACTGGTTTCTAGGTTCCACCTTTACAAGCTGATCCAAAGTTCGCCCCTCCCTTTAGGGCCTGTCTATCACATATCCCTCTAACAACTCCCAGAATTCCTTAGTGGCCATACACTCCGCCTGTCAATCATTACCTACTCTCATCATTAGGTACATTTCATTGAGGTTTACGCTGAGGAGTCTTGGCTAATTGCTAATGGCAGAGATTTACTTGTAGTAACTACAGTTTAGCTATCTCCACATCTCATTCGACCCTCTTCCACTTACAATGGTGGTAAACTGGTGAAAGAGTTTTATATGATTGAGTTACATGGTGTGTGTTTGCATTGTGGAGTACTCTACTGGTAAATTAACAAGTTCAGCACCCTGGACAGCGCACTCACACACAGACGATAACACCTTCACACAGGTGCTGCTGAGAAGCTATGTGGGCTGCTGTACTGATGTGCTGGTATTTCAGGTATTGAGGGGCATTGCCAGAACCCCTTTGCAAGCTGTGCTTAGACTACACATCCCTCCCAAACAGGGGTTAGATATCATGGAAACACACTCAACACAGTAATTCCGCTACATCTGAATAGCAATAACACAGGTGGGAGTTGATTTCTATCAATACACATAACGGGGGAACTTTTGGATGTATTAGTTACATACAGAGAATTAGAATTACTGGTATGGATGGACCAGCAGGATTCTATTTCTATGATTCCACCCAGAGATACTTTAAATGACTATTTAATGATGTGGGTCTGCCACCTGTAACCCCAGCCTGAATGTAGGCTACACCGCACAGAGCAGAGGGGAAACAGTCCAGTAGTGCCCCTGTTGAATATGGATAGGCTGATTCATTCATTAAGACATGCTTAGAAATAATGAAGACGATAGAGCATGCCTGTTATTTTCTAATGGAATAGAATTAGCATCAAATGTAACATCCTGGGAGACAGAACATCTAGCATCCCGTCTAATTTCCTTTTAATATAAATAGATACAAATAAACACCAAAATGCATTTCCATTCTGATAACATTGACAACAATTTGACTGAATTGTGGCTTGAGAGATTAGATGTGTTGCTGGGGTGTGGGTGTGATGAATGGCAAAAGAACCGACTTTGCCTGTGGTGTGTGAATACTTATACAGCACCAGATGTATAGTTCTGTCTGGAGAGAGGGAATTCCATTACACAGCAAGTTTCCCTCCAACGCAATATTGCACATAGGAGCACACCCATAGGGAGGAGGACAGGGAGGAGGACACACATAGTTGCTAGCAAGTACTTAACTGTGTACAAAGCATTGATTTCTTATCTCAAACCCAAACACATATGAGACAAAATCAACTTGACAGCATGTAAAAACCCTCTCCAAAGCCGAGCCAGTCCTAATATGCCTACTGGGCCTAATCCTATCCTACCCCACACACAGCTTTCAGAACCCCTGTGTTGAGTGGGTTGAGTGACTCACCCTCCGTGTGCACCGCAGACACGTAGGTCCAGTTGTAGCGTTTGACTATGTCCAGCATGGCCCGGGCCTGGAGCGTGTCAGAGGGCACGACCCGCAGGAAGTACTTAAACAGCGTCTTGTCGCTCAGGTCGATACTGGTCGCTGAGTAAGCAATCTGGGGAATGTTGAAGAGCTGTAGGAGGTTCTGTACCTGGATGGCAACGGAGCTGGAACCTGGCCCAATCACCCCCGCAATAGGCTTCTTGGAGGGCGGGGGTTGGTTGGACGGCGTGCCATCTATGCACCACTTGGAGCCGTCCTTGTCATCCCGGATGGAGATGAGGGAATCCCGGATGAACTCAATGCTCTGCTCCAGGGCCACGGAGGAGTGCCAGCAGGAGTCCCGGATCTCACAGCCCAGGCTGATGTTGGGGAGCAGGAAAGGGTCGGCATTGATTCTGTCCAGGGCGTGGAACATGGCCTCTACCCGCTGGATGCCGTACTGCTCCCGAACATCCCCACACTTTCGGTCAGCCACTTTTTCAGCAGACGGCTGGTGGTGGACGGAGAAGAGGGCACCGATTATCACATCTCCATCCATCCGGGCCACGGAGCGGGGTGCGGCTCGCGGGACTGCCGACCGCTCATAGATGTTGCTTTTGTGGGACAGCACGAGGACGTCGAAGAACAGCGTCGGGAGACACAGGAGCGCAAGGAAACCCATATTTACTCGTGCCATATTCCACATCGCGTGAGCGGTGCCAGCTGCACGGGCATACTATCCGCTCCGGGCAGTTGAGCAGAAACGTTGACTGTCTCTCAGTATATCCACGTTTAACCCAGTGACCATAGTTTGGAAACACAGCGCCCTGAGCATATCCAAACAGACCTGGAGAGAGATCATAAAAGATCAAGCAAGATTGTGAAGGCAGCACCAGATATGCAACGTCTTACAGTTATCATATAGTCTTTAAATTACATGGGTTTAAAAATAATGGTGGCCATCGCAATAAACACCAGCATATTGTTATTAAATTGACTAGGTTCATAGCCCAAACACAACATGCCTAACAGAAATAAGGCTAATGCAGTATCCCTTTGCAAACATGAACTGCAGAACATAAAACAAGAATTCGATTAAATTCAATATACTTTATCCCACAGGGGGCAATTATCTTTACACGTTCATTGAGAATAACACTGAAGTCAATCTTTTTTTAGTCGTTCGATTGTCGCAGACAGGTAACATAAATGATAGCATACTTCAAATTCGAGACAGTTTATCATCGTTTCCCCCCATTTCCCCATAAGAGCATATGGCATCGCTCCCTCCGTCCATTGAGAAACCGAGTTGGCGAGAAGGCCATTTCAGCACAATGGACAGCGTACTAACGAACTCATAAGATAATTGAGGAAACGGCTTCGTACAGGTGCTGCTGATGTAGGCTACTGCCTAGTGAAGCTATGTGCTGGTATTTCCACGGTTTAGAAAGTATCTCATTGAGTTCCTAAACCAATCAATGTTCATTTATATTCCCTTCATCAGACACTACTGAACAAATCCTTGATACCCAGTCTGATGACATGGAACATCGTTGCACTGAGTGGTGTGAAATTCTATTTGAACATACATCAGATTTCCACGCTGTCTCTAGGTATATAAGCCATATATCATGCTCTGTACGATCCAACGCGCAGCATGCAATATTTTATACCCTCATCTGCCCGAATTCATTGCTCACAAACCTGTGGCCTGATTCCAAACATTCAATGATATTGCATTATCGAACCGGAGAGAAGAAGATACATTCTCCTTACACTTTAGCTGTCCTTGTCACGAGCCTATCAAAACCGACACATGACCTAACCTGTACATCTCTTCTTTCAGAAATTCATTTGGTAGAAAAACTTGGGACGTACCTGAATCCGCGAGACATATCGCGTGCCTTGCTCCGTCTTCTGTGCAGCGCGGTCCTTGGCTTTGATAGTTGAGTTTGTAACGCTCAAACGGACGTTTTTTTCACGCTCCTCCAGTGAGAGCACGAGAGCCCCCCACCCCTCCTCTTCTTCTTCTCTCGCTCTGACAGTTTCTCACCACATTTCATAAACCGGGTCATAAAAGCTGCACCCTTAATATGGCAAAACGCTGAACGTTTAAAACCCCACTACAGGTCACTTATTCTTAGACAATAGACAATCGTATCATTCTTCACACGAGGGTTAATCAGCCTCAAGCAGTGGTGCCGCATTGGAGAGTTGAACGGTGCGCGAGCCGCTTAGACAGGTAAGATAAATGGTGTTTGTCTACAGAATTGTAACCCTGCCATTACCCCATGCCACGACGGGACCCGTCTCACAGCAAAAACACATTCAGTGTGAGAATACCCCCATTTTTTTTGTAAATGGTTGACCAGGTAATGGAGGAATAATCAGTCAAATGTTCATTTTTCTATTAAGGGTTGAGAGACCATCATCGTGGTCCACCCTAGCTAATCCACCTATAGGCTATACATTGTACATTTTGATCCACACTATCTGACCTTTAAAAGCGGAGGGCACTGGATGGATGCCAGAAATGGCTGCTGGTTGCAGTCTGACTTAAATCCAAGTAGTAACCTTTTAAGGAAGAACCTCAAGGATCGAAAAATCTGGGCTTCCCACCTATATTTGAAGTTGAAGACCTTAACTGGTAAAGCAGAAGAGGTCGATTTAGTTAATTGGTAAAAGTCAACTGGTATTTTGCAAAGGCGAAAGTTCTGCCCATTTTGGAGGGGTGCTTGGTTTAGAGTTGGCTTATTTCTGTGCCCAAAAGGGTTTGGGCGACAGCAGAGGAAGAACTGTACATAATATCAAACAGCGTTTGGAAAAATAATTAGAACTAACAAGGACTCCACAAAGCTAGAGAGGGGCGTGTTCCGTGGGCACGCGGGGAGCCAGTAGCAGAAGGCGTTTAATCAGTAAACAACCGGAGCGCATACTAGGACATGTCTCACTGACACGCACCCCGTGGAGTGTGAATATGGACACCGCGCATAATTATGTGTGTGTCTGAGAGAGAGAGAAAGAGAGAGCGAGAACACGTATTAGGAATGGTTGACACACGGCGTTAGCCTACTGTTGTAGCCTGCCTACCTCTTTGGTGGTTGTGACCAGCAACGACCGGAAGTTACTTTTCGTAGCAGGTTAGGAGAGCATTTTAGCTAACCCGTACCCTTTTCATAACCTTAACCTAATTATCCTAACTTACTACGTTAATTTTCCTAATCTGCTATGAAAAAGTCACTTCTGGTCGTAGCGGTATACCACATAGTCAATACCCTATTTGATAGCCTACAGAACAGTCAATGGGATCAGTGATGTAAAGTACTTAAGTAAAAATACTGTAAAGTACTACTTGTCGTTTTTGGGGGGTATCTATACATCACTATTTATATGTTTTACTACTTTTACTTTTACCCCACTACATTCCTAAAGAAAATAATGTACTTTTTACTCCATACATTTTCCCTGACACCCAAATGTACTCTTTACGTTTGTAATGCTTAGCAGGACAGGAAAATGGTCCAATTCACACACTTATCAAGATAACATCCCTGATCTCTACTGCCTCTGATCTGGCGGACTCACTAAACACAAATGCTTCATGTGTAAATTATTTCTGAGTGTTGGAGTGTGCCCCTGGGTATCCGTAAAAATGTTTTAAAAAATGGTGCCGTCTGGTTTGCTAAACATAAGGAATTTGAAATGATTTATTCTTATACCTTCAATACTTAAGTATATTTTAAACCAAATACCTTTAAACTTCTACTCAAGTAGTATTTTACTGGGTGACATTCACTTTTACTTGAGTCCCTTTCTCTTAAGTTATCTTTACTTCTACTCAAGAATGACAATTGGGTACTTTTTCACCACTGAATGGAATTTAAGATACTGAAGGCTATAGCAGATGTTACCTGAGCACAATGACAAACGTGACCATAGGCCAGACAGAACCGTGTGAAAACGCACTAGAATAACATTATAAGTCACTGACTGCCCCCCTCAACCATATCCAAATATGACTAACAGTCAAGACAACCTGAGTCCCTTACAGTACCAGTCAAAAGTTTGGGCACACCTACCCATTCCAATGTTTTTCTTTATTTTTACTATTTTCTACATTGCAGAATAATAGTGAAGACATCACAACTATGAAATGACACATGTAGAATCATGTAGTAACCAATAAATTATGAAACAAATCAAAATCTATTTTATATTTGAGATTTCTTTAAAGTAGCCACCCTTTGCTTTGATGACAGCTTTGCACACTCTTGGCATTCTCTCAACCAGCTTCATGAGGTAGTCACCTGGAATGCATTTCAATTAACAGGTGTGCCTTGTTAAAAGTTAATATGTGGAATTTCTTTCCTTCTAAATGCATTTGAGCCAATCAGTTGTGTTGTGACAAAGCAGAGGTGGTATACAGAAGATAGCCCTATTTGGTAAAGGACCAAGTCCATATTATGTCAAGAAAAGCTCAAATAAGCAAAGATAAACAACAGTCCATCATTACTTTAAGACATAAAGGTCAGTCAATCCGGAAATTTTAAGAACTTTGAAAGTTTCTTCAAGGGCAGTCACAAAAACCATCAAGCACTATGATGAAACTCGGTCTCATGAAGACCGCCACAGGAAAGGAAGACCCAGAGTTACCTCTGCTGCAGAGGATAAGTTCATTAGAGTTAATTGCACCTCAGATTGCAGCCCAAATCAATGCTTCACAGAGTTCAAGTAACAGACACATCTCAACATCAGCTGTTCAGAGGAGACTGTGTGAATCAGGCCTTCATGGTCGAATTGTTGCAAAGAAACCACTACTAAAGGACACCAATAAGAAGAAGAGACTTGCTTGGGCCAAGAAACACAAGCAATGGAAATTAGACCAGTGAAAATCTGTCCTTTGGTCTGAGGAGTCAGAATTTAGATTTTTGGTTCCAACCGCCATGTCTTTGTGAGACGCGGAGTAGGTGAATGGATGATCTCCGCATGTGTGGTTCTCACCATGAAGCATGGAGGAGGAGGTGTGATGGTGTGAAGGTGCTTTGCTGGTGACACTGTCTGTGATTTATTTAGAATTCAAGGCACACTTAACCAGCATGGCTCCACAGCATTCTGCAGCGATACGCCATCCCATCTGGTTTGCACTGTTTTTCAACAGGACAATAACCCAAAACACACCTCCAGGCTATGTAAGGGCTATTTGACGAAGAAGGGGAGTGATGGAGTGCTGCATCAGATGACCTGACCTCCACAATCACCCGACCTCAACCCAATTGAGATGGTTTGGGATGAGTTGGACCTCAGAGTGAAGGAAAAGTAGCCACCAAGTGCTCAGCATATGTGGGAACTCCTTCAAGACTGTTGGAAAAGCATTACTCATGAAGTTGGTTGAGAGAATGCCAAGAGTTTGCAAAGCTGTCATCAAGGCAAAGCGGTGGCTACTTTTAAGAATCTTAACATGTTTTTTGTTACATGATGTGTTTTTTTATAGTTCTGATGTCTTCACTATTATTCTACAATGTAGAAAATAGTAAAAATAGAGAAAAACCCGTGAATGAGTAGGTGGGTCCAAACTTTTGACTGGTACTGTATGTTGAGCCAGAGAGCAATGTAGGCCTATTGCAACCCCCCTCAATCAGAAATAAATTCACATAGACTTGATGGGAAAATATAGCCTGCGTCAATGGTAAAAATAATGAATTAATAAACGTATCAACAAATTCAAATAAGTAGTACACAGCATCATGCATTGGACAACTTCAGCACCAAGGACAGTGACTCCAACCAACCTTTTTTAAAGCAACGGACTGCCCTCTGGTGTTTGCCGAATATTTTTTTAAATGTTCTTATAGTGCCTTCAGAAAGTATTCATACCCCTCGACTTATTCCACATTTTGTTGTGTTACAGCCTGAATTCAAAATGGATTAAATAATTTTTTTTCTAACCCATCTACACACAATACCCAATAATGACAAAGTGAAAACATGTTTTTAGACATTTTTGCAAATTTATTGAAAACTAAATACAGAAATATAAATGTACATAAGTATTTTCACCCCTGAGTTAATACATTGTAGAAGCATCTTTGGTAGCGATTGCAGCTGTGAGTCTTTCTGGGTATGTCTCTAAGAGCTTTCCACACCTTTATTGTGCAACATTTGTCCATTATTCTTTTCAAAATTCTTCAAGCTCTTTCAAATTAGTTGTTGATCATTGCTAGACAACCATTTCCAGGTCTTTCCATAGATTTTCAAGTAGATTTAAGTGAAATCTGTAACTTTGTCACTTTCAAATTAGTTGTTGATCATTGCTAGACAACCATTTCCAGATCTTGCCATAGATTTTCAAATAGATTTAAGTGAAATCTGTAACTTTGTCACTCAGGAACATTCACTGCCTTGTGTTTTGGGTTATTGTCCTGCTGAAAGGTGAATTCAAATCAAATCAAATTGTATTTGTCACATGCGCCGAATACATCAGGTGTTGACCTTATAGTGAAATGCTTACTTACAAGCCCTTAACCAACAATGCTTTAAGAAGTTTTAAGGACAATTTACATGTAGGTAGAGTTCATCTCCTAGTGTCTGGTGGAAAGCAGACTGAGCCAGGTTTTCCTCAAGGATTTTGCTTAGCTCATTCCATTTCTTTTTTATCTTGAAAAACTACCCAGTACTTAAAATTTTTTACATTTTAGTCATTTAGCAGACACTCTTATCCAGAGCAACTTACATTAGTGAATTGCATACATTTTATTTTCTGTACTGGTCCCCCATGGGAATCGAACCCACAACCCTGGCATTGCAAACACCATGCTCTACCAACTGAGCCACACGGGACCAACGCTTAACGATTACAAGCATTCCCATAACATGATGCAGCTACCACTAGGCTTGACAACATGGAGCGTTCTACTCAGTAATGTGTTGGATTGGATTTGCCCCAAACATAAAACTTTGTATTCAGGACAAAAAGTGAATTGCTTTGCCAATTGTTTTTGCAGTATTACTTTAGTGCCTTGTTGCAAGCAGGATGCATGTTTTGGAATATTTGTATTCTGTACAAGCTTGCATCTTTTCACCTTGTCTATTAGGTTAGTATTGTGGAATAACTACAATGTTGACGATCCATCCTCAGTTTTCTCCTATCACAGCCATTAAACTCTGTTACTGTTTTAAAGTCACCATTGGCCTCATGGTGAAATCGCTGAGCGGTTTCCTTCCTCTCCATGAATCGGAGTTAGGAAGGACGCCGGTATCTTTGTAGTGACTGGGTGTATTGCTACACCATCCAAGGTGTAATTAATAACTTCATCATGATCAAAGGGATATTCAATATCTGTTTTTTTATTTGTACCCTTCTACCAATAGGTGCCCTTCTTTGTGAGGCGTTGGTAAACCACCTTGGTGTTTGTGGTTGAATATGTGCTTGAAATTCACTGCTCATCTGAGGGACCTTACAGATAATTGTATGAATGGGGTAGAGAGATGAGGTACTCATTCAAAAATCATGTTAAACACTATTATTGCACACAGAGTGAGTCCATGCAACTTATTATTTAACTAATTAAGCACATTTTTACTCCTGAACTTATTTAGGCTTGCCATGACAAAAGGGCTCAATACTTATTGACTCAAGACATTTTAGCTTTTCATTTTTAATGAATTTGTAAAAAAAATAATATTGTGTGTATTGTGTGTAGGGCCAGTGACAAAAAAAATCTATACAATCCATTTTACATTCAGGCTTTAACAACAAAATGTGGAAAAAGTCAAGTCGTGCACTTTCTGAAGGCACTGTAGGTCTAATAACTTTGTAGTGTAACGTGTCTGAGCAAAGAATCGTTTATGAAACAATTTCGCCCTCTTGTGGTTATAGCTTCAACCAGCATGTAGGCCTACATGATAAAAAATCATCATAGGTCTCACAATCTGACACTGCAGGTGTTTAAGGCTTCATTTACACAGGCAGGCTAATTCTGATATGTTTGCCACCAGTCTATGTTTGCTATGTTTGCCATTAGTCTTTTGACCTATCAGATCTGATCGTTTGCCTATAATTGGGTAAAAAATCTGAACTGGGTTGCCTGTGTAAATGCAGCCTATGTATTCCTAGCCCATGAATGTCATGAAAATGTGTGAGGTCGAATTAAACCAGTTTTTACTGAAAACGTAGGCCTACGCCTAAACATCAAATAGACTACAGACAGATAGTTCTTTGCTTGCTAGTCCTTATCGAAAAGTACTCTGGGTCTGTGGTTTGTCTCGACCAAGTTTACGAAGTAACTTTTAATATATATATATTTTTAGGTTACATCAGTACATCAGTCTGCAACCCGTGCGAGCATCCCACGCAGACCCTAGACAGATGCGACCCGGACCCTGGGGCATGACCGCGGCCTCTGTACATTATAGGGTCGAGTTGTGAGTCAAGTCCGTCCGGCGCTCCACAACACAAATAAACATTTATGGAGACTAGACACTATGAAACTGCCTCTGCTGCTGCCCCAGGATCGTGAAGCTGATATTGATCCAGACTAACAGTGACATTTTGAGGGGTAGGGAGACGTCGTGCAGTAGGTGCTTGGGGGGACCTCAGTGTTTTTCGTGGAGTTAATTTGAGGTATAAGTCGGACGTAGCCTAGATACAGGTCCTATTATTTAGAAGGGTCTCCCTAAACATTCTCCTGCTATAGCTTGGGCTATATGCGGTCTCTGCAAGGTGCAAATTATGTCCAAGGATAATAGCTAAGAGTGCCTTCATTAGGGAATGCATAACTGAATGTTATTGCCAAGCCTTGGTAGTATTTTATCCCTCTACAATATTGATGTCACTATCATGACCGGACATTGTGACAAATGGTGTGATCTCAAAACGAGTCATATGTTGCCGATCTATGTCCTCGTGTGAAGTGAGGACCCATCAATCAATCTTTCACCTTTTGAGAGGACAACCCTTCATGTTCGGCATGACGTCATTGGTGACAGCTGGAACTGTCTTGACACGGGTGGTCTACACCCATCCATCAAAGTTACTGCAACGAGATTGATGGCCCATCAGAACTATAATGAAGAGTTTATGTAGCTTGTCATATAGAGTGAATTGGGATTTAGAAAATGTAATTTATTTAATAAGTTTACTTGAATTTCAATCAAAGATCCAACATTACTTTATTTATCACACTGTAAAACACTTCTGGAAAAATACGCAAAATACGTCAAAATATGCAAAAATACGAATGTTTCAGCACTGGCTACAATGAACAGCTCCGTTGCAATACAAGACATCGGAGCTGGCCAACTGCTGAACCAAATAGGCCTTTTAAGGGTACTTTAGTTCCATCTCCAGAATAATAAATGCCCAAGTGCCAGCCTGTTGCTCAAGCATCGTGGCCAGACAGAACACGTACTGTGCTAGCTGCACAAACAAGGAGTTGTTAGAGCTAACCACCGTTTCGAAGTCGACCACACTTATCGCTGTGTCCCTATGTAGGCTGCAGTGACGTGTATTCATGGATGCCAAGGAAAGCCATGCTTCCACCCAAAAATGACGAACCCCCCCCCCCCCCAAAAAAAAAACGTATCTTTCGTCTCACTGCGTTTCATAATTTCCCTTCAATTCGCAAGAGGCTGAATGTATCTCACCTGAGAAAGCATCTGTCTCTGCATGTGTAGGCCACATATCTGATGCTGTCTGGTCAAAATAAGTATGGCATTGAATGCAATGGAAGCCTACGGGCATCTGGCCTCACTTTATAAAAAAGTATCAAATAATAGCTAAAATGAGTGAGCTCAACTCTATAAACACTCCTGGCACACCAAAATAGTGTCAAGGGAAGACAGTTTGGATTTGGCTTTACTCCAATCACATCAAGAGCCAAACATCATTGACAGAAACAACTTGAATTGTGGCACCTTGTTGTGTTGTTGTCCTCCAGTGGATAGCTAGCTAGCTAAAATAGGCTATTTCCTAAATTAGCCATGGATGGAGATATGGATTTGGACTTGTAGTTTTACTTCATTCTCCGTACTGGCCAATGATTATAATGGCAATTCTGGTCCAACCATAAATTCATACATTGTGCCCCTGGCCTGGTAGGATGGAAGTTCAATATGTAGCAAAATGTAGAAGGCTGATGTTAACTAGCTGGCTCAACTTGTACTGTATGACAGAGTCATAGACCGTTTCGTCAACATGAAAGAGAGGAGGATGGCATTGAAGTTTCTCTACAAGTAGGGTGAGTCAACATGTTTTTTTCTACTTGCACGAACGAACGCACACACACACACGCACACGCACACACAGAGAGAAATCATAACCATGGACAGCCACATATTTACACTGAACAAAAATATAAACACAACATGTAAAGTGTTGGTCCCATGTTTCATGAGCTGAAATAAAAGATCCCAGAAATGTTCCATATGCACAAAAAGCTTATTTCTCTCAAATCTTGCACTGAAATTTATTTACATCCCTGTTAGTGAGCATTTCTCCTTTGTCAAGATAATCCATCCACCTGACAGGAGTGGCATATCAAGAAGCACTCTAAAATGTGCTGTTTTGTCACACAACACAATGCAACAGATGTCACAAATTTTGAGGGAACGTACAATTGGCATGCTGACTGCAGGAATGTCCACCAGAGCTGTTGCCAGATAATTGAATCTTCATTTCTCTACCATAAGTCACCTCCAACAGTTTGTTTAGAGAATTTGGCAGTACATCCAACCGGCTTCACAACTGCAGACCACGGGTAACCACGCCAGCCCAGGACCTCCACATCCGGCTTCTTCACCTGCGGGATCATCTGAGACCAGCCACCGGGACAGCTGTAGGTTTGCACAACTGAATAATTTCTGCACAAACTGTCAGAAACCGTCTCAAAGTAGCTCATCTGCATGCTCGTCATCCTCACCAGGGTCTTGACCTGACTGCAGTTCCACATCGTAACCGACTTCAGTAGGCAAATGCTCACCTTCAATGGCCACTGGCACGCTGGAGAAGTGTGCTCTTCATGGATGAATCCCAGTATCAACTGTACCAGGCAGATGGCAAACATGGTGTATGGTGTCAAGTGGGCGAGCGGTTTGCTGATGGTGATGTGACCAGAGTGCCCCCCCCCAAAAAACTCTATGTGAAAATGTCGCGCTGCATGAGACAAATGTTGATCACACGAGATACTTACTTCTTTTTTATAAAAGTATCTGTTTGCCCAGTCATGTGAAATCCGTAGATTAGTGCCTAATTCATTTATTTCAATTGACCGATTTCCCTATATGAACCAGTAAAATCTTTGAAATTGTTGCACGTTGTGTTTATATTTTTGATCAGCGTAGCTTACGTCGATTGGACTAAATAGTTTTCGGTATCTTTTAGTTGTCACTGTATTAGACTAAATGATTTGGCCCGGGTATCCTGGAAGGATATCGACCTCATCCCGTCAGTAGAGGATGCCTGGTTATTTTTTTTAAATGCCTTCCTCACCATCTTAAATAAGCATGCCCCATTCAAGAAATGTAGAACCAGGAACAGATATAGCCCTTGGTTCTCTCCAGACCTGACTGCCCTTAACCAACACAAAAACATCCTGTGGCATTCTGCATTAGCATCGAATAGCCCCTGTGAAATGCACTTTTTCAGGGAAGTTAGAAACCAATATACACAGGCAGTTAGAAAAGCCAAGGCTAGCTTTTTCAAGCAGAAATTTGCTTCCTGCAACACAAACTCAAAAAAGTTCTGGGACATTGTAAAGTCCATGGAGAATAAGAGCACCTCCTCCCAGCTGCCCACTGCACTGAGGATAGGAAACTCTGTCACCACCAATAAATCCACTATAATTGAGAATTTCAATAAGCATTTTACTACGGCTGGCCATGCTTTCCACCTGGCCACCCCTACCGCGGTCAACAGCACTGCACCCCCCACAGCAACTCGCCCAAGCCTTCCCCATTTCTCCGACCATTTCGAATCCCACCGTACCTTCTCCGCTATGCAATCTGGTTTCAGATCTGGTCATGGGTGCACCTCAGCCATGCTCAAGGTCCTAAACGATATCTTAACCGCCATCGATAAGAAACAGTACTGTGCAGCCGTATTCGTTGACCTGGCCAAGGCTTTCGACTCTGTCAATCACCACATCCTCATCAACAGACTCAACAGCCTTGGTTTCTCAAATGATTGCCTCGACTGGTTCACCAACTACTTCTCCGACAGAGTTCAGTGTGTCAAATCTGAGAGGCCTGTTGTCCGGGCCTCTGGCAGTCTCTATGGGGGTGCCACAGGGTTCAATTCTTGGGCCGACTCTCTTCTCTGTATATATCAATGATGTCGCTCTTGCTGATGGTGAGTCTCTGATCCACCTCTACGCAGACGACACCATTCTGTATACATCTGGCCCTTCTTTGGACACTGTATTAACAACCCTCCAGACGAGCTTCAATGCCATACAACTCTCCTTCCGTGGCCTCCAACTGCTCTTATATACAAGTAAAACTAAATGCATGCTCTTCAACCGATCGCTGCCTGCACCTGCCCGCTCGTCCAGCATCACTACTGTGGACGGTTCTGACTTAGAATATGTGGACAACTACAAATACCTAGGTGTCTGGTTAGACTGTAAACTCTCCTTCCAGACTCACATAAAACATCTCCAATCCAAAGTTAAATCTAGAATTGGCTTCCTATTTCGCAACAAAGCATCCTTTACTCATGCTGCCAAACATACCCTCGTAAAACTGAACATCCTACCGATCCTCGACTTTGGCGATGTCATTTACAAAATAGCCTCCAACACCCTACTCAACAAATTGGATGCAGTCTATCACAGTGCCATCCGTTTTGTCACCAAAGCCCCATATACTACCCACCACTGCGACCTGTACGCTCTCGTTGGCTGGCCCTCGCTTCATACTCGTCGCCAAACCCACTGGCTCCAGGTCATCTACAAGACCCTGCTAGGTAAAGTCCCGCCTTATCTCTGCTCGCTGGTCACCATAGTTGCACCCACCCGTAGCACACGTTCCAGCAGGTATATCTCACTTGTCACCCCTAAAGCCAATTCCTCCTTTGGCCGCCTCTCCTTCCAGTTCTCTGCTGCCAATGACTGGAACGAACTACAAAAATCTCTGAAACTGGAAACACTTATCTCCCTCACTAGCTTTAAGCACCAGCTGTCAGAGCAGCTCACAGATCACTGCACCTGTACATAGCCCATCTATAAATAGCCCAAACAACTACCTCTTCCCCTACTGTATTTATTTATTTAGCTCCTTTGCACCCCAGTATTTCTACTTTGCACACTCATCTACTGTCAAATCTACCATTCCAGTGTTTTAATTGCTATATTGTATTTACTTCGCCACCATGGCCTATTTATTGCCTTTACCTCCCTTATCTCACCTCATTTGCTCACATTGTATATAGACTTATTTTTCTACTGTATTATTGACTGTATGTTTGTTTTACTCCATGTGTAATTCTGTGTTGTTATATGTGTCGAACTGCTTTGCTTTATCTTGGCCAGGTCGCAGTTGTAAATAAGAACTTGGTTAATTAAAAGTGAAATAACATTGGATGATGTTGAAATGTTGAAGTTGAAATGGTGCTGGAATAGTGGAGGCAGCTCCTGTTTTCTTTGTGACTTGCGGTAACTGTGGTTCTAAATCAATAGTTATTTAGTAGTTGGGAAAATGTCGGCAACTTTAACTTTCTTGACCATGCTGTAGGTGATGTAACTGTTTGTTACATGCAATATGCTTTGTGGACTTCACTGGACAGAGGTTGCTGTCCGCTTTTGTGATGAAATAAAGGTGTGGTTGAATTTATTCTGCCAGTGTGTCTCCTTATTGTCTCAGCCTTAGGCCTATACACTGCGTGCACAATTATTAGGCAAATTGTATTCCTCGGGATTCATTTTATTGTTGAACAAACACAATGCTCTCAGTCAATCCAAAATGTTATTGAACCTCAAACCTGAATGTTTAACAAAGGAAAAGTGAGTTTTGTCTTTCTCAGGGAAATGTATAGGTGTGCAGAATTATTAGGCAACTATTAGTGTGCAGAATTATTAGGCAACTAAATTCCAAAAATAATTTCTCTCAACTCACTTGTTGATTCTCAATTTTTAGAGTAAGTGTAACAGATAAGTAACACAAAATTACAATTATATAAAAATGTTGGCATTTCAAAAATGTTCAGTGACCAATATAGCCACCCTTATTTTCAACAACTACCATGAGCCTTCCATCCATGGAGTCTGTCAGTTTCTTGATCTGTTCACGATCAATTTTCGCTGAAGCAGCAACCACAGCCTCCCAAATGCTGTTCAAAAAGGTGTATTGTCTTCCATCACTGTAAATCTCACATTTGAGAAGGGCCCACAAGTTCTCAATAGGATTTAAGTCAGGTGAGGAAGGGGGCCAGGTCATTATTCAGGCATCTTTGAGGCCCTTGCTGGCTAGCCAAGCAGTGGAGTACTTGGATGCATGTGATGGAGCATTGTCCTGCATAAAGATCATGGCCTTCTAGAATGCTGAGGACTTCTTCCTGTACCACTGCTTGATGAAAGAATCTTCCAGAAACTGGCAGTAGGTTTGGGAGTTGAGTTTCAGTCCATCTTCAACCCGAAAAGGTCCAACTACCTCATCCTCAATGATAGCAGCCCATACCAGTACCCCTCCTTCACCTTGCTGGCACCTGACTCAAAGTGGTGCCCTGTGTCCATTACTGATCCAGCCATGGGCCCATCCATTTGGTCCATCAAGAGTCACTTTCATTTCATCTGTCCATAAAACCTTTGAAAAATCTGTCTTCAGGTATTTCTTTGCCCAATCTTGACGTTTCAACTTGTGAATCTTATTCAGTGGTGGTCTTGTTTCAGTCTTCTTGACCTTGGCCATGTCTCTGAGCACTTGACACCTTGTACTTCTGAACACTCCAGGTAGGTTGCAGTTCTGGAATACAGTGGCACTGGAGGATAATGGGTTCCTGGTAGTTTGATGTTTAATTCTTCTCAAGTCTTTTGCAGTTAATTTGCGCCTTTTCTTCACCATGCGTTTTTGCGCCCCAGTTGACTATTCACAACAAATCGTTTGAATTTCCGGTGGTCACGCCTCAATAGTTTAGCTATTTAAAGAGTGTCGCATCCGTCTGAAAGGCATTTGACATTTTTGGCTTTTCAGTGTCAGTTAAATTTCTTTTTTGGCCCATTTTACCTGAGGTAATGAGGCTGCCTAATAATTATGCACACCTTGATATAAGGTGGTATTCACTTTCGCCACACCCTCCCTCATTACACAAATACATATCACCTGAAAATGATTAAATCCAATAAGCATTCAAGTTTATATGGTTTGGAGTTCTAAAATGTGAATAGAAACAATGATAAGATCAGAATACTCACTTGCCTAATAATTGTGCGCACAGTGTATATCACGGTCGCAAGGCATTTGAACTAACAGGTAATAGAGCAAACAATGCAACTATCACAACACGTAAGTTGTCATATGGCTTTATTTCTGGCTTCCCCACGCACCGCTACTGGTAGGCCTACCAGATATATTGTAACAGTGGATTAAATCAAATGGAGCAACTCCCCGCTGTGAAGTTGTTGTTGGCAAACCTAACATTTCAACAAAACCGTTCGAGTGCAAGTTTGCATGAAGTCAAAACTTTAAAAAGTTGTTGGGAACTTTAGGAATTTGTCAATGAGAATCTATAGGCTAGAGGCTATTTTAATCAAAGGCTATGTATATGAAAAGCACTAACAAAAATGGAAAACCCTATATGGACATTCTGTCTCATTCGTGGTAGTTATGCACTGATATCATTGACAGCCTTCCCTGTTCCTTTTGAATTAGCTGGTGGTGAGAACATCCGATGCATTTTATAGTAGGCATACCACCTCTGCTTGCCATGCCAGAAAGTGCTCCAGAGGTACTGCCAACTCTTTTGGTGAAACCGCCTTTCGTCCTAGTCAAGGGGACATGAGTTAAGCATTAAACATTTGTATTATCATATGCAAATGAAGAGTGAGTCATTCTGCTCTTAGATTGGGAACATGGCGTCTGACGAAATGAAGAGAATGCATCATCTTGTTATGGGAGATGAAGGGAGAGCAAAGGAGCCTTACTCCAAGCAGTGGGGCCTAAGGGCAGGGCTGCTGGGCAAGCTAATTGCCTCGTCTCATCTGCTGTACTTATCCACAACAAATCCAAATTGAGTCTCGAAAGGTGTGTCATTTACAGTTGATTAGTAAACATCTATAACATTCTGTGGATCACAATGAAAATTCACTCTGTGGGGATTTCTCAAAATCTTATTTGGGTAGTGCTTATAAATAATGCAATGTGTGAACACTGTACAGTAGAGAGGAGCACCATAAACCAAATTAGTGCAGTACAATAAATATTTTATTTACAAACTTAGGCAAGTAAAACAAATAATTGTATGAAATTGTATAGTATTTAAACAGTCTGAACATGTATGTAAAAAATATAAATGAAAAGTCCTGGAAAGGCATATACAGGAATCCCAGAGTCTTTGTCACGATATCAACTATGTTTTCCTGAGATCATTGATTATAATGTTATCTGTCAAAGCTATGAATATGGCTTGATTAAAACCCTGGGTTGTAAAGAAATCCCCTCTTTCACTGTCTGCTTGATGATGTCCTTCTTGTTAGACAGGTCATACCGGGGGCATATCTCAAACACCTAAGAGAGATCACACAATGGAATGATCTACACAAACATATTTTAAGGACAATTCCACCCTTTTTCAACATCAAATTCATCATCTCCAGCACCACCCCAACATTAACATATCATCTCCAGCACCACCCCAACATTAACCTATCATCTCCAGCACCACCCCAACATTAACGTATCATCTCCAGCACCACCCCAACATGAACATATCATCTCCAGCACCACCCCAACATGAACATATCATCTCCAGCACCACCCCAACATGAACATATCATCTCCAGCACCACCCCAACATGAACATATCATCACCAGCACCACCCCAACATGAACATATCATCACCAGCACCACCCCAACATGAACATATCATCACCAGCACCACCCCAACATGAACATATCATCTCCAGCACCACCCAAACATGAACATATCATCTCCAGCACCACCCCAACATGAACATATTATCTCCAGCACCACCCCAACATGAACATATCATCTCCAGCACCACCCAAACATTAACATATCATCTCCAGCACCACCCCAACATTAACATATCATCTCCAGCACCACCGCAATATTAACATATCATCTCCAGCACCACTACAACATTAACATATCATCTCCAGCACCACCCCAACATTAATATATCATCTCCAGCACCACCCCAACAGCAGATTTCTGTTTTGGAGTAAAAAATGATAGAAGAAGATAAGTGTTTCCGATGACATCATCCGGAGAGAAGGATGACATAATCTGGTGTGCAGCATGTGATTTTAACCAAGTAAAAGCTGGCAATTTTAATAACGTTGGATATATGTCCTCTTACTCTATTGTAGATTTGCACATCCGCCAGGTCTGTGTATTTCAGCAGTGTTTCTCTCTCGCTCAGCTGGCAGTCTGTTGGAGGCTTCCTGATCATCTTAACCAATGGCTCGTCGTCTAAGCTGTCACCAGACTCATCCACCAAGCCTGATTATCAAATTACATAATTAAATCAAATTAGATTGCAAATTCGTATATTGTGACATAGTTTCTAAATCACAGGCCTAATCCTAATTCCTACAAAGCACGCCTGGCTCTGGTCTGGGATGGGACAAAGACAAAGTCCCCTTATTTGAGATTACAAGGGGAAAAATGTTAGATGGGATGTGCACTGTATTCTGACTGACACAGGGATATGTCAAGAGCTTGACATGAACATTTTTAGCCACTTGTCCATCGGACAAGTAGGACAAAAGCTGAAGTTACTTGTCCCAAAGAAACAAAAGGTCTGTAACGCCAACGGCCAAAAGGGTGACTGAAAATTAGTGAAGTACATAGGAGGGATCTGAAATCATTTTTTGTGCTTGCCCATTGACGATGTAATCGCCTCTAGCGGCCATCCTAATTTTATTTTATTTCCGTACAATAAAAGTTGTGCTCGCATGTTACGTATGCTATCCTGCCTCTCGTGGGCTCGTGAAATACTCAACGAATTGTGTGATGGGTGGGAATGTGCGGATTTCACCATTCCCTTCTCCAGCCATTGTATTGGGCAGTTCAATGTCTCAGTCCCTGGAGCACACACTTTGTGCTATCCAGGAGCATGAGTGCAGGACATCAAAACGCAGCTCCCAAACATTTTAAACCAGCATCAGGAAATTGAGTCTATCATAGTTCCTGTGGGATTCAATGACATTATGAAGGGCAGCTCAGAACAGCTGAAAATGGATTTTAAAGAACTGATTGGGCCACTACTTGACACCAACAAACGGCTCATAATATCTGTCTCGCTGCCTAAATCGTGGCATTGAATGGTTCAGCAGACTTTTAGCCCTCCATAACTGGCTTCGAGACTAGTTGTCATAATGCTTCAGCAAATGTACATTATCCCAGGGGCGTTGGAAGACACAATGTAAGTAACCTAATTTATTTCCCTCTTACTGCCTTGAATGTCTCTGCTGATCCCACAGCTTATGTATGCAGTAATCATGTGCTTATGAACCAGAGTGATACTGTTAGCACTGAGGTGGTGTGCTCTAGTTGGAAGTCCACTGTGTGCAGCTCCTCCTGCACCAAGATAAATAACATGAGCATGTCTACCTCTGCTAAGTTTCCCAGTAAAGCAATATAAACAATCAAGCATCCAAGAAAAGTGCAACAAATAACCCACGTTAACATATGTAGCTGAAGAAACAAGGTTCATGAAATCAATCATTTGCTAGTAACAGGTGACATTCATATTCTGACAATCTCTGAAACTCACGTAGATGATACAGTGGTAGCAATACATGGTTATAAGAGCTACAGAAAATACGGAAATGCCAAAGTTGGAGCTGTGGCCGTTTATATTCAGAACCACATTTCTGTAAAACTTAAGAGAGGATCTCATGTTAAATACTGTTGAAGTAATAAGGCTACAATTTCATCTGCCTCGCCTAAAGCCCATTCTGGTGGGAAGCTGCTATAGACCACCAAGTGCTAACAGTCAGTATCTGGATAACATATGTGAAATGCTTGATAAGGTATCTGATATCAACAAAGAGGTATATTATCTGGGTGATTTAAATATTGACTGGCTTACATCAGGCTGACCACTCAAGAGAAAGCTTCAAACTGTAACTAGTGCCTGCAACCTGGTTCAGGTTATTAGTCAACCTACCAGGGTAGTTACAAACAGCACAGGAATGAAATCATCAACATGTATTGATCACATCTTTACTAACACTGCAGAAATGTACTTTAAAGCAAGCAGCATCCAAATCCATCGGATGTAGTGATCACAATATAGTAGCCATGTCTATGAAAAGGCTGGGCCTAATATAGTGTTTAAGAGGTCAAACAAGTTTTGTAGTGATTCCTATGTTGTAGATGTAAAGAATATTTGTTGGTCCGTGGTGTGTAATGAAGAGCAACCAGACGCTGCACTTGACACATTTATGAAATTGTCGTGAGGTCGTGTGTTCGAATCTCATCATGGACAACTTTAACGTTTTAGCTAATTAGCAACTTTGCAACTATACAAATACTTTTAAACTACTTTGCAACTATTTAGCATGTTAGCTAACCCTTCCCCTAACCTTAACCCTTTAACCTGTTGGGGGTAGGGGGCAGTATTTACACGGCCGGATAAAAAACGTACCCGATTTAGTCTGGTTATTACTACTGCCCAGAAACTAGAATATGCATATAATTATTGGCTTTGGATAGAAAACACTCTAAAGTTTCTAAAACTGTTTGAATGGTGTCTGTGAGTATAACAGAACTCATATGGCAGGCAAAAACCTGAGAAGATTCTGTACAGGAAGTGCCCTCTCTGACCATTCCTTGAGCTTCTTGACTCTGTTTATTGAAGACTGAGGATCTTTGCTGTAACGTGACACTTCCTACGGCTCCCATAGGCTCTCAGAAGGCGGGAAAAAGCTGAATGATGTAATTCCAGCCACTGGCTGAAAAACATTAGCGCTTTTGGCAAGTGCTCTATCAGAGGACAATGGGCTGAGGCGCGTGCACGAGTCGACCCCATGTTTTTATTTTCTTTCGTCTTTGAACCTAAACACAGATTCCCGGTCGGAATATTATCGCTTTTTTACGAGAAAAATGGCATAAAAATTGATTTTAAACAGCGGTTGACATGCTTCAAAGTACGGTAATGGAATATTTCGAATTTTTTTGTCACGAAATGCGTCGTGCGCGTCACCCTTCTTTACCATTCGGATAGTGTCTTGAACGCACGAACAAAGCAGAGGATATTTGAACATAACTATGGATTATTTTGAACCAAACCAACATTTGTTATTGAAGTAGAAGTCCTGGGAGTGCATTCTGACGAAGACAGCAAAGGTAATAACATTTTTCTTATAGTAAATCTGATTTTGGTGAGTGCTAAACTTGGTGGGTGTCTAAATAGCTAGCCCTGTGATGCCGGGCTATCTACTGAGAATATTGCAAAATGTGCTTTCACCGAAAAGCTTTTTTAAAATCGGACATAGCGAGTGCATAGAGGAGTTCTGTATCTATAATTCTTAAAATAATTGTTATGTTTTTTGTGAACGTTTATCGTGAGTAATTTAGTAAATTCACCGGAAGTTTGCGGGGGGTATGCTAGTTCTGAACGTCACATGCTAATGTAAAAAGCTGGTTTTTGATATAAATACGAACTTGATTGAACAAAATATGCATGTATTGTATAACATAATGTCCTAGGGTTGTCATCTGATGAAGAGCATCAAAGGTTAGTGCTGCATTTAGCTGTGGTTTGGGTTTATGTGACATTATATGCTAGCTTGAAAAATGGGTGTCTGATTATTTCTGGCTGGGTACTCTGCTGACATAATCTAATGTTTTGCTTTCGTTGTAAAGCCTTTTTGAAATCGGACAGTGTGGTTAGATTAACGAGAGTCTTGTCTTTAAAATGGTGTAAAATAGTCATATGTTTGAGAAATTGAAGTAATAGCATTTCTAAGGTATTTGAATAACGCGCCACGGGATTCAACTGGCTGTTGAGTAGGTGGGACGATTTCGTCCCGCCGACCCTAGAGAGGTTAATTAATCAAAGCAACAATAAATTGGAATTCGTAACATGTCCTACGTTTCACAAATTCAGCAAAATGTATACGAATGTTACATATTGTACGAATTTCAATTCGTATCATATCATACGAATTGTAATCACAAATTAATACATACCATACAAAACATAACACACTAAATCAAATGTTTCGGATTTATGTACAGAATAATACGAAATGCTCTGAGACCAGGTTGCATTGGCTATCTGTGTGTATGTGTGCTGAAGAGGTCGCAGATGGAACGAGTGACTCACAGTCAACGAGCCTCGCTGGTTGTGTGTATTATGGGTTGTAAATCAGCGTGGGCTGCAGAGCAATTGTGCTGTCCTCAGAACTGGATAATTATAAATTGATTCACATTTTTGCCTAGGCTACTATATGCGTTGTAGGTAGCCCATTGATAGAATAATATGAAAATTGGCCTAGCCCTAGGCCAACTACGCATTATTTATTTCATAAACTTTCATCAGCAGTAGGTTAACTTTTCTTTTGACTCATTCGATTTTTCTATCTTGGTATCGTTTGCTCAATTTCCCTTCTTGTGGCCTAAAATTATTGGTCATTCAAAATAAATCTGATTGAGAATAGTATAGACTCTGACTTTCATTATTATTCCCATTTAAAAGCTACAACTTTAGGACATTAAACACTGTATTAGAATAGTTTGGAAAATACTCATCATTTTAATTGTCTTAATGCTTTTATGATATTTTAATTAGTAGGATTAGGCTTTTGGTCGGTGGTGTCACGACTTCTACCGAAGTCGATGCCCCTCCTTGTTCGGCGGTCGACGTCACCGGTCTTCTAGCCATCATTGATCCATTTTCCATTGGTTTTGTCTTGTCTTCCTACACACATGGTTTCAATCCCATTAATTACATGCTGTGTATTTAACCCTCTGTTTCCCCTCATGTCCTTGTCGGAGATTGTTAGTGGTTATTGTGTTCGTGTATTTGTATTGGTGTGCGACGGGTATGTTTACCCATGTTTATTTCTATGTACAGTGAGGGAAAAAAGTATTTGATCCCCTGTTGATTTTGTACATTTGCCCACTGACAAAGAAATTATCAGTCTATAATTTTAATGGTAGGTTTATTTGAACAGTGAGAGACAAAATAACAACAAAAATATCCAGAAAAACACATGTCAAAAATGTTATAAATTGATTTGCATTGACCCCCTCTCAATCAGAAAGATTCCTGGCTCCCAGGTGTCTTTTATACAGGTAACGAGCTGAGATTAGGAGCACACTCTTAAGGGAGTGCTCCTAATCTCAGTTTGTTACCTGTATAAAAGACACCTGTCCACAGACGCAATCAATCAGATTCCAAACTCTCCACCATGGCCAAGACCAAAGAGCTCTCCAAGGATGTCAGGGACAAGATTGTAGACCTACACAAGGCTGGAATGGGCTACAAGACCATCGCCAAGCAGCTTGGTGAGAAGGTGACAACATTTGGTGCGATTATTCGCAAATGGAAGAAACACAAAATAACTGTCAATCTCCCTCGGCCTGGGGCTCCATGCAAGATCTCACCTCGTGGAGTTGCAATGATCATGAGAACGGTGAGGGAATCAGGTCCCCCTGCTCAAGAAAGCACATATACATGCCCGTCTGAAGTTGGCCATTGAACATCTGAATGATTCAGAGGACAACTGGCTGAAAGTGTTGTGGTCAGATGAGACCAAAATGGTGCTCTTTGGCATCAATTCAAATCGCCGTGTTTGGAGGAGGAGGAATGCTGCCTATGACCCCAAGAACACTATCCCCACCGTCAAACATGCAGGTGGAAACATTATGCTTTGGGGGTGTTTTTATGCTAAGAGGACAGGACAACTTCACCGCATCAAAGGGACGATGGACGGGGCCATGTACTGTCAAATCTTGGGTGAGAATCTCCTTCCCTCAGCCAGGGCATTGAAAATGGGTCGTGGATGGGTATTCCAGCATGACAATGACCCAAAACACACGGCCAAGGCAACAAAGGAGTGGCTCAAGAAGAAGCACATTAAAGGTCCTGGAGTGGCCTAGCCAGTCTCCAGACCTTAATCCCATAGAAAATCTGTGGAGGGAGCTGAAGGTTCAAGTTACCAAACGTCAGCCTCGAAACCTTAATGACTTGGAGAAGATCTGCAAAGAGGAGTGGGAAAAAATTCCTCCTGAGATGGTAGCCAACTACAAGAAACGTCTGACCTCTGATTGCCAACAAGGGTTTTGCCACCAAGTACTAAGTCATGTTTTGCAGAGGGGTCAAATACTTATTTCCTTCATTAAAATGCAAATCAATTTATAACATTTTTGACATGCGTTTTTCTGGATTTTTTTGTTGTCATTCTGTTTTTCACTGTTCAAATAAACCTACCATTAAAATTATAGACTGATCATTTCTTTGTCAGTGGGCAAATGTACAAAATCAGCAGGGGATCAAATACTTTTTTCCCTCACTGTACGTTGGTTTTGTGGAGTTTGTTTTATAAATATTAAACAACTCCAGTTCCACCAAGGTGGTTTCTCCTGCGCCTGACTTCCCTGCCACCTACACACACTACAATGACAGGTGGCAAAAGGAGGATTTCTTTCCCGGCCTCGCATGCATGCATCCTTTCTGTGTTATAATGCTTTGCTCAACTATACGGTTTGTAAAAATGTCTCATTTGATTTCTATATCTTGCTATTGTTTCTTATATCCCTTTCATTATTACCTTAGGGCTCCCATGTTTTTGGGTTATTCAAAAACAAGTTAAAACTTGTTTGATCATGAACTAGCGCAGCAGGAAAAGTCTTGCATTCCTTAAACTGAAAGAGTTGCTTAATAGGCCAAGTCATATTTATATCAAATGGAGAGAAAATATAAAATGTGGGCTTCTATAACAATAAAACACCAGAGTGTCCTCTATAAAAAATAGTTTTGGGCCATTGGCCCATGTCATCCAACATTCTAGAGAGCGAAAAAATATATATATATATTTTCCGACTGGATATTCTGCGCTGCTTTGGTGAGACTCTTAGTATCTACATTCTTCTCTTGCTTTGTGTAAATATAAAATATTTATTGAAATAGGTTATAGCAAATAGGAATATAAGCAATTTAGTAAGAATGTCAGAGCAGCTTACCGATCACTGTACCTGTACACAGCCAATCTGTAAATAGCACACCCAACTACCTCATCCTCATATTATTACTGAAATTAAAATAAAAGTAAAAAACCATGCACTGCCCTGATGTGTGGTGCCTTTTCCAATTCTGATCAAAATTAAAAGCATTAAGAGGGTTTGATATTGTGATTTTTTTTTTACTTGTCCATTCAGACAACTGAAATCTATATTCTGGTTGTCCGACAGTTTTTTTTTAATTGCCCCGGAGAAGCGGACAAGCCATAATGTCAAGCCCTGTATGTATTGTTTACTCACCTCTTGTCAGCATGAAAAAACTATATTTGAAGCACAACTAAAATCTCTGTAGTAAAGGCATAGATTTGCTAAAAATTCTAATGAGACCATTCTAACCTGTGTTTCTGTGGTTAGACACTTCGATTGGGCCCAATAGTGCAATTAAAAATATTTCGCCATGAGGTGACTGTTTCTCTGGTAGCAGTGACTTTGAAGATGCTTTTCCTCTCACAGCTTGTGAAGTTTCAGGTAACTGCAGCAAAACAGAGATAAACACGTGTATGAACAGAGGCTACAGTCTCCCCCTGATTTACAATAGATTCTGATGTTGGTCTTGGAATTCTGTTCCATATAAGGCCAAATGATAAGTACCTCTCCTTCTTTGTCAACATATTCTAAATCTGATGTCCAACAATTCATCAGGGCCGTCTGATAAGGTTGAAGAATCGTCTGTTATCTCCTGGGACGCTTCCGATATATCGTCAGGGCCCGAAGTCTCATCCCATCTCTCAATGGAGTCATGGCTGTGACCTCTTGGAAAATGCTGCAATGAAGTCATCAGAACAGAAAAATGATGAAGGCTTCAATGTAAAACTTCTAATTACAAACTGCTAACATAATAGAAATGACAAACACACTTCAATTGAACTATAGCTGGCTCTTGTGATCTGGGTGGGTATATGAAAAGTGGAGCATGACAGTCTTTCCTTGATAATGATCATCTAATGTTGATTATTGGCATTATTATAAATATTTGGGTCTATCGCAGATATGTCTGACGACATTCAACTCCTCCTTAATTTCCTCCTATTTTTTTAACCACCACATCTAATATCTCCTCTTTCTTCATAACAGACTCTGATGGCAGAGAAACTGGCAGAACTAACCCAGGCAGCACCGGTTTGGCGTCAGATTCCACCTGTGAATCAGAAGATCAACATGTACCAATACAATGGTGACATGATGTTATATTCATTTTGTGTAAATTAATCACGGGATATTCCGAGACTCAAAGTAATTATTAAAGAGAACTTGCCTTTAATGCCTTCTTATTGTCATAAGACCTGTTTGTCACACTTGTCTGTCACAAGTTCGGGTCGTTTTTCCTTTATCACAGGGTCCAGCAGAACCAACCTCGGGCCTCATCTTTCCCCTCCCACACCATACGGATCTAGCCATGACATGGTGGTCAAATAGAAAGATACCTGTCCTCCTGAACCCATCCATCACAGTCCTCTCAGTTTCAAAAGCACCCTACGTCTGCTTCAACACTGTGGCAACTATGTGCCTATGGACAAAGTCCCTATAAGGAGGGGGGATGTCACAAGCATCCCTGAAAAACTCAGCCTTGACGAGCCCAAAGAACTCCATGGTTAGTGACTGCAGGACAGGGGGAAAGTCTGGTGGCAGGTAGATACTGAACAATATCACACCCTCACTGCCTGCTTCATTGATAATATCAGAGTCCAGTAGATCTGTTTCTCCTTTGACAAACAGCATAAGTGGACGGTCCTTCATGGGAAATATATTTTTAAAAATGATACCACCCTTTGAAAAACGTTTTGTCCAAATCCCCAGTTTCAGATGAGTAGTGGAACACTTCATCAGGGTAAGCTGAATGAAATAAGTTGAGACTAGACATTTGGTCTGACCCTTTGAAGAAGACACTGGATGGTATAGCATCTGCAGCAGCGTTGTAGCAGGCCATTAGTGAACATTTGCCCCGTCTGCTTGACCTCTGCCCATCAACATACTTTACAGCTATAGATTTGTCTGTGTTTTAGCTTTAAGTTGTATGACTCTAGGGTCACATCAAGGAGTTTGAAGTAGCGGGTGACTAGAGGAGAGGTAAAGAGTGCTTCGTCCATTGAGCTAACAGTAGTTATACTATAGTACTTCCCGCAATCGGTCAATTTAAGATATTTCCTTTGGGTGCAGTATTCTTTCTTTCTGTAATGTAACGTAAAGTCTATTGAAACAATAACCAACAACCCCAAGTCATAAAATAACAATATACCTCAAATACATAGCTAGGTTGGAGTTATAGAGGCGGCAGATAGCCTAGTGGTTAGAAAGGGTAGAAATATTGCTGGATTGAATCCCCGAGCTGACAAGGTAAAAAATCTGTCGTTCTGCACCTGAACAAGGCAGGTGCAGAACTGTTCCCCGGTAGGCCGCCATTGTAAATAAGAATTTGTTCTTAACTGACTTGCCTAGTTAAATAAAGGTTAAATAAATAAAATAGAATGACTTGCAGAGATTTAATGCAGTGATTTAAAAAAAAATAAAAAATTGATTTCAACTTTATTTAACCAGGTAGGCTAGTTGAGAACAAGTTCTCATTTACAACTGTGACCTGGCCAAGATAAAGCAAAGCAGTGCGACACAAACAACAACACAGAGTTACACATGGAATAAACAAGCGTACAGTCAATAACACAATAGAAAAAAAATAAAGTCTATATACAGTGTGTGCAAATAACGTGAGGAGGTAAGGCAATAAATAGGCCATAGTAGCAAGTAATTACAATTTAGCAAATTAACACTGAAGTGATAGATGTGCAGATGATGATGTGGAAGTAGAAATACTGGTGTGCAAAAGAGCAGAAAATTAAATAAAAACAATATGGGGATGAGGTAGGTAGATTGGATGGGCTATTTACAGATGGGCTATGTACAGCTGCAGCGAATCGGTTAGCTGCTCAGATAGCTGATGTTTAAAGTTAGTGAGGGAAATATGTCTCCAGGTTCAGCGATTTTTGCAATTCGTTCCAGTCATTGGCAGCAGAGAACTGGAAGGAAAGGCGGCCAAAGAGGTGTTGGCTTTGGGGATGACCAGTGAGATATCCTGCTGGAGCGTGTGCTACAGGTGGGTGTTGTTATCATGACCAGTGAGCTGAGATAAGGCGGAGCTTTACCTAGCAAAGACTTATAGATGACCTGGAGCCAGTGGGTCTGGCAACGAATATGTAGTGAGGGCCAGCCGATTAGAGCATACAGGTCGCAGTGGTGGGTGGTATATGGGGCTTTGGTGACAAAACGGATGGCACTGTGATAGACTGCATCCAGTTTGCTGAGTAGAGTGTTGAAGGCTATTTTGTAAATGACATCGCCAAAGTCGAGGATCGGTAGGATAGTCAGTTTTACTAGGGTATGTTTGGCGGCGTGAGTGAAGGAGGCTTTGTTGCGGAATAGAAAGCCGATTGTAGATTTAGTTTCGGATTGGAGATGTTTAATGTGAGTCTGGAAGGAGAGTTTACAGTCTAGCCAGACACCTAGGTATTTGTAGTTGTCCACATATTCTAAGTCAGAACCGTCCAGAGTAGTGATGTTAGTCGGGTGGGCGGGTGCGTGCAGCAAACGGTTGAAAAGCATGCATTTAGTTTTACTAGCATTTAAGAGCAGTTGGAGGCCACGAAAGGAGTGTTGTATGTCATTGAAGCTCGTTTGGAGGTTTGTTAACAGTGTCCAAAGAAGGGCCAGATTTATACAGAATGGTGTCGTCTGCATAGAGGTGGATCAGGGAATCACCCGCAGCAAGAGCGACATCGTTGATATATACAGAGGACAGAGTCGGCCCGAGAATTGAACCCTGTGGCACCCCCATAGACTGCCAGATGTCCGGACAACAGGCCCTCCGATTTGACACACTGAACTGTGTCTGAGAAGTAGTTGGTGAACCAGGCGAGGCAGTCATTTGAGAAACCAAGGCTGTTGAGTCTGCCAATAAGAATGCGGTGATTCACAGAGTCGAAAGCCTTGGCCAGGTCGATGAAGACGGCTGCACAGTACAATCTTTTATCGATGACGGTTATGATATCGTTTAGTACCTTGAGCGTAGCTGAGGTGCACCCATGACCAGCTTGGAAACTGGATTGCACAGCGGAGAAGGTACGGTGGGATTCGAAATGGTCAGTGATCTGTTTAACTTGGCTTTCGAAGACATTAGAAGGGCAGGGCAGGATGGATATAGGTCTATAACAGTTTGGGTCTAGGGTGTCACCCCCTTTGAAGAGAGGGATGACCGCGGCAGCATTCCAATCTTTAGGGATCTCGGACGATACAAAAGATAGGTTGAACAGACTGGTAATAGGGGTTGCAACAATGGCGGCAGATAATTTTAGAAAGAGAGGATCCAGATTGTCTAGCACAGCTGATTTGTACAGGTCCAGATTTTGCAGCTCTTTCAGAACATCTGCAATCTGGATTTGGTTGAAGGAGAAGCTGGGGAGGCTTGGGAAAGTAGCTGCGGAGGGTGCGGAGCTGTTGGCCCGGGGTTGGGGTAGCCAGGAGGAAAGCACGGCCAGCCGTTGAGAAATGCTTATTGAAATTTTCGATTATCGTGGATTTATCGGTGGTGACAGTGTTTCCTAGCCTCAGTGCAGTGGGAGGAGGTTCTCTTGTTCTCCATGGACTTTACAGTGTCCCAAAACTTTTTGAAGTTAGAGCTACAGGATGCAAATTTCTGTTTGAAAAGGCTAGCCTTTGCTTTCCCGACTGACTGTGTGTATTGGTTCCTGAACCAAGGGCTATATCTGTTCTTCTCTGGAGGTGGTTTTGCTTATCACGTGGTCTGGTATACCGCTAGTAAACAAAAAAGATAGAATAAGATGTTTTAAAATCCAATAGGCTATTCTGTAGAGATTTGACTATGAAAGTCTGCAATTGGGCTGCTGGCTTTCCTGAATTAGCTCGCTCGACTAACGTTTAGCAGACAGACTCGTTCTCAAGACTATAGAAAGCTGCATTCATTACTATCGTGTAGATCTAGACTTTATTTTTTCCTAATCCTTCGAAATGAATTTATTTATCGGTAGATTGATAGTTCGACATGCAATTTTTTAAAGTTTTTGTATAATTAATTGATCTATGTACTTACATTGCAAAAAGCCATGCCCGCTCCTGAATCGGATGTTGACTATTTTATCATTACGTGCCTGCTGCGTGAAGACGACATCAACTAGCGTCTCAGCTAACGATATCAAAATGATACAAGTTGCTAATTTCAAGTTGCTAATCAAGAATCGCATTACTACCTAATATCAAAAAGTGGCATGAAGATATGGTATACGATTACTTAGAGATGTAATAAGAGTAGTTTTATGAAAACTTCACAGGCCAAACTTCCTAGATTGAAGATGTATTCATTTTTTGATCTAACTCGCAAACTTCTATAAGGAAGGAACACCCCAACCCACATGACAACCATTGTCCAATGGGAACACACATCCCTAGGATCATCTCTCAGTTTAGAATAGAGGGAGAAGCAACAGCGGACAACGCATAGGGAGGTTGATTGAAAGACAAGAGGAGAGATGTGTAGGAAAAAAGTAGTTTACATCCATTTGTAACTGTAATATAAACGGACAAGTAGCTGGATTAATATAGTCGTGGAGTTTGAGCAATCGAGTCACGTCAACGCTACGGTAATTAGCCAAGAATTGAAGTTTCTTGCGGAGTTGTTGTTTATGGGACAGCTGAAAGTTTGTGGCTCTTTCGTCACTCAGACCGCGACACGGTCTTCTTGCTATGTTAGGAGTTGTCTTAACAGCTACACTGAATCCCACCATCAGCATGACCAGTCTGTGAAATCAGTCCCTCAGATAGTATTTCTTCATTCATTAGGTTTGCTTTTGGTTTATCAAGCTGAACCTTACTAGCTGGCTTGTTTTCCTTTGCTGACAAAGCTGGCTAGCTAGCGGCTAACTTAGGCTAAATAGCTGGTCAGCCAAGTTATTATTAGGCTATTGGTGTTACAATGACTCAACATAGCTAAACTAGCTCGCTCTTTAGCTTAGGTATTGAACTGAGCTAAGCTACTGTAGATAACCCATTTTCCTTTCCAAATTATTCCTTGCTACACTGTTGCTACTTGAGGAATGAATGGCTGGGTTTGATATTTTTTCAACCAAATTGAAATGATTAGTGTACTGTATTGTATGCACCTGCTTGTACACACGAATTAACATTAATTCCTGTGTATATTGTCTCCTTTTCCCTACCAGTGTTGCGGACTCTCCCCTTCCCACCACCACACCTCCCTGCTCCTCCTTACACCCCTCCAGAAACTCCACTCCCCATCTTAAAGATGGAGCTGCAACATACCCACTGTGTGACCTGCCTGAGTCAGCGGTGCATGACCAGGCCTGAACCAGGTATCTCCTGTGACCTGGTCACCTGCCCCTTGGTCTGCGGGGCCATCTTCCACACCTGCAAAGGACCCGAGCACCGCCTCCTCTGCCCCCTGGAGAGGGTGCCCTGCCTGAACAGTGGCTTTGGCTGCCCTGCCACCCTGGTGCGGACCCGGATTCCCGCGCACCTGGAAGTGTGCCCAGCGGGCGTGGTGTGCTGCACCATGGAGTGGAACAGGTGGCCGATCAGCTGCCTGGACTACACCTCATACGAGAGCCTGAGCTGGGGGGTGGAGGAGACAGAGCAGCTGGACATGGCGCTCGCTCTGCAGGACCAACACACGCTGATCGAGTCCCTCAAGGTGGTCGCCATGGCGCCCACGGTCGAAAGACAGCCAACGGTTGTCGCCGTAGAGAGCGAGAAGGACACTGCTTCGGACTCAGCTGTGCTGGTGGTGGCCGACCCAATAGCTGCCACTTCTGAGTCACCGCCACCGTTGACGCCGCAGTCACCGCCACCGTTGACGCCGCAGTCACCGCCACCGTTGACGCCGCAGTCACCGCCACCGTTGACGCCGCAGTCACCGCCACCGTTGACGCCGCAGTCACCGCCACCGTTGACGCCGCAGTCACCGCCACCATTGACACCACTGCTGGGCTCAGCAAAGGATAAAATTGCCAACGGAATAAATGGTTTGAACGAGGAGCGGTATAGCAAGCTGTACGAGGCCACAGTGGAGACGGCGAGGAGCCTTGCCGCCGCGTTGGACGTCCTCAGCAGCGCTAACAACACCTCTGACAACAACACAGAGCAACACATCAACGGAGGAGCAGTGCTGGAGCCTCAGCGTAGCGAGAACAGCAGTGACAGGAATGAGGAGCTGCTGCTTCACAACAGACTGGAGGTCAAAGGTCCTGTAGCTGAGGGTGTGAATTTGAAGGAGTGCTATGGACAGCTGCACCAACTCCACCAGGCTACAATCCAGCTGAGGAGGAGCCTGGTCACAGCCCTGGGTGACCTCGGCAACACAGTCAAATACACAGACCCAATCAACGGAGCCCCCTCTCACCCTCAGGCAGAACCTAACAGCAGCTTCCACCAATTGGAAGATGCAGACTCAATGAATGTTGAGATGAAAGATGCTGAGGCAGGGTCATCAGTCGGACCACTGAGAGTGGTCAGCAGAACCGACAGTGAGGTTGCCATGAATGTTGTTGTTGATGGCAACATGCAGATTGAGCTTTTAGGTAGGGCCTCAAAGAGTGTTGAGGGGATAGATGGACAGAGCCTATGTAATGGTTGTTTGAGTGGGAAAGGCTCCCAGAAGAGGCCACAGGAGCAGGTCTTAGGTTCAGATTCAGCAGACCAGCAACAGCCTGGAACCAGTTGGTCCTCCAGTGAAACAGTATGCCTAGTCAAGGTGCAAGATGACTTGAATCTGTCACCTGTGCCTCAAGGGTCCTGTGGGTCTCAGTCACAGCCACAACCCCAGTCTCACCCAGACCCTCCACTAGCACCACCCCTACATATCCACCAGGGTATTGCACACAGGGCCAGCCACGTGGTGCTAGAGGACAGAGGGCTGGAGAGGAAGTTCCAGAACCACCAGTTGCTCAGAGGCTTGGGACAGTTTGCTCTGTCCAACGGACGAAGGGTCCGGGTTAGGTTTAGACCCAAAATGGAGGACAAGGCAGTGGATACGTCAGACCTGGAACAGGAGGACGACCCCATGGGCCTGGGGGAGATCGACCTGATCACCGCAGCCCTCCTCTTCTGCCTGGAGGAGTCTCGCAAGTGCCGCAGGATCTCTGAAACGACCTATGTAGACGGCTTCCACGTTGACTTCGGCACGCAGACCTTCACTTTCCCAGCGGCCATCTTGGTGACCAGCACAAGGGTGGGCGACGTAGCGTCTGCGGCTGCCTGCGACCACGCGCCCCAACTATCCTACCCTAGCCCCTTCCGCACCCTCCGCCTGGACCTGGTTCTAGAGGAGGTTCCACAGATCCGGAACATGCCATGTAATCGGCTCCAGCAAATGTTCTCCTTCGTTTGTGGCCAGCTGTTCCGCAGGGATGAGTACTCCTCCCACTTCAAGAACGTCCACGAAGACATCCACGCAGGCCTCAACGGTTGGATGGAGCACCGCTGTCCCCTGGCTTACTACGGCTGCAACTACTCCCAGCGCAGGTTCTGCCCCTCATCCCAGGGTTCAAAGGTCATCCATGACCGGAACCTTCGGTCATTTGGGGTGCAGCCAAGCCCCGTTGGGGGGGAACCGTTGGGCGAGTCCCAATCAGACCAGTTCAGTGGGCTTCCCTTTGAGGTGCTGGAACATGTGGCCCGCTTCCTGGACGGCTTCAGCCTGTGCCAGCTGTCCGTGGTGTCGCAGACCATGAGGGACGTGTGTGCTAGCCTGCTGCAGTCCCGGGGGATAGTGGAACTACGGTGGGAGAGGAGGCAGTACCCAAACGGAACCTTCTCATGGCAGATCAAAGACAGGGTAAATAACTCACATTTGTTGGCTGAAACTGGACCACCAGGTGTAAGATGTGCAAAAGTTTGATTTTTAGACCGCCAGTATTCTAGTTTACAGCCATATTTACAACCCACATCTGAGGATTTACATTCCCAGTCTAGGATTTTAGCGTGCCACTGCCACCATAGGGTCTTCTTATTTCGTCACTGACACATGTACAATAGCACTGATGTTAAATCCCTTACCCCATTTAAATGTTTGCATGTATAGGCTAATACTACTGGATTGAACTCTCTTGCCCTCTTATCAATACTCTCTTGTTCTGTTTGGGCAGGTGTGGAGATTCAGCACTGCCTTCAGCCCCGTTAGTGAGTGGCGGTTCGCCGAAGTCTCCAGCATGTCCGACCACCTGAGGACGTGCCGCTACAACACCGTCGAGCGCAAGATGGAGGCCGTTCCACTGCCGTCCATGTGCACAGCCAGAGACAGATCCCTCCTCTCCGTCTTGAAACTCCAGGAGCAACACATGACCTAACCTCTGTTAGCTACACTGTGTAATTTAATACCATAGGTTTTGATGTTACATGTATTTTTTATATTGAAAAAGAATGTGGGAGAATCTCAATTGCTTACTACTCGTGTCCTCTCCTCGCCTTCTCAAAACCCATTGGAGGAAAAGGTCAGAGAGGAGGAACCTCTGGCTTTCTCATCCAATGGGTTTTGAGGAGAGGACGTCAGCAGTATGCAATTGAGATTCTCCCTGTGTCCCGTGTTGTATGACGGTTGAAGAGCCTTAATGTATGAAATAATACTTGATCTGCTTGACACACGGTTACAGTAGGTTTCTTGACCTGCAGTGTATCCATACTAGATGTAAATTAGTACTATTTAACAATTTAACTTGCATGGTTTGGTGGTGTTTAAATCGTGCCCCTATTTTGGTAACATGATTTTCTTGGATAAATACTGACTATACATAGAAAGAAATATAAATATTTTCACTGTCTTGCCTTTCAGCAAGTTATTTTCCATATAGCACTTTAATGAAATGTGCAAGTCCCTGGTCACTCTTACACCAATGTACCAAAAGCATCCTCATTTTAATGAATATGGCGGGATCAGTATGTGATATGTGCAAACTGGACTTGAAGGACCAGTGGGTTGGACCAGAAAGTGACCACAACATACAAAACAAAGAAAGAGAAGTCATGCGTGGTCACATGGAGCTGTCCCAACAATGCATGTGATTTTGTTGCTGTTTAATAAAATGAATCTTCAATAACACCTTTCATGATCTTCCTTGTGTTTGTATAGCTCTTCGATATTTTTTTCATCAGCACCATAGACCTTCAGTGAATCAGACAAACTTTAATTTATTTGATCATTAAAAGTACATAAAGCTGCTCACTACCACATGTTAACTTGAGAGGAAGTGCAATAAAACATGGTCATTGAGATCAAAGAAGACAAGATGGAGTATTTACATTCTCCATCTTTCCAAAGGTTAAATAAAATGTTCACTTAAATGCTCATAATTAGTAATAGATTTGCATAGCTCTGGTCATTGGCAGCAGGGTATATTCCTTGGACACACTACTACGCCCTGTACTACAGGGCTTGCGAGCATCTTTGCATGCTCAATCATTATGGTAACATGAACCGGCTCACATAGATACGCTATTCTCCATCTCGGCAGGGTTCAGGTAGTTATAAGGTGGTGTAAATGTGGAATTCCTCTCAGTGATTGACTCACTGAGGTAGGATAACTCTGCCTGGAAGTGCTTCATCATCTGCTTGGTCACGTCAAAGTATCCATCAGTCTCGTCAAAGTATTGATTAGGGTATGAGCCAAGGGGGATCTGAGGAAAACAGACGATATTCCAATTTATTACTTTGTGGGAGAAGAAAATATCCAGATATAAGAAGAAGCAAATGAGTGAGTCATGTATTTGTGATGATTAGGCCTGTCGGGTCATTGGAGCAGTGGTGTAAAGTACTTAAGTAAGAATACTTTAAAGTACTACTAAAGTAGTTTTTTGGGGTATCCATACTTTACTTTACTATTCATATTTTTGACAACTTTTACTTTTAGTCCACTACATTCCTAAGAAAAATTAAGTATTTGTTACTCCATACATTTCCCCTGACACCCAAAAGTACTTGTTACATTTTGAATGCTTAACAGAACAGGAAAATGGTCCAATTCACACACTTGGTGTTTGCAACGCCACCATGGTGTGTGCAACGCCAGGGTTGTGGGTTCGATTCCCACGCGGGGCCAGTACAAAAAGAAAAAAAGAAATGTATGCATTCACTACTGTAAGTCGCTCTGGATAAGAGCGTCTGCTAAATGACTAAAATGTAAATGTAGAACATCCCTGGTCATAACTACTGCCTCTGACTTGGCGGACTCACTAAACACAAATACTTAATTTGTACATTATGTCTGAGCGTTGGAGTATGCCCCTGGCTATCACTAAATAAAAATAAATCAAAAATCGTGCCATCTGGTTTGCCTATTATATTTACATTTACTTTTGATACTTAAGTATATTTAAAACCATATACTTTAAAATTCTTACTCAAGTAGTATTTTGCTGGGTGACTTTCACTTTTACTTGAGTGATTTTCAATGAAGGTATCTTTACTCAAGTATGACCATTCTACTTTTCCCACCACTTCATTGGTGTTGGGTATAGAGTAGACTAAACCAACAATGTCTCTGTTTGAATACTTTGAAAATGCACTCTTCTTTTCTTATTTCCTTGAGGAAATAGCTGATCTGTAAGATTGGTGAAAGCATTTTACATTTATATATTTTTTTTACATTTTAGTCCTTTAGCAGACGCTCTTATCCAGAGCGACTTACAGTAGTGAATGCTTACATTTCAATTCGTACATTATTTTTTTTTTCTTCTCCGTACTGGCCCCCCGTGGGAAACGAACCCATAACCCTGGCATTGCAAACACCATTGCAAACACTATGCTCTACCAACTGAGCCACAGGGAGGACACAGGGAGAAAGCAATGTGGTGGAAAGCAGGGGAGGCTGGTGGGAGGAGCTATAGGAGGACGGGCTCATTGTAAAGGCTAGAATGAAATAATTGGAACAGTATCAAACACATCAAACATATGCAAACCACATAACTCCGTTCCCTCCATTCCATTACAGCCATTACGATGAGCCCATCCTCCTATAGCTCTTCCCACCAGCCTCCTCTGGTGGAAACAATGTTTTCACCTAACCCACACACAGACCTGTGATTACCTCAAGCAAATAGGGTGGGAAGAGAGAAAGGAAGGAAGCAATTGTATTCAATCAGGGTCAATGACTGCAGCAACAGTGACCGCAGCATATCACAGACATGACTCTAAAAATACCATATCTAAGAGGGTCAAATCATTGGGGTCAAAACTCACAAAGTCTGAGTATTTCTTGCTGAGCAGCCATATGGAAGCCATTCCCCTCACTGTTGAGCCGACATCTGGCAGTGTCTCAAAAATGGTGCTCATGCTAGAGCTCCCCTTAGTGGTGGGAGGAGCTTTGCATAGAAATATGGGGCTGTTTGGTACCCAGCTGCAGTAGTCAAACTAGGAAAGAGAAAGTAGTAATATGTAAAAAAAATATATATATATATATATATATATAAAGTATATATATATATATATATATATATATATATACTTATCAGTCCTGCAATGTAATTTGTTAACTTGTTTTGCTCTCTTCCTCATCTCACTTGTCCCATGCTGACAGAGGAATGTTGTGCTGTCACAGTGAAGATCACCATGGTGATGAATTTGATGACCTCCTTCACTGTGTCAAATCGTTGAGGGATTCCTGGGAAGGCGACATCAGTGGATGAGGAGAAGGATCTTAAACAATAGAACTACAGCAGTGACATTTCATCTTTTCATTTGATGAGTCATCATACCTGACTTTTCGTTTCCAAGGAACCCATGGATGAAGATCTCGTTGATCCAGTCCTGAAGCTCAGAGTCTCTAGACACTTCACTGTCAGAGGAGTAGAAGTGCTCCACCATCCCCTGGACAAAGCTTCACATCACAACAATCAAGCACTTATCTATGTTTGTGTTATTTTTACAATACAATTATTTAATTGGCCTTTAAGGTTACTAAGGTATTACTGATACGTCCATCAGTGTAGCCATAGCTCCACCTGTTGATGATGTTCCACAGCTTCAGGCCGTCCTCCCTGTAGTAGAAGTTGGGGATGGACTCCAGTCCTCGTGCAACAATGTTCTCCGGCAGACAGAGGGAGCTGTAGGTGATTTCTGAGTGTGCCCTTTTCAAGAGTTCCTTCAACCCCTCCAGTCCTAAAGTGGTGTCCTGGATAAATGTTCGCTTTTTTGTAATTTTTTGGGACACGTCAATAAAATATGCATTTGTTATCGTTAGGGTAGCAATGTCTATTGGGTTAGCTTTTAAGCTGTGTATACTTTTACTGTATTTAAATACCTTAGTTAAGCCTTCTTCAGGTCCAAAAAGTATTTCACGGCTAATGGTGTTTACCGGCAAGGTATAACGGAAGTGGGGAATCAGCAACTGGACCGAGTACAGACAATTAGGAAGAGGGAAGTAAAGAAAGTTACAAATATACATCGAAAAATCTTTGTTAAAAACTTATTCGGGATCAGTGTCCCTTCCACGGGACGGTTGAGCTAACGTAGGCTAACACGATTAGCATGAGGTTGTAAGTAACAAGAACATTTCCCAGGACATAGACATATCTGATATTGGCAGAAAGCTTAAATTCTTGTTAATCTAACTGCATTGTCCAATTTACAGTAGCTATCACAGTGAAAGAATACCATGCTATTGATTGATGAGAGTATACACAATTTGAACATAAAAGGTTATTAATAAACAAATTAGGCATATTTGGGCAGTCTTGATACAAAATTTTGAACAGAAATGCAATGGTTCATTGGATCAGTCTAAAACTTTGCACATACACTGTTGCCATCTAGTGGCCAAAATGTATATTGCACCTGGGCTGGAATACTACATTATGGCCTTTCTCTTGCATTTCAAAGATAATGGTACAAAAAAATATAAAAGAACGGTTGTTTTTTTCTTTGTATTACCTTTTACCAGATCTATTGTGTTATATTCTCCTACATTCCTTTCACATTTCCACAAACCTCAAAGTGGTTCCTTTAAAATGGTACCAAGAATATGCATATCCTTGCCCCAGGGCCTGAGCTACAGGCAGTTAGATTTGAGTATGTAATTTCAGGCGAAATTTGAAAATAAGGGGCGGATCCTTAAGAGGTCCAATGTAGCCATTTTTTATCTCAATATCAAATCATTTCTGGGTAACAATTAAGTACCCTATTGTGATTGTTTCAATTAAAATGGTCAAAAAGAAACACACGTAGCTTCTTAGCAAAGAGCAATTTCTCAAGCAAGAATTTTGCTAGGACAGTCTGGGAGCGGTCTGAGTGGGAAGTGGGAAATTAAAAACTAAAAAGGTTTGGAACGCTCTTTCTTATTGGTCTATTAATTAATTCACCACTTGATGATGTCACCAGGCAGGTCGAAACGCCTTCCCATCAAAACAAACTGAAATTTCAGTCTGTCTTTTCAAACACCTCTTACACTTAAAGGGCATTATCACCATTTTCACAATTCCACGGTATTATTCCAACCTCATAGTGTGGGAATATATATAAAAGACAGGATAATCATGTTTTTGACTGCCCCAGGCCACGTTTAACATATTGACATCCCATTATTCTAACATAGTAAATTGAAGTAAAAAATGTAATCATTAATGGTGAAACTGCCACATCAGTTTGGGATATTATAACAACGAACACTGTGTTTTTCCCTCGAATATCATTGCACACAGAACAGAAGAATATGTACTGCAATTTGTTTTTCCACACTGCTCGACGCACTTCACGTCCGTTTCGTCCACACAACAAAAACAATAACAAAGGTGCTGGGCGGACAGTGGTGCTATTTCCCCTAATGAGGATTCCATCTTGAAACAAGACACTTTGTGATAGTTGATTGTTTGGTGGGACCCCAGTCTGTGTCAGGTTGTCATACCTTATGGAGAGGGTGCATGATAGGAAGGCTCCGGAGGGTTGCCATAGCAAAGGCCTCAGCCAGTAAATGGGTGCCCAGCAGATGGTAGCTATTCTGGTGTTCAATGAAATCTGCGTTCCTCACAAACATCTTGGCTAGCAGCCAGTCGTGCTCAGAGTCACTAGGCAGATATATGGGGTTCTGCTCAGAGGTCTGCTGCTCCAGCTGTGAGGTCAGAGAAACCCAGAACCAAAGAAATAAAGGCAAGTTTTAACAAAAATACAACTTTTATGACAACATTGTTCAGGTACAATTCTCAGTACACAAACATGTAGCATTTTGGCAAATAAACATATTAATGTCATATCAACATTCAAATATGGATCCAAACATGGACTGACTCCCCCTTCTCAGATCTATAATTTAAATAGCCTTGAATACTGTACATACATGATATTGATTAGGGGCTGTGATGTAATGATAACTGTGGAAAGTAGCTTTGTTTTGAGTAGAAGCGTTTAACATGTTTTTTTCCTTTCTTTTCTGTTAACAAGACTTTCTTTCTCTTGTTTTTAAATTATTTTTTAATGGTTGTTTTATTGTTCTTTTTTATAACGACATTTGGTTGAGTTTTGTGGAACAGTTAGGATGGTACTACAGATGTAGGATCTTAATTTGAGCGAGTTTGCTACAGGAGGAAAATAATCCTTCAGCAACAGGAAATGGGAATTATTAAGTGGATTATAATTCATGGACATTTCTGTAGGGTTTTATTATACATTTTTTGTAAGGGAAAATCCAGTCTGAAATTTCAAAGTGGAAATTACAAACTTCAGAAGTCCTTTTAAACCTCAAATACACTAAAAGGTTTCCTGCAACAGGGTGATCAAATGTTTAGCTTTATGCTGAATTGTCTAGAAAATGTTCTGAAGACAGTTGCATGTTTTAGTTTACCATTTGACCCTAATGTCTATGTCACTTAAGTATGCCATTGGTGCAGGTGTGTGTACCTGGATGGCAATAGGTGTCAGATTGTCCTCTGGGTTATTGTAGAACAGGCAGAGAGCAGCAGTAAGAGGCAGTGGTTCACCGTTTACCACCCGGGTTGGCACACCCTCAAGCCTCTTGTAGTCACAAATAAATATGTTTCCTTTCTGTAGGGAAGACAAAAGAAGATGGAAGTTAAGGCATTTGTGGTCTACATTTAATTTACTTAAAGTAGTTATAGTAGCTCATGCCACTCACACAATGGCTCCTACTATCAGAAAGACAAAATCTACGATTTAAGGTATCAAAGAGTTGTATAAGGGAACAGCAGGGGCACAAGCAATGAACCCTGTGCAACACCAAATTAAATTTTATCACCAGTTTAGGGGAAGAAACCCTTCCTCTAACTCCATTGTATTGTTCCCTGTAGCTCAGTTGGTAGAGCATGGTGTTTGCAACACCAGGGTTGTGGGTTCAATTCCCACGGGGGGCCAGCACAGAAAAAAAAATGTATGAAATGTATGCATTCACTACTGTAAGTCGCTCTGGATAAGAGTGTCTGCTAAATGACTAAAATGTAAAATTGTTAACTGGCACCACCCACTTGTGATAAAATACAAATCTATACAGCATATTTAGAGATCCAAGGCATGGCTATTACCAACTTGTTTTTCATACCTTCATCTCCGTCGCCAGGGAACTCCCGTCCTCCAGGAAGGGCTGTACCATCTCATCTGTGACAGGGAAGTTGGGGGGAAGCGTTGTGCAGCGCTGGATCACATTGGGGTTTGTTCCATTCAGAAACTGGGACCCAAAAAAGTCATCCTCCTTCCAGTGCTCAGAGACATATTCTAGGATGGAGGTATTACGTCCATGTAAGTTTAAACAAATCTCTAGATTGATTCAACAAACAAGTCTTACTAGGACAGAGTTATGGCAGTATGCACTAGCCTAATAAGTGTATGGTTTTGAAGAGCAAGGACATGTGGTATCATTTTTAAGCTGGTAGGGCCCAATGATGTAAGAGCAAGTTGCTGTTTACTGCAATTACATCTAATAATGCACCCTATGTTTGATGTTTTAACTTGAGGGGTCTGCTCTTTTACCTGAGATCGGTGTCTTTCTGAACCAGAATACTTTTTTAATCTTATCCAAGTCTTCCCACTGCTTGGTGGAGTCTGCAAGGCCCTTCAGTTTGAGCTCAAACATTCTGGAAGAGGGTAGATGGGGTTAAAGGCGAAAGGTGAAAGGTTACAGGGATATTTCCTTCATGTTATGTCATTACCATCTCACAGTCTTAGGGATGGTTCTGTGTTTGCATCTTCAGATGGAAGAATGCTACACTGGTGGGTTTTGGTGGGTTTTATGCACTGCTTTGAACCTACCCTGATTCTCTTGTGTAGATTGTCTCTACCTCTTTGGAAAAGGAAAAGAGAACTTCAGCAGGAAGGTCTGAGAGTTTTTTGGCACTGTTAATGTGGGGAAGTCCCTCAGCAAACTCATTCCACCTGATGGTGGGACAAGAACACACACTTATTGAAACAAAGAAATGTGAACAGTTACACAGACATGTGTACATATACTCACAGTAATCTACAGCATTATACAGATGGACAGTTATGTCAGTGTGTTGAGCTGGGAAGTAAAAACTTACTGGAACAGTTTCTTGTGACGCTCCAGCTCCTTTTTACGATGGTCCACCAGTAGAGGGAGCTCATCCTCAAAAACCTTACTGGCTGTGAAGTGGAGAGGCATAGAAGGATGACAGACGATGAGCAAAGAAAGTCAAAGTAGGCAAATGTATCACATCTTAGTTACATTCTTGTAATATAAGTTATACAGCTATGCAGAAGTTATATGATAAATAACATTGACTAGGGTATTATATTCCCAGAAGAAATGCTGATTCAGGGCACACCTTTTCCTCCTCTCAGCTCCACAACCTCCCCTCTGGACACCCATCTGTAACAGGGGAAGTAGATGACATCATGCTCAGGTGTCGTCACGACAACCTTGGAGCAGAACCACTTCTTTTCTGGCAGGAACAGGCACTGCTCTTTCTCCAGCTTGACCAGGAGGAGGCGCCCCAGAGTTGAGGGGGTGGTCACAGTGTAGGTCCCTGTCTGTAGAGAATGGAGATGTGGCAGTTTAAGCCTACATCAGGCAGGTCATTTTGACCAAAATATTTTTTATTTTGCCCAAAAGCCTTTTTGTCCCACATGCCATTTTTACAGCAGAGCCAAACAGTGTAAAAATCCACATGAGCAAAAAAGTTCACTTTTGGGGCTGTCAAGGTGGCACCTGGAAGTGAACTAACCTTTTAAAAATACTATAAAAATGTTTTAGGAGACTATCCTCCTTGAGGCCTGTCACTTTGTACATGTCACTACTAGTATAGAATGCCATCATCCTCGAGAGACTACAATGATGGTGAGTGAATATGAAAAACACTCCAACTCACTTGCATGACAGTCTTCATTTCCAGTCACGGTCAGAGAAAATGGCTGATGCAAATGTCCCACATCTGCTTAAGATACCCAAATGTCTCACCTTATCAATATTTGACATACATACTGCAGTCTACCTCTAATGAATGAACATACAGCATGATTTTGCACACTGTGTTAGTCTCCAGCAGTGTTGCCAAAATGATTTGACCAATTCTGTGAACATCTTCCTATCGACATTATGCATAATCCTGTATATTGTTTGAAGTTGCCAGTTTTGTTTTAGGTGAAATCACACTTTTAAAAGCAGCCTTGAAAGTGATATTTTAGAAAGGTCTGTCAACTTCATGGTGCCTCTACCACAATCAGTCGTCTATACTTTCAGTGAAGGGTTATTACACGTTTGCAATTCTTAACTGCAACAACTCAGTTATCAATTCGCTTTTAGATTTGTTTCACTGCAGGGTTAAAAAAAAAATATGCAAAAAAGACAGACAAAAAAAGACCATCTATCACTGTCAATCAATGTGAGGTACGCAAAGCTCATTACTCACCTTTCCAGTCATGAAATCTAGGACAGAATTGGCCAAGTTTGTACGCTCACTTGTCCCGTCCGTTCCGATCAGTGTGGCATATATACTGCCAGAAGTAGAAGAGTGCAGAAAGTCACCAGTATTCAGATATATTTTGTACTGGTGTTGTACTAGTATTGCCATGGTGAGTCAACGGCAAAAACAAACAAACCTGAGATAGGCAAAAATGTACTAGAAAATATACCACTCTTTCGTGAATGTAGACAAGTGCAGGTGGAATATGTTTCTCTTTTGCTCTCTTTTTCTCTCTCTCTGAACATTCATTTGACTATCATAAGGGGGTGTGCCTGTGTCTGAATCAAACAGGAGTATGGTTCCATGCAAGTGGACAGGGAAAATTATAGCATGAGGATTATCTTTCAAAAGTTTCCATATCTTCAATGTCCTTGGGCCTTAATCACCATTCATCTCAAATATGGGCTGCATTCTGATTAACAATACAATGCTACTCAGTATGGAATGAGATACAAAGAGGACAAATTGCATTTGTAATCCACTTTATTAATGCATTCCTTATAAAGAAAATTGCAAAGTTCCATTTTCTAAAGTTGGTAGCCATTTCTTGCGACTTTAATCCAGGACTCTGTGGTACTCAGTGACTTCAGGACTTCAGCTGCCTTCAAGATCTTCAATTTGGTTATCCATTTTGGCTATCATTGATGATTGAAGTGATGCTCCAGAGCCTTTGTATAATTTCAGCCAGTAGGTTTGAAAGAGGTGCTCACAAGACAAAACAGGTCCCATTTTTCGTGTACTCCGTCATCAAATTGTTTACTACACCATCCATTTTGGATGATATGTTATGTTTTGTACAATTCGTATGATATGTTACGAATCCAATTCGTAAAAAGAAAGAAAGTCGCACACTCTATGCTCCCAAACATTTAATGGGTATAGCAACCAATATAATTTGTACTGTTACATTCTAATTATCAGAGTAAAAAACTCTACGGACATTATGAAAGCTTAGCCAAGTTGAATTCTTCCCAGAGGATCAATACAGCTGCATTACACAAAAACATTTTCACAGAAGCACTCCTAGGCTGAGTCTCCTCCTACACATCTGTACAAACATTGTATCTTTACTGCTAGGCAGGACACTAAGTGATAAACTTGTATTTCTCCCTTAAAGTGACCTGACCTGACCTCGACCCCCCTTTATCACTAATCCATGGCTCTCTCCCCTTATCAATGCCTGCCACATGTGATTGCTTCCCTGCACTCAATATTTCAATAAGATACCTGATATAATATTTAAGTTATACATTACCCTCTCTCCCTCAATGACATGAATAAGTATATTTCATTTTCTCAGAATCCAACAGTACAATATGTTATTAATTTGTTGTGCTTAAGATCCCAGACTGCATCTTTAAGTAAACAGTAATAATTTGAATACCCTGCTCAGTGCAGTTGTACATTCGATTTGCCCAGCAGGTAAAGCCGGTTGCAATGATATGGGCATAAGCTCAATCATATGGATACACTATTCTCCATCTCGGCAGGGTTCAGGTAGTTATAGGGTAGTGTAAGTGTGGCATTCCTCTTAATGATTGATTGACTGAGGTAGGACAACTCTGCTTGGAACTGCTTAATCATCTGCATGGGGACAGCCTCATCAAAGTGTTGATCTGGGTATGTACCAAGGGGAATCTAAGGAAGACAGAACAAACATGATTTAATTGACGTATATTTTAGATTAGAAGAAGTGAACAAATCAGACTTGTATTTATGAATGGGTTTGTCAAAAGCAACAGTGACTGCACCATATTACAGACATGACTCTAAAAACATAGCGGATCTTGACTTACAAGGTGAAACAATTAGGGGACAAACTCACTGTGTCTGAGTATCTCTTGCTGAGCAGCCATGTGGAAGCCATGTTGTTGACAGTAGTGCCGATGTTTGGCAGTACTTCCAAAATGGTGTTCATGCTAGATCTCCCCTTCGTGGTGGGAGGAGCTTTGCGCAGCAACAGGGGGTTGTTGGGTACCCAACCACCGTAGTCAAACTAGGAAAGAGAGACATCCTTGTAAAAACCAATGGTCAGAAGGCAAAATAAGTAACTTTGAGTTTAAGTAACAAAGCTATATTAAAACAAAACATGAACTATGTGATTATAGCCTAAATTCAATTTTTGATGAGAAATTCTATAGTGTGTAGGTGACTACTTTAATTACTCTCTTCCTTAACTTACCTGCCCCATATTGAGGGCGGAATGTTGGGCTGACACAGTGAAGATAATCATGGTAATGAATTTGACAACTTCCTTCACTTTGTTAAATCGCTTAGGGATTCCTGTGGAGGCAACATCAGTGGATGAGAAGGATAGGTAATACAAAACGTCACAACAGTCTAGCTTTCTTGGTTTTATTGACTGATACTTCATAAGTAACGTACCTGACTTCTTGTTTCCAAGGAACCCATGGATGAAGATCTCGTTGATCCAGTCCTGAAGCTCAGAGTCTCTAGACACTTCACTGTCAGAGGAGTAGAAGTGCTCCACCATCCCCTGGACAAAGCTTCACATCACAACAATCAAGCACTTATCTATGTTTGTGTTATTTTTACAATACAATTATTTAATTGGCCTTTAAGGTTACTAAGGTATTACTGATACGTCCATCAGTGTAGCCATAGCTCCACCTGTTGATGATGTTCCACAGCTTCAGGCCGTCCTCCCTGTAGTAGAAGTTGGGGATGGACTCCAGTCCTCGTGCAACAATGTTCTCCGGCAGACAGAGGGAGCTGTAGGTGATTTCTGAGTGTGCCCTTTTCAAGAGTTCCTTCAACCCCTCCAGTCCCATAGCACCCTAAAGAAAGGAAAAGTTTACGTCAATACAGCACGCCAAGTGGTAAACATGGAATTGTATCGGCTGAATCAGTGCATTTAAGGTACGTACATTTGCTAAGGGTCCATTAGGACTAATCAGTCTTTTTCGCGCAAGAAGGTTGATCTGCAGGGTGTAACGGAAGTGGGGTATCAGCAACTATGCAGAAACAGAGGAGAAATAGAAACAACAAAAGAAAAATAAGCAAAGAGAAGGTGAACAATTTGTTTCATGACTGAATTTACAGCTCAGGGACTATAAAATGCATTTTCTTGCTCTTCATTGTTTGGTGGGTCCCCAGTCTGTGTCAGGTTGTCATACCTTGTGGAGAGGGTGCACGATAGGAAGGCTCCGGAAGGTTGCCATAGTGAAGGCCTCTGCCAGTAAATGAGTGCCCAGTAGATGGTAGCTGATCTGGAACTCGGAGAAATCTGCGTTCCTCACAAAGATCTTGGCTAGCAGCCAGTCGTGCGTCGAGTCGCTAGGCAGAAATATAGGGTTCTGCTGAGAGGGCTGCTGCTCCAGCTGTGAGATAATACATACCATTTAGCAGACACTTTTATCCAAAGTGACTTACAGTCATGTGTGCATACATTTCACATATGGGTGGCCCTGGGAATTGAACCCACAACCCTGGCGGTGCAAGCGCCACGCGCTACCAACTGAGCCATACAGGACCAGAACAGAGAAACCCAGAGGTCAGAAGTAATCATCACTTCTGAGGAACATATTTACTAAGCATTTGCAACATTGTAACATCTGCCCCTGTTTCCAGGTATGTGTACTGTACCTGGATGGCGATAGGCAGCAGTTTGTCCTCTGGGTTCTTGTAGAACAGGCAGAGGGCAGCTGTGAGGGACAATGGTTTACCATTGACCACACGGGTTGGCACACCCTCAAGCCTCTTGTAGTCGCAAAGGAATATGTTTCCTTCCTGTAGGGAGGAAAGAAAACAGATGTTAAAGACTTTGTGGGAACATGGAATTTAAAGTACCCACTGGCCAAAAACTGGTTGAATAAATGTTGTTTCAACAAAAATATTCTGTAGGATGACACTGAACCAACGTGAAAAGTCATCAACATAGGGTATTTTTGTATTTTTTCACCCAACTTGCAACTTAAATCCAATGACATGGTGAAATTGTTTGTTGATTTCACGTTAGTTGACAACTCAACCAAATGTAAATCAAAAGTAGAAGTTGAACTGACGTCTGTTCCCTGTGGGTAGTTAAGCAGTAGCTCATGCTATAACATGACAAAGAAAAAAAAGAACGGATGTTCACGGATGATGTTACAAAAGGGTAGCATGTATAAAGTGAACAGAAGGGATCCAAGCACTGAACCTTAGGGAACATCACATCCCACTTCAGAGTTGCAAGATTACTTACAATCTAACTGTTCATAATTCATACCTTCATCTCCGTCGCCAGGGAACTCCCGTCCTTCAGGAAGGGCTGTACCATCTTATCTGTGACGGGGAAGTTGGAGGGAAGCGTTGTGCAGCGCTGGATCACATTGGGGTTGGTTCCATTCAGAAACTGGGACCCAAAAAAGTCATCCTCCGTCCAGTGCACAGAAACATACTCTAGAAGGGAGGAATTTTAAAAAAAATCCCTTATTTTTGTAGGAGTTACTTTTTACTGATATCTCAAAATGACCCTTATATTTGATATACAATTCAATGGATCAGGTCTCTTACCTGAAATGGGTGTTCTATTATTCCAGAAAACAGTTTTCAGGTCTTTCAGGTCTTTCCACTGCTCGGTGGAGTCCACCAGGCATTTCAGTTTGAGCTCAGCTATACTGGTAGGGGCAGATGGGAAGAGACAGGTTATAGGCCATGCTTATTCCCTCACAGTCATAGGAAAGGTTCTGTGCATCTGGATGAGCATCAGCGGTGGCACTTAAAATCAAAGAATGGGCTCATAGTAATGGCTGGAATGGAATGAATCAAACACATCAAACACCTGGTTTCCATATGTTTGATACCATTCCATTCACTACATTTCAGCCATTATTATGAGCTATCCTCCCCTCACCAGCCTCCTCTGTCGAACATACAGTATGTTACACTGGTACTGTTTTCTGAATTTAAACTGCTTTAGGTGTGCCGTCTGCTTTGAACTTACGCTGCGGCTTTGGTGTAGATAAACTCTGACATTTTGGAGAAAGAAAATTTTACTTCAGAAGGGAGGCCTGAGAGTTCAGTGGCGTTATTGATGTGGGGGACTCCCTCGGCATACACAATCCACCTAACGGTGAGACAAGAAGACACACACACAATCAATCTAAAAGTGTTGTACAGACAAGTTGACTGACTGTTGTCAGCTGTGTGTTGAGCTGTAGACAGTCGTACAAAAACAACTGGTAAAAACACTCACTGGAACAGTTTCTTGTGAATCGCCAGCTCCTTTTTACGATGGTCCACCAGTAGAGGGAGCTCATCCTCAAAAATCTTCCTGGCTGCGAAGTGGAGAGGAAGACAAGATGTATTACACACTTGTCGTAGCAGCAGGATTATAAATAACATTAGAGTTTCCTCGGAACAAATGCTGATTCAGGCCACACCTTTTCCTCCTCTCAGCTCCACAACTTCCCCTCTGGACACCCATCTGTAACAAGGGAAGAGGATTACGTCACCCTCAGGTGTCGTCACGATAACCTTGGAGCAGAACCACTCATTTTCCGGCAGGAACAGGTACTGCTCTTTCTCCAGCTTGACCAGGAGGAGGCGCCCCAGAGTTGAGGGGGTGGTCACAGTGTAGGTCCCTGTCTGTAGAGAATGGAGAAGTACAGGGTGTTGAATAGCTAGCTACATGCTTGGGCTGATGAGCAAGATCACATTCATTATGATTATCCCCTAAACATGAAATGGAATGTTTAGGGGGTAATGTACAGATAAGGACATATACAGGTAAGTTGACAGAAAGGATTTTAAGTGTTTTTTTTAACAATCTGGACAAACGAATGTTCTTAAAAGAGAAACCAGTGAGCAGTGTAAACTGGTTCTGCTGGTCCTCAAAGATAAGCCATAGCACCTCAAGATAAGATCACTTCAAAATATCTATTCACATGTAAATATCCCTAGAATGTGTCCGGTGCTGATGGTAGCACTGCCGCCCCAAAACAACACATTACTCCTGGAGGCATGGGTTGAAACACAGACTGCACAACTTTCCATTCTATGTTCCATTCTTTCCATTATATGTTCCATTCTAGGTTCCATTCTTTCCATTATATGTTCCATTCTAGGTTCCATTCTTTCCATTATATGTTCCATTCTATGTTCCATTCTTTCCATTCTATGTTCCATTCTTTCCATTATATGTTCCATTCTAGGTTCCATTCTTTCCATTATATGTTCCATTCTATGTTCCATTCTTTCCATTCTATGTTCCATTCTTTCCATTATATGTTCCATTCTAGGTTCCATTCTTTCCATTATATGTTCCATTCTAGGTTCCATTCTTTCCATTCTATGTTCCATTCTTTCCATTATATGTTCCATTATATGTTCCATTCTTTCCATTATATATTCCATTCTAGGTTCCATTCTTTCCATTCTATGTTCCATTCTTTCCATTATATGTTCCATTCTATGTTCCATTCTTTCCATTATATGTTCCATTCTATGTTCCAGTCTGTTATATCTGGAGTATTTCTCCTGTCTTATCCGGTGTCCTGTGTGAATTTAAGTATGCTCTCTCTAATTCTTTCTTTCTTTCTTTCTCTTGGAGGAACTGAGCCCTAGGACTATGCCTCAGGACTACCTGGCATGATGACTCCTTGCTGTCCCCAGTCCAACTGGCCGTGCTGCTGCTCCAATTTCAACTATTCTGCCTGCGGCTATGGAACCCTGACCTGCACCGGACGTGCTACCTGTCCCAGACCTGCTGTTTTCAACTCTCTAGAGACAGCAGGAGCGGTAGAGAGACTCTCAGTGATCAGCTATGAAAAGCCAACTGACATTTACTCCTGAGGTGCTGACCTGTTGCACCCTCGACAACTACTGTGATTATTATTATTTGACCATGCTGGTCATTTATGAACATTTGAACATCTTGGCCATGTTCTGTTATAATCTCCACCCGGCACAGCCAGAAGAGGACTGGCCACCCCTCATAGCCTGGTTCCTCTCTAGGTTTCTTCCTAGGTTTTGGCCTTTCTAGGGAGTTTTTCCTAGCCACCGTGCTTCTACACCTGAATTGCTTGCTGTTTGGGGTTTTAGGCTGGGTTTCTGTACAGCACTTTGAGATATCAGCTGATGTAAGAAGGGCTATATAAATAAATTTGATTTGATACTGTGTTCCATTCAATGTTCCATTCTCTCCTCATCTCAATCATTTATCCACTGTATCTATTGATAAAAAACACAAAATATGTAAATATATATACAGTGCATTCGGAAAGTATTCAGACCCCTTGACTTTTTCCACATTTTGTTGCATTACAGCCTTATTCTAAAATGGATTAAATACAACATCTTGCTCATCAATCTACACACAATACCCCATAATGACAAAGTGAAAACAGGTTTTAAGAAATGTTTGCAGAAAAAACGTATTTACATACACTAACCTTTTATTGCTCATTTAATCAGCACAACAGTTTTCAGCTGTGCTAACATAATTGCAAAAGGGTTTTCTAATGATCAATTAGCCTTTTAAAATGATCAACTTTGATTAGCTAACACAACGTGCCATTGAAACACAGGAGTGATGGTTGCTGATAATGGGCCTCTGTACGCCTATGTAGATATTCCATTAAAAATCAGCTGTTTCCAACTCTTAAAGGGAGTGCTCCTAATCTCAGTTCGTTACCTGTATAAAAGACACCTGTCCACAGAAGCAATCAATCAATCAGATTCCAAACTCTCCACCATGACCAAGACCAAAGAGCTCTCCAAGGATGTCAGGGACAAGATTGTAGACCTACACAAGGCTGGAATGGGCTACAAGACCATCACCAAGCAGCTTGGTGAGAAGGTGACAACAGTTGGTGCGATATTCGCAAATGGAAGAAACACAAAAGAACTGTCAATCTCCCTCGGCCTGGGGCTCCATGCAAGATCTCACCTCGTGGAGTTGCAATGATCATGAGAACGGTGAGGAATCAGCCCAGAACTACACGGGAGGATCTTGTCAATGATCTCAAGGCAGCTGGGACCATAGTCACCAAGAAAACAATTGGTAACACACTACGTCGTGAAGGACTGAAATCCTGCAGCGCCCGCAAGGTCCCCCTGCTCAAGAAAGCACATATACATGCCCGTCTGAAGTTTGCCAAAGAACATCTGAATGGTTCAGAGGACAACTGGGTGAAGGTGTTGTGGTCAGATGAGACCAAAATGGAGCTCTTTGGCATCAACTCAACTCGCCGTGTTTGGAGGAAGAGGAATGCTGCCTATGACCCCAAGAACACCATCCCCACCGTCAAACATTGAGGTGGAAACATTATGCTTTGGGGGTGTTTTTCTGCTAAGGGGACAGGACAACTTCACCGCATCAAAGGGACGATGGACGGGGCCATGTACCGTCAAATCTTGGGTGAGTACCTCCTTCCCTCAGCCAGGGCATTGAAAATGGGTCGTGGATGGGTATTCCAGCATGACAATGACACAAAACACACGGCCAAGGCAACAAAGGAGTGGCTCAAGAAGAAGCACATTAAGGTCCTGGAGTGGCCTAGTCAGTCTCCAGACCTTAATCCCATAGAAAATCTGTGGAGGGAGCTGAAGGTTCGAGTTGCCAAACGTCAGCCTCGAAACCTTAATGACTTGGAGAAGATCTGCAAAGAGGAGTGGGACAAAATCCCTCCTGAGATGTGTGCAAACCTGGTGGCCAACTACAAGAAACGTCTGACCTCTGTGATTGCCAACAAGGGTTCAAGTCATGTTTTGCAGAGGGGTCAAATACTTATTTCCCTCATTAAAATACAAATCATTTTATAAAATTTTTGACATGCGTTTTTCTGGATTTTTTTGTTGTTATTCTGTCTCTCACTCTCAATAAACCTACCATTAAAATTATAGAATGATCATTTCTTTGTCAGTGGGCAAACGTACAAAATCAGCAGGGGATCAAATACTTTTTTCCCTCACTGTATATTTTCTATGTTGTGTGGTTCTAGTTTCTGTTTTTCTATCTTGTTTTTTGGGGGGATGATCTCCAATTAGAGGCAGCTGGGCATCGTTGTGTCTAATTGGGGATCATATTTAGTAGTTGTTTTTTCCACCTGGGTTTGTGGGAGATTATTTTGAGGTAGTGTATGTTGCACCTCTTCGTCACGGTTTGTTATTTTGTTTAGTAGTTTATTTGTATGTCTTGCATAGTTTCACAGTTTAAATAAAATGTGGAACGATACACACGCTACGCCTTGGTCTCCTTTGTACAACGAACGTGACAAATCATTTACAACATTAACAATGTCTTTACAGTATTTCTGATCAATTTGATGTTATTTTAATGGGCAAATAAATGTGCTTTTCTTTCAAAAACAAGGACATTTGTAAGTGACCCCAAACTTTTGAACGGTAGTGTAAGTATTCAGACCCTTTGCTATGAGTCTCGAAATTGAGCTCAGGTACATCCTGTTTCCATTGATCATCCTTGATGTTTTTACAACTTGATTGGACTCCACCTGTGGTAAATTCAATTGATTGGACATGATTTGGAAAAGCACACAGTTGACAGTGCATGTCAGAGAAAAAACCAAGCCATGAGGTCGAAGGAATTGCTAGTAGAGCTCCGAGACAGGACTGTGTCTAGACACTGATCTGGGGAAGGGTACCAAAAAAATGTCTGCAGCATTAAAAGTCCCCAAGAACACAGTGGCCTCCATCATTCTTAAATAGATTAAGTTTGGAACCATCAAGACTCTTCATAGAGCTGACCGCCCGGCCAAACTGAGCAAATGGGGGAGAAGGGCTTTGGTCAGGGAGGTGACCAACAATGCGATGGTCACTCTGACAGAGCTCCAGAGTTCCTCTGTGGAGATGGGAGTACCATCCAGATTCTCTGACGCACTACACAAATCAGGCCTTTATGATAGAGTGGCCAGACGGAAGCCACGCTTGGAGTTTGCCAAAAGGCAATAAAGGACTCTCAGACAATGAGAAACAAGATTCTCTGGTCTGATGAAACCAAGATTGAGCTCTTTTGCCTGAATGCCAAGCGCCACATCTGGAGAAAACCTGCAAGCATCCCTACGGTGAAGCATGGTGGTGGCAGAATCATGCTGTGGGGATGTTTTTCAGCGGCAGGGACTGGGAGACTCCAGAGTAGAGGTAGACCAATTATGATTTTTCAGCACCGATACCAATACTGATTATTGGAGGACCAAAAAAAGCCGATACCAATTAATTTGCCGATTTATATATTATATATATATATATTTGAGTATAATGACAATTACAACAATGCTGAATGAACAATTTTATTTTAACTTAATATAATACATAAATAAAAATCTATTTAGTCTCAAATAAATATTGAAACATGTTCAATTTGGTTTAAATAATGCAAAAATACAGTGTCGGAGAAGAAAGTAAAAGTGGAATATGTGCCATGTAAAAAAAGCTAACGTTTAAGTTCCTTGCTCAGAACATGAGAACATATGAAAGCTGGTGGTTCCTTTTAACACGAGTCTTCAATATTCCCAGTTAAGAAGTTTAAGGTTGTAGTTATTATAGGAATTATAGGACTATCTCTCTCTATACCATTTGTATTTCATATACCTTTGACTATTGGATGTTCTTATAGGCACTATAGTATTGCCAGCCTAATCTCGGGAGTTGATAGGTAGGCCTGATCACCGACAACAACGAGACAGCCTATAGGGAGGAGGTCAGAGACCTGGCCGGGTGGTGCCAGAATAACAACCTATCCCTCAACGTGATCAAGACTAAGGAGAAAATTGTGGACTACAGGAAAAGGAGGACCGAGCACGCCCCCATTCTCATCGACGGGGCTGTAGTGGAGCAGGTTGAGAGCTTCAAGTTCCTTGTTGTCCACATCACCAACAAACTAGAATGGTCCAAACACACCAAGACAGTCGTGGAGAGGGCACGACAAAGCCCATTCCCCCTCAGGAAAATAAAAAGATTTGGCATGGGTCCTGAGATCCTCAAAAGGTTCTACAGCTGCAACATCGAGAGCATCCTGACTGGTTGCATCACTGCCTGGTACGGCAATTGCTCGGCCTCCGACTGCAGGGCACTTCAGAGGGTAATGCGTACAGCCCAGCACATCACTGGGGCTAAGCTGCCAGGCGGTGTCAGAGGAAGGCCCTAAAAATGGTCAAAGACCACAGCCACCCCAGTCATAGACTGTTCTCTCTACTACCGCATGGCAAGCAGTACCGGAGTGCCAAGTCTAGGACAAAAAGGCTTCTTAACAGTTTTTACCCCCAAGCCACTCCTGAATAGGTAATCAAATGGCTACCCGGACAATTTGCATTGTGTGCCCCCCAACCCCTCTTTTACGCTGCTACTACTCTCTGTTTATCATATATGCATAGTCACTTAACTATACATTCATGTACATATGTACATACTACCTCAATTGGCCCGACCAACCAGTGCTCCCGCACATTGGCTAACCGGGCTATCTGCATTTTGTCCCGCCACCCACCAACCCCTCTTTACGCTACTGCTACTCTCTGTTCATCATATATGCATTGTCACTTTAACCATATCTACATGTACATACTACCTCAATCAGCCTGACTAACCAGTGTCTGTATGTAGCCTCGCTACTTTTATAGCCTCGTTACTGTATATAGCCTCGCTACTGTTTTTCACTGTCTTTCTACTGTTGTTTTTAATTCTTTACTTACCTATTGTTCACCTAATACCTTTTTTGCACTATTGGTTAGAGCCTACACTATTGGTTAGAGTAAGCATTTCACTGTAAGGTGTTCGGCGCACATGACAAATAAACTTTGATTTAATTTGCTAGGCTTGAATTCATAAACAGCGCTGTGCTTCAAGCATTGCGAAGAGCTGCTGGCAAACGCAGGAAAGTGCTGTTTTGAATGAATGCTTAAGAGCCTGCTGCTGCCTACCACCGCTCAGTCAGACTGCTCTATCAAATATCAAATCATAGACTTAATTATAATATAATAAACACACAGAAATACGAGCCTTAGGTCATTAATATGGTCAAATCCGGAAACTATCATTTCGAAAACAAAACGTTTCTTCTTTCAGTGAATTACGAAACCGTTCCGTATTTTATCAAACGGGTGGCATCCATAAGTCTAAATTATGCTGTTACATTGCACAACCTTCAATGTTATGTCATAATTATGTAAAATTCTGGAAAAATAATTACGATCTTTGTTAGGAAGAAATGGTCTTCACACAGTTCGCAACAAGCCAGGTGGCCCAAACTGTTGCATATACCCTGACTCTGCTTGCACAGAACCCAAGAGAAGGGACACAATTTCCCTAGTTAATATTACCTGCTAACATGAATTTCTTTAAACTAAATATGCAGGTTTAAAAAAATATACTTGTGTATTGATTTTAAGAAAGGCATTGATGTTTATGGTTAGGTATATTGGTGCAACGACAGTGCTTTTTTCTCGAATGCGCTTGTTAAATCATCACTCGTTTGGCGAAGTAGGCTATGATTCGATGATAACTTAACAGGCACCGCATTGATTATTTGCAACGCAGGACAAGCTAGTTAATCTAGTAATATCATCAACCATGTGTAGTTAACTAGTGATTATGTTAAGATTGATTGTTTTTTATAAGATAAGTTTAATGCTAGCTAGCAACTTACCTTGGCTCCTTGCTGCACTCCCGTAACAGGTGGTCTCCTCGTGGAGTGCAACGTAATCGGACATAATCTGCGTCCAAAAATGCAGATTACCGATTGTTATAAAAACTTGAAATCGGCCCTAATTAATCGGTCAACCTCTACTCCAGAGCGCTCAGGACCTTAGACTGGGGCGATGGTTCACCTTCCAACAGGACAACGACCCTAAGTACACAGCCAAGACAACGCATGAGTGGCTTCGGGACAAGTCTCTGAATGTCCTTGAGTTGCCCAGCCAGAGCCCGGACTTGAACCCGATCTAACATCTCTGGAGAGACCTTAAAATAGTTGTGCAGCGACGCTCCCCATCCAACCTGACAGAGCTTTTTTAAATTTATTTTTATTTTACCTTTATTTAACTAGGCAAGTCAGTTAAGAACAAATTCTTATTTTCAATGACGGCCTAGGAACAGTGGGTTAACTGCCTTGTTCAGGGGCAGAACGACAGATTTTTGATCTTGCAACCTTTCAGTTACTAGTCCAACGCTCTAACCACTAGGCTACCTGCTGCCCCACCTTGAGAGGATTTGCAGAGAATAAGGGGAGAAACTCCACAAATACAGGTGTGCCAAGCTTGTAGTATCATACCCAATAAGACTCGAGGCTGTAATCGCTGACAAAGGTGCTTCAACAAAGTTTTAAGTAAAGTGTCTGAATACTTATGTAAATCAGGTATTTGCAAAAATGTCTAAAAAACTGTTTTCACGTAATCATTATGTGGTATTGTGTGTAGATTGATGTGTCACGGCTATCTTCGTCCTCTGATGATATAACGAAATCGTCATCGGAAAATGTGGACCAATACGCAGCAGGTACGTGTATGCTCATCTTGAGAATTTATTAACTTCAAAAAATGAACGTACAAAAATCACAAAACAAAAGAACGAACGAACAACTACAAACAGTCTGGCTAGCATAGGCTCAACACAGAACAATCACCCACCAATAACACATACAAACACACCCTAATATATGGGATTCTCAATCAAAGGCAGATAGACAACACCTGCCTTCAACTGAGAGTCCCAACCCCAATCAACCAAACATAGAAACACACACACTAGACTAACCATAGAATTAACTAAACATAAACCAAAACCCGGAAATACTAAATCAAACACCCTTTACACAAACACACCACCCCGAACCACATAAAACAAATACCCTCTGCCACGCCCTGACCAAACTACAAAACAATTAACTTTATATACTGGCCAGGACGTGACAGTACCCCCCCCCTTAAAGGTGCTACCCCGGAAACACCTTAACAAAAAAAAAATAACCCCAAACAATACCCAAAAGAAAAATTCCCCCTTACTAAAGGGAGGGAAGGGAGGGCGGCACTGTGCTACACCCCCCCTCCCCAACCCACCTATTTTTTGGAGGTGGCTCCGGCTCAGGCCGTTCCAGGCTGTCTGGGCAGTCTGGCAGCTCGGGACAGTCTGGGCAGTCTGGCAGCTCGGGACAGTCTGGGCAGTCTGGCAGCTCGGGACAGTCTGGGCAGTCTGGCAACTCGGAACAGTCTGGGCAGTCTGGCAACTCGGGACAGTCTGGGCAGTCTGGCAACTCGGGACAGTCGGACAGTCTGGCAACTCGGGACCGTCGGACAGTCTGGCAACTCGGGACCGTCTGGGCAGTCTGGCCACTCCGGCAGTTCAGGGCAGTCTGGCCACTCCGGCGGTTCAGGGCAGTCTGGCCACTCCGGCGGTTCAGGGCAGTCTGGCCACTCCGGCGGTTCAGGGCAGTCTGGCCACTCCGGCGGTTCAGGGCAGTCTGGCCACTCCGGCGGTTCAGGGCAGTCTGGCCACTCCGGCGGTTCAGGGCAGTCTGGCCACTCCGGCGGTTCAGGGCAGTCTGGCCACTCCGGCGGTTCAGCGCAGTCTGGCCACTCCGGCGGTTCAGCGCAGTCTGGCCACTCCGGCGGTTCAGCGCAGTCTGGCCACTCCGGCGGTTCAGCGCAGTCTGGCCACTCCGGCAGTTCAGCGCAGTCTGGCCACTCCGGCAGTTCAGCGCAGTCTGACCACTCCGGCAGTTCAGCGCAGTCTGACCACTCCGGCGACTGTTGACTGACGGGCAGCTCCGACAACTGTTGACTGACGGGCAGCTCCGACGACTGTTGACTGACGGGCAGCTCCGACGACTGTTGACTGACGGGCAGCTCCGACGACTGTTGACTGACGGGCAGCTCCGACGACTGTTGACTGACGGGCAGCTCCGACGACTGTTGACTGACGGGCAGCTCCGACGACTGTTGACTGGCGGGCAGCTCTGATGATGACTGTTGACTGGCGGGCAGCTCTGATGATGACTGTTGACTGGCGAGGCTGGGTTTACGCACTTGCAGTTTAGTGCGGGGAGCGGGAACAGGACGAGTCGGACTGGGTGGACGCACTTCCGGGTCCGCACGAGAGACAGGAGCTGGAAACCCAGGGCTATGGAGGCGCACGGCCGGTCTAGATCTTACCTCCTGCACAACCCGCCTTGGCTGGATGGAACTAGTAGCCCTGTACGAGCGGGGTGCTCGTACAGGGCAGACTGGGCTGTGCAGGGGCCTGATGGTAGCCGTGCGTAGAGCGGGAGTTGGGTAGCCTGGTCCTCGGAGGCGTACCGGCGACCAGATGCGCTGCGCAGGCATCCTCCTACCAGGCTGGATGCCCGCCCTAGCACGGCACCTGCGAGGGGCTGGAATAACGCGCACCGGACTGTGCGTGCGTATGGGTGAGATAGTGCGCTCCTCAGCGAAACATAGCGCTCTCCACCCCATACGCTCCTCCATTTAACCACGGGTAGCTGGCTTCCGGCTCTTCTTACGCCTAGCCAAACTACCCGTGTGCCCCCCCAAAAAATTTTCTTGGGGGTGCCTCTCGTGCTTCTCCATCAGCGCGTCCACTCTGGCCTCGTACCACCGCCTCTCTGCCTTGGCTGCCTCAATTTCCCACTGCGGGCGGCGATAATCCCCAGCCTGATGCCAGGGTCCGGCCCCGTCCAGAACTTCCTCCCAAGTCCACTTCTCCCGCCAGTCCAACTCGAACTCCGTCTGCTCCTTCCTCTGCTGCTTGGTCCTTTGGTGGTGGGTGATTCTGTCACGGCTGTCTTCGTCCTCTGATGATATAACGAAATCGTCATCGGAAAATGTGGACCAATACGCAGCAGGTACGTGTATGCTCATCTTGAGAATTTATTAACTTCAAAAAATGAACGTACAAAAATCACAAAACAAAAGAACGAACGAACAACTACAAACAGTCTGGCTAGCATAGGCTCAACACAGAACAATCACCCACCAATAACACATACAAACACTCCCTAATATATGGGACTCTCAATCAAAAGCAGATAGACAACACCTGCCTTCAACTGAGAGTCCCAACCCCAATTAACCAAACATAGAAACACACACACTAGACTAACCATAGAATTAACTAAACATAAACCAAAACCCGGAAATACTAAATCAAACACCCTTTACACAAACACACCACCCCGAACCACATAAAACAAATACCCTCTGCCACGCCCTGACCAAACTACAAAACAATTAACTTTATATACTGGCCAGGACGTGACATGATGAGAATATAAAAATATATATATTTTAGAATAAGGCTGTAATGTAATAAAATGTGGAAAACGTGATGGGGTCTGAATACTTTCAGAATGCACTGTATATAGAGTACCAGTCAAACTTTGGACACACCTACTCATTCAAAGGTTTTTCTTTATTTTTACTATTTTCTACATTGTAGAATAATACTGAAGACAACAAAACTATGAAATAACACATATAGAATCATTTTGACTGGTACTGGTACTGTGTGTATATAACATTTTGTTTTGAGGGGATACATTATTATTAATCAATTAATTGATACTTTATTATAAAATATTTATTCATTAACTATATTAAAGGTGCACTACGCATAAATTGCTATCCATTTCCTGGTTGCTAAAATTCTAATAGTTCACCTAATTTAAGTTTATGTGAAAAAATAAACATAGATAATGTAGAGAATCATTGTACTGTCTAAACCAAAAATATAGTATTTCAGCCTTTTTAAGCTGGTGTACAACACAAAGTAAAAGAGGCAAAAACTAAACTTAAGAACGGGAAGCATAGAAATAGCGCATATGGAACAGATCTACCGCTTCTTAGACTTGCTTTCAATGAGAATGACAGATTTATAACTTACATTTTTATGTGAATTTGGTCAGGTTTGCCAAAAAGTTACATATTGCAGCTTTAAGCATTTCCCCTCATTGCTCACTGGTAACTTACCATCTGAGTCATGAAATCTAGGCCATAGTTGTCAAGGTTAGTGCGCTCACTTTTCCCCTCTGTTCCAATCAGTGTGACATAAATGTAGTCAGATGAGCCAGAGAACAGAGCGTCCCCTGTAGTCACCTTTACTTTGTATTCAACCATGGTGAGCCAACGGGAAAACTGGAAAAGGCCAAAAAAATACTTAACACAGACAAAGGGGTTATATCGTTCAATGCAATAAACACTTTTTGCCAAACAATATAATGGTTACAATATTTTCTGAGATACTGGAATTTGTGATTTTTGCTATAGAGGATACCACAAGCATTGTTTTCTAGATAATATCCAAATGAAGACATTCTTGGAACCCCCAGATATTTCACAATTTTATTGTAGCCCTGAACTAGCTCACCTAACTCACTTAGTCAAGGGCTTGATAATAACTTGACAATTTGAATCAGATGTGTTAGCTCTGGAGTAGATCAAATACATGGGATGGTTGTCGGTCCTCAGGAGAAGTTTGAGAACCACTGGCCTATGGTACAGTTCTACATACAAGCTTTTGGCAATATGCAATATTTTAAAGTCAGCATACCTTATAAACGAATGTAGATTATGGAGTCTCTCTCTCCCTCTCTCTCTGTATGGACTTTGTCTCACTGGTTACCTGTACTGTATTTTAAGGGCTGCCCCCTCACCTTGGTCTAACAGGTTCCTCGGTTAGAACCAGCGGATCCCCTTGGTCAAACAGGTTCCTCAGTTAGAACCAGCAGCCCGCATTGGTCTAACAGGTTCTTCGGTTAGAACCAGCGGATTTTGTGTGCAAATGTTGATAATGTACAAACAATCAACAATCCATCTATTTTTAAATCCAGAATGCAGCATATCACCAAGACCAGAACAGAAAAACAATGCATATTGAGCTCATCACCAATACAGCATGTAAAGATGGGTACCGCCAAATCCCTTTGGGGATGTGTCCTTCCCCTATTCCAGTATTTCCAAGGGTTTTACGTCTTGCAGAAACAACTTCTTCTTGTCTGGGCAAGTGAGTTGTGTTAGAGAATGCTTTAAATAATGGTGTTCAGTTTCCTTTCCTAGCCTGCTGTTGTCACTTAATGCTGGTGGGTAAATCCTCAACAGGGGCTTGTGCAAGCATCATGAAACAATTACACTACCATTCAAAAGTTTGGGGTCACTTAGAAATGTCCGTGTTTTTGAAAGAAATGCCAAAAAATTGTCCATTAAAATAACATCAAATTGATCAGAAATACAGTGTAGACATTGTTAATGTTGAAAATGACAATTGTAGCTGGAAACTGCAGATTTTTGATGGAATATCTACATAGGCATACAGAGGCCCATTATCAGCAACCATCACTCCCGTGTTCCAAAGGCACGTTGTGTTAGATAATCCAAGTTTATAATTTTAAAAGCCAAATTGATCATTAGAAAACCCTTTTGCAATTATGTTAGCACAGCTGAAAACTGTTGTTCTGATTAAATAAGCAATAAAACTGGCCTTCTTTAGACTAGTTGAGTATTTGGAGCATCAGCATTTGTGGGTTCGATTACAGAATCAAAATGGCCAGAAACAAAGACCTTTCTTCTCAAACTCGTCAGTCTATTCTTGTTCTGAGAAATGAAGGCTATTCCATGCCAGAAATTGCCAAGAAACTGAAGATCTTGTACAACGCTGTGTACTACTCCCTTCACAGAACAGTGCAAACTGGCTCTAAACAGAATAGAAAGAGGAGTGGGAGGCCCTGCAGCACAACTGAGCAAGAGGACAAGCACACTACAGCAGGCTACAGTCCTTAGGGATAGGTTTCCTTACCCTGTTAGCAGTCTATGGGCAAGTTATGACAGAAATCCATGCTCTAGTTTAGTGTCCTTGGCAGTACATGTTTCCACATGCTAATGGGACAAATCCCATTCCAGTCATGGGACCGAAATTAGCATTTTTCACACATCATGTTCAAAACAGTGACTTTGTGGAGCTTCACAATTCATTTGAGATACTTTTGGATGATTTAGACATGATGCGCAAAAAATGCTAACATTGGTCCCATGACTTGAATGAAATCTGTGCCACAAACAGTTTCAGGGAAACTAAAACAAAGCATGGATTACTGTCATAACTGCTTACAGGGTAAGGAAACCAAAGTGTCATTTTTGTCATTTGGGTGAACTATACCTTTAAGGACTGTAAGCCTATTGAAAATGGAAGCTAATGTAATACAAGTAGGTTAGTGATTTTATTTATATATATTTATATATATATATATATATATATATATATAAATAAAATCACTAACCTACTTGTATTACATTAGCTTCCATTTGCAATAGGCTTACAGTATATATATATATATATATATATATATATATATACAGTATATACAGTATATACAGTATATATATACAGTATATATATATATATATATATATATATATATATATATATATATATATATATATATATATATATATATATATATACACTGAGTGTACAAAACATTAGGAACACCTTCCTAATATTGAGTTGCACCCCCTTTTGCCCTCAGAACAGAATCAATTCGTTGGGGCATGGACTCTGCAAGGTGTCAAGCGTTCCACAGGGATGCTGGCCCATATTGACTCCAATGCTTCCCATAGTTGTGTCAAGTTGGCTGGGTGTCCTTTGGGTGGTGGACCATTCTTGATACACATAAGAAACTGTTACGAGTGGAAAAACACAGCAGTGTTGCAGTTCTTAACACACCCAGGTGTGCCTGTTGTATCATGTAAAAATATTCACAGTGTGAAATAGTTCCCATCCAAATGATTATGTTGTGATTATGACGTCATGTTGTAACTTTTCTCACAGCGTGAAAATGTCCCCAGATCAATAATTAATTGCACGCGCTACTCTTTGTGTGGATGGCTGAGCTTGCACCCCATACAATTGCAATCATTCGATATAATCTAGATCTATTATCAGAAATCACGCGATATGAATCAGACAGTGAGTCGCCGCCAGGTTCAAATCAACGTTTCATAACGTGGAGTCGATGTACTTCTGTATTGACTGACACAATAACGCGAGATCATATTTTAAGCATGGCCGACAACCTTGTCCGCCATTGGAAGCAAAATGGTAATAAATTAATAATAAGTGAGCATTGCATTTGCAGCTCCTAAATTAATAAAAACACGTCACCTCTGAATGAGCTCTGGCAACTCGTGGCCCAGCTGGCTAGCTTGACTGACATTGCTAGTCCTCGAGCGCGTTGCCGGTCAACATGGGTGCGTTCATTGCTAGGCTGCGGGCGCGTTGCAGATTGTTCCTTAATTTATGAGTGTATTATAACGGTTAACATTACAATGGTTAACATATTATAATAAATTGTTCTGATTATTTGATGATTTATTGGTCTCTACTTTTATTTATTTTTTACAAATCCCAAATCACTATTGCGGGGCTGACCAACTCTGTTCCTGGAGAACTACCATCCTGTAGGTTTTTGCTCCAAACCCAGTAGCAACTAACGTGATTCTGTTTATCAACCAGTTAGTTAGGTGTGCTACACTCCCATTCAAACCCAGAATCCTATTGTGGATTTCTCCAGACTTCCAACACAATTCAACGAGACAAGATTTGGAAGGATGGCCACGCAAGGCTAGTGTTGAACACAGGGGCGGAAATCCCGGGGGGGACGGGGGACACACGACCCCCCCATCCTGGGAAAAATATGATTTGTCCCCCCCAATATATCACTGAAACATAACTATGTAATTTAAATAATATTAATAATACGCAATGAAAGCAATTGTGCTGATTATAGACACTTAATAGCTCGTTTTTAAGTTTCAAAAGATTGCGACCCCCCCCCACCCATTGCCTCACAATGGTTTGATCCACTGCCAGTTCCTTAGCTTGCGAGGTAACGTAGAGGTCGTATCTACTGTCTGAAAGGCACTCAATGCACGTAACTGACGTGAGGTTAATCCAGTCAATCGCGCGCACACACTAGCTGAATATGCAGAGCTAGCGCGCAAATATTAACTATTAAGCTAGCTAGTACCTATTCCATTTATGTGGCGTCGTCAAATATGGAATCTTTGCTGTCGTCAATTTATTCCAAGATCAGCATGCATGTAAGTTAGTGCTTCAAAGTCCCTGTGATAAGGTTAGCGATAAACTGAACAGAACTACACTCTCTTCTACCATTGTTTTAAATATATTTAATGGTCTCGTTGCAAAAGCTAAATTGTCGCAAGGGAACTTTTATTTATATATTTTATTTCACCTTTATTTAACCTGTTAGGGCTAGGGGGCAGTATTGACACGGCCGGATAAAAAACGTACCCGATTTAATCTGGTTACTACTCCTGCCCAGTAACTAGAATATGCATATAATTATGGGCTTTGGATAGAAAACACCCTAAAGTTTCTAAAACTGTTTGAATGGTGTCTGTGAGTATAACAGAACTCATATGGCAGGCCAAAACCTGAGAAGATTCCATGTGGCCTGTCTGACAAGTTGTGTTTCATCTTGGCTCTTTTTATTGAAGACTGAGGATCTTTGCTATAACGTGACACTTCCTACGGCTCCCATAGGCTGTCAGAGCCCGGGAAAAAGCTGAACGATATCGAGGCAGCCTCTGGCTGAAACACATTATCGCTTTTGGCAAGTGGCCGATCAGAGTACTATGGGCTTAGGCGCGTGCCCGAGTCGACCCCATGCTTTATTTTCTTTTGTCTGTTTACCTAAACGCAGATTCCCGGTCGGAATATTATCGCTTTTTTATGAGAAAAATTGCATAAAAATTGATTTTAAACAGCGGTTGACATGCTTCGAAGTACGGTAATGGAATATTTAGAATTTTCTTGTCACGAATTGCGCCATGCTCGTCACCCTTATTTACCCTTTCGGATAGTGTCTTGAACGCACGAACAAAACGCCGCTATTTGGATCTAACGATGGATTATTTGGGACCAAACCAACATTTGTTATTGAAGTAGAAGTCCTGGGAGTGCATTCTGACGAAGACAGCAAAGGTAATAACATTTTTCTTATTGTAAATCTGACTTTGGTGAGTGCTAAACTTGCTTGGTGTCTAAATAGCTAGCCCTGTGATGCCGGGCTATCTACTGAGAATATTGCAAAATGTGCTTTCACCGAAAAGCTATTTTAAAATCGGACATATCGAGTGCATAGAGGAGTTCTGTATCTATAATTCTTTAAATAATTGTTATGCTTTTTGTGAACGTTTATCGTGAGTAATTTAGTAAATTCACCGGCAGTGTTCGGTGGGAATGCTAGTCACATGCTAGTCACATGCTAATGTAAAAAGCTGGTTTTTGATATAAATATGAACTTGATTGAACAAAACATGCATGTATTGTATAACATAATGTCCTAGGGTTGTCATCTGATGAAGATCATCAAAGGTTAGTGCTACATTTAGCTGTGGTTTGGGTTTATGTGACATTATATGCTAGCTTGAAAAATGGGTGTCTGATTATTTCTGGCTGGATACTCTGCTGACGTAATCTAATGTTTTGCTTTCGTTGTAAAGCCTTTTTGAAATCGGACAGTGTGGTTAGATTAACGAGAGTCTTGTCTTTAAAATGGTGTAAAATAGTCATATGTTTGAGAAATTGAAGTAATAGCATTTCTAAGGTATTTGAATAACGTGCCACAGGATTCCACTGGCTGTTACGTAGGTGGGACGATTTGGTGCCACCTACCCTAGAGAGGTTAACCCGGGTAGCAAAGATTATAGCAAACACCACTGAATTGGTGCTCACTAGCTTTGCAAATTCATTGTTAGAAGCCAGCCAATATGAAACAAACGATTAAAATTACAAAAGGTTGCAGCATATGTTGTGTAAATGGTGAACTCATACAGCTGTCAACTCTTGTCACTGCAATCCGTTTCACATTTGCTAGCTACCTTTTAGATCGAAGCCCATATAGAATGATAGAAGATAAGATGATAGAAGCCCATCTCCTACTGTAAATAACCTACATACTGTGTGTGTGTAGCCAACCAGGTAGAAAAATGGCAGAAAAAAGACAGACATCAGAGTATTTTTCAGTACACCAAAACGCAAAGTAAGAACCCTAGTAGCCTAATATCTCAAAGACTAGTTGATAAAATGTTCATAAGAAAGAAATGAAATTCTAATGGAAATGTTTCACAATGATGTCATTAGGCAGAGCAGGCAACAGATGGCACACAGACAGCAGAGTTGGGGACAGATATGCAGGGCCAGACTGGCAGAGACAGGGAGTCTCAGGTAAGTTTGTTGAGTCTTTGTTTGGCAACATTATGAAAGGTTCTCAATTTTTTTGACTTGTAAAATAGGAACATAATTGGACAATGCCATGGATACCCCCACTCTCAACTTAAACTGGTGACTGAACTAAGATTTGTTAAAGGCAATGGTATTGCTGTTGTGATTAGTTGTGTAGTTTTGGGTACCGGTAGTTAGGAGTACGGCAAACACCTTATTTCTTTGGTTCCTCAATATACATTTACCATATTAAACGTAGGCTATGTGTTACAGCACTACTTTTGGTGTCCCCCTCAGGAATTGCTCTTGAGAAAATGTAATGTAATTGTCCCCTCCAAAGTTGATATCAGATTTTCGCCCCTGGTTGAACATATCAACTAACCACATACCGGTGGTGTTCCTGCCCAGTGTTGCCAACTAATTTTCAGGGTAAATTGCTAGAGGCAGGTTGATTTGTTGCTAAAAGTTGCTAAATTACATTGTGATGTCATTGTGTGATAACGTAAAACTGCGTCATTACGTAGAATACACAATAACGTTACTCAAAGTGACTGGCCATCTCGGCATAAAATATGATTTGACATTTGTTCAGGTACAGACTCCCACTCTTTTCTGTACACTTTTGATTGACTCATGTTGATTGATGTTGTAAGTTCTGTTCAAGATCAAACATTCGTGACCAACTATATTCATTGGGTTTGGCTCGTGGAATCCGTGCTACTCAGTCAGCCAACAATGATTTGCAATTTGCGGAAATTGCTGCTGGCCTGCTGCTGACGTCACTCACAATGCACTTTTGCAGTCAGGCAAGTGTGTTGTTACTGAGTGTGTGACAGAGAAAATCATTTTTGTGTCATTTAGAGGGAAAATGCGTGCATTTTAGCGTTTGAGTCACTTTTCAAAAGTTGCTAAAAGTTCCAAATAATTTTTTTAAAGTAGCTAAATTTGTTGCTAGGTGCTGTTTGAAAAGAAAGTTGCCAGGGTAGTCTGAAAACTTGCTAAATCTAGCAACAAAATTGCTAAGATGGCATCACTGTTCCTGCCTGATTACGTTGAAGACGTTGCATTGCATCAACCAATTGTTGTGCGCCACGTCATTGACTATCAGGCATTACATCACTATATCATATGATGTAGTTAGCTTATATGTGATGTGTTATGTGATGTGTGTTTTGTCCTATATTTTTAATCCCAGCACCTGTCCCCGTAGTAGGCCTTTTGCCTTTTGGTAGGCCGTCATTGTAAATAAGAATTTGTTCTTAACTGACTTGTCTAGTTAAATAAAGGTTAAATAAAAAATAAACACCTATCCAAGCTTTGTGAGATCTGGCAGGTGTGTGAAATGTAGTCCGGCAGGAATGCCACCCATATGATATAGCGGTATAGCAATCTAATGTCGACTGCTCAGTCGATGACATGGCATGCAAATTACATACTATGTAACTATTGGTTGATGCAATGCATTATCTGTAATTTGGTCAGGGCCTGGAACGTGACCCTCAACTATCTGAATCAGGTATGTTAGGTTAGGGTTGGACTGAAATGGCGGTAGATCTCCATGAAGCGGGTTAGGTAGCTCTATTGTAACTTATGGGGTGGTAGGTAGCCTAGTGGTTAGAGCGTTGGACTTGTAACCAAAAGGTTACAAGTTAACCCACTGTTCCTAGTTGTCATTGAAAATAAGAATTTGTTCTTAACTGACTTGCCTAGTTAAATAAAGGTAAAATAAAAAATGAATTATGTTAGTACTAGTTTATATTTATTGGTGTGGACCATAGCAAAATTCCCTTTTGCAATGGAAAACTAAAAACATATAGGACAAGTTCAGGTAGTCCCTTGCAGTTTCAGTCCGTTTTCATTCTGTTTAGTGTTTAGTGAATACAACCCTGTTGCCTCCAACCAAGTCCCAGGCTTTTGTGGACACACTGCTCCACGACGGCTCATTTGCACTTCTATACTTTCAGTTTTGTTTTTGTGTAGAGAGCAGTCTCCCGCATTGGTCGTTGACTGACCCAGATTGCACTTTATGAATTTAGACAGACTGCCACTGCTCGCATGAAAGATAAAAAGGAATGATGTGACGGACTGGTTGTGGTCTCCCATCTCGTCTGTGTGTAGTGTCTTTAGTTTTGTCTGTTACACTGGTCGCAGCAAGACTTTATTGCCAAACAGAGTTGGTGGTAATTACTTTTTGTACAGCATGATAGGCAAAAACTCACACAAAGTTTGAATTTATTAGTAGACAAGTAGAATATTTTAAGGCACATTATGAATTGCAAGAGACAAAACAATATAGAACAGCAACATGAAAAAAACAGACATTATACAGCTGTGCCAGGAAAATAACCTTTCCCTCAACGTAAACAAAAGAGCTAATCGTGGACTTCAGGAGACAGCAGAGGGAGCACGCTCCCATCCACAGACGGGACTGCAGTGGAGAAGGTGAAAAGCTTCAAGTTCCATCAGTGAACATCTGAAATGGTCCACCCACGTGGTGAAGAATGCTCAACAATGCCTCTTCAACCTCAGGAGGGTGAAAAAATTTGGCTTGGCCCCTAAGACTCTCACAAACTTTTTCAGATGCACCATTGAGAGCATCCTGTCGGGCTTTATCAGTGCCTGGTACGGCAACTGCACCGCCCGCAACTGCCCAGCGCATCACCGGGGGCACACAGCCTGCCCTCCAGGACACCGACAGCACTCGATGTCACATGAAGGCCAAAAAGATCATCAAAGACATCAACCACCCGAGCCACGGCCTGTTCACCCCGCTATCATCCAGAAGGCAATGTCAGTACAGGTGCATCAAAGCTGGGACCGAGAGACTGAAATTCAGCTTCAATCTCAAGGCCATCAGACTGTTAAATAGCCATCACTAGCCGGCCTCCACCCAGTACCCTGCCCTGAACTTAGTCACTGTTAGTAGCCGGCCTCCACCGAGTACCCTGCCCTGAACTTAGTCACTGTTAGTAGCCGGACTCCACCCAGTACCCTGCCCTGAACATAGTCACTGTCGGTAGACGTCTACCACACCACTCAACCCTGCACCTTAGAGGCTGCTACCGTATGTACATAGACATGGAACACTAGTCACTTTAATACTGTTTTACTCATTTCATATGTATATACTGTATTTTAGTCAATGCCACTCCGACATTGCTCCTCCTAATATTTCTTAATTCCATTATTTTAATTAGATATTTGTGTGTATTGTTGTGAATGGTTAGATACTACTGCACTGTTGGAGCTAGGAACACAAAAATGTCACTACACCTGCAACAACATCTGCTAAATATGTGTATGCAAACAATACAATTTGATTTGAATATATCATAGAATCATGTAGAAGTTAAATGCATCTCTACCAGTATAGTCTGATAGCAGAATGTAGGAAATAGTTGGAATGGCTTTGTCCTATAGCAGGTGGAACTGAGAAGCTGTGAACTGTCAGTGCTCTCTGAGTGGAGGGAGGTCGTGAAGGTGGTGCGATGGATCTCTCATGTCTTTGAGGAGTAAAATTGTGGCTTCATATCTACATTCCGTTAAAGTCACCATCCATTGCCAAAAACGTGACGGTAGAGCTGGGGAGCAGGGTGGCAAAATATCGCCATCTGCATTGTACTCACTTAGATATTACTGCATGGTCGGAACTAGAAGCACAAGCATTTTGCTACACTCGCATTAACATCTGCTAACCATGTGTATGTGACCAATAAAATTTGATTTGATTTTCCAGCTCCTTCTCTAGCTCTTTGGTGCAACTCACAAGCTGAACATCACCCTACTCCAGCACAACATACTTGAATACATATGCTCTTGTAATATTGTTATGTTCTTATAATCTATATACTGTATATGAGCACCCTGTCAAATTTCTGTTTGTTCAATGTTCTGATTTTACAGCCCATTGTTACAAGATTATTTACAAACAGAAGCAAAATCACCATGTCAATAACAGAACAATAGTGTACCGCATCAGCCAACATATCATGTAACTACCTCACTAGTAAGTCCTAACAATAATCAGTGGAGTAGGTTGTTAGTGTGTTAATGGCACAAAGCTTATACTGAAACATGCCTTATTGCATCTATGACTGGATGTGAATAATGTGAAGTCAGTATCATCTGCCACAGGGCTTGCCTCGTGTGTAATCTTGTATTATGCCTTTGTGATTTCTTAGCTGATTATTTATTTAACAAGGCAAGTCAGTTAAGAACAAATTCTTATTTTCAATGCCTAGGAACAGTCTTGTTCAGGGGCAGAACGACAGATGTGTACCTTGTCAGCTCAGGAATTTGAACTTGCAACCTTTCGGTTACTAGTCCAACACTCTAACCACTAGGCTACGCTGCCACCCCAATTATGGTCCACTTCTCATATGAAGTTTGTGATATGAATACTGATCCATATATAACACTGAGTTAAGATACAGTACCAGTCAAAAGTTTGAACAAACCTAATCATTGAAGGGTTTTTCTGTATTTTTTTCTATTTTCTACATTGTAGAATAATAGTGAAGACATCAAAACTATGAAATAACACATATGGAATCATGTAGTAACCAAAAAAGTGTTAAACAAATCTAAATATATTTTATATTTGAGATTCTTCAAAGTAGCCACCTTTTGCCTTGATGACAGCTTTGCACACTCTTGGCATTCTCTCAACCAGTTTCATGAAGTAGATAACTACTGGATATTAAGTACAGTGCAGTAGGTGCCAAAGCAGCAAAGATTCAGTTCAGTTTTCATCAACAGTCTTATGGCTTGGAGGGAGAAACTGTCTCTGAGCATGGTGCTGCTACACTTGATGCTTTGATACAGTTTGCAAGACGGTAAAGGAGCCAGATGTCTTAGTTTACAATTTTGATATAAGGCAACGTTTACATACAGTAGTATGATTTGATATGCTTTCTTATTTTTCTTAACATTTTTATCCTGTTTTAGCATATAAAAAATGCTTGGAAAGATCAGAGGTTGGACCTAAGCAAGTGTTTAAATACTTCCCTACACATATAGAATATTTTTGATGCTTCTAACGTCAACAACAGTCAGAAGACGGTTGTACTGGCTGTGACAGTCATGGTCATCTTGTCTCCCCCACTCCCATCGTAGGCCCACCAGGACAAATGGGATTAAAAGCCCTGACTAAGACAGACGGACACAAAGTTGTTGTAGAACAGACTACAGTAGCTACAGATTTGAAACTACACTATCAGGGGGATATTTCATTGCAGAAGTTGTTAGAAAACTCCAAAATCAACTATGTGCTTGGCACAACAGATTTTGTCACATTTCCCTAACCGGTGCAGGGAACTGTAACTTTTATAGAAACTGAACTGTATGTACATGATCATCATTTTTGACTGGGAAGCAAGAAGTTGACAGGTTTGTTGACATGCATTACCATTCATAACTCCAACTAGTGGACAATGTTAGGAGTGCTGTGTGTTCTCAGCACAGTGGCACAGAAATATTTATCTGAGCCACAATCCCCACAGGGCCATACAGTAGCTCAGCCTCCTCCAAAACTCTACACACAATGCAGATGGAGTTGGGTGGAGGACATTCCAGCTCCACTGCAGGCATGTACAGTAGCTCCCTCAACAACGCTGCCTTTTTATTTATTTTTCTGATGGAGGAGGTGCATCACTGTAGCTGGGCACAACTTCTGCTGCAGAAGGAACCAGCTCTGTTCTCCCAGTACTCCTTAGACTAGAGAGTAGTGACAATTGTTACTGAGTGGACTATCCTGGTTAAATTAAGTTGAACAGAACTGAACAGAGCAACTTTCTCACCGATCCAAGTTGATAGCAGGGGTGTACTCGCTATCACGCCTCTAGTCAGGTCTCTGTAAACCAGCGTGGCTCTTTTTCTTCTAAAAGATGGCATCTATAAAGAAAAACAAGACAATAACAACTAAGTTTGATTCATTCTAAATTAAGATATAATATTAATTACATTTAAATGATCTGATACATATGACACATAATTATCAACTGTATCATAATGCATGACTAGTGGAGTTACTTTGCTTAAACTCTATTATTTTCTTATAGGGAATCTAAAAGACAGTTATGGGTAGGAAGTTGTGCTTCGCATGGACATTAAGTAGTCTGAAATGGCTCCAGACAGGTGATGACATCTTTTGGCTTCAACAAGCATGGGTCAGGAATATATTGGGCATCTTGGCTAATGGATGATTATAGTTGGAATTGCTATAATGTACCATCTAATACTTGCCTAGTCCAGCGGTTCTCAACCTTTTGGGGTTATTGTAGGCCCAATCACATCTTGCTCTGCCCATGGTATCCCCCATATGCATTTTAAATGTAGGCATATCATATGAAATGAGTCTTTCTAAGTACCCACTTTGGATATTGGTTCCTGGTTATATGAATGGTGTAAGCATTGGCTGGAGAGTTTAAATCCATGCAAGAAAGTGAACTAGTGCTCACATCGGTAAAAGTATGGAGATTCATGAGACAGACAAGAGACGCAGCAAAATAAATTAGACGCAGCTTAGCACCGAAAACAGTAAATGACACCGTGCCATGGTTAAGCCGAAGACTGCTAATGCAAAATTGCAAATCCTTTTAAATGGATTATATATTCAGATCGAATTGGACTCAATAAATATTCTCCCCTACTAAATCATTACATTAGCATTGTAAATCATGTAAAATATCTTCTTCTAGTTTTAGTTGCAGCACAATAAAATGTTCATTACCGCCACCAACGTATACGGGGGAGTAAAACAGCAGTGGTTGATGCTTTTTGTTTACTCGGAAAGTACGATATGAAACGTTGATTTCAACCTTCTGACCAACTAGTGTGTCTGATTCATATCGCGTGATTTCTGATAATAGTTATCGATTATATCGACTTATTGGTTCTGCATGCACCTTTACATGACACAGCGCACCAAGGAAAATTGTCCTCACCCAGCCACTGTAGATAGTCCCAGCTGTTTTTTTTTTCCAACCTAGGTTTATTTTTAGGGCAAATGAATATGATAGTCTGCCCAAAATTCAACGCAGTGGTAATGTCAAGTAAAGATAGCATACACGTTGGAAACTATTGTACGCAATGGCATTGCTGTGCAGCCTTTATCGCAAAGGGAGTGAGCTATGAAAGCGCCGCGATTTAGCCTAGTAATTTACCAGTAGGCTACTAAACCGCGACAATATTGTATCTCGTAGTGACCTTTTAGTTTATTTAGGGGGATGTTATACAGGTTCGGCGTCATTCTCACTCCGGAATGCCCGGACGTCGAGGTGTTTGTGTTAGGGTCCCGTCCGGAGATGGGTCACTGGGACCCAAACAATGCGGTTCTAATGAAACGGACGCAGGTGGTTTTGTCCATGCGCGAACCTTGCCTCTGGATCGCCGACGTGCATCTGGCAGAACCGTGCCAAGAGAGCCTGTGGTTGAAGTTCATCAAACGAGTGGGGGGCAATTTCATCTGGGAAGGTATTATAAAATGAATAGTTAAAATTTAGTCAGTGTCTGGGTTTATAGCCAACACAACTGTTTTTGATAATCGAATTACTTAGGCTACTGTAGGCCATGCTCAATGCTGAACTATTTCCATCTGTTTCCATGCCATTTACCGAGACCGAGGTACATTTTGTTTTATACTGGAAATTTGCTGAATATTCGGTTCTCTCTCGTCAATAGCTATTGAACCAAGCTAGAGGGTGGCATATCTGCGGAGATCATTGTAGCTCAGTCGGCAGCGAGACATGTAGGGATGAAAATATTTTAGTTGTCCCTCAGATTATTTGGAAACTGACTTTCTGCTTTGTATGCGTTAGCCTAAACCTACCCATTGTATTAAAAGTACATATTTTTCGTATAATTCACACACAATCAGAATTCGGTGCTTCAACTTCAGTAGCCTCTTCCCTCTCCTAATGGACCGAGGTAAAGACAGTTTCAGGTTGGCCTGTAGTTTTCCTTAAGTCCACCAACAGCAGTTAGGGACCGTCAACATAGTGACAAATCAAATTTTTCAAATTCCAATAGCTCTTTAACCATTACTCCTAAAACGTTTTAAAAACTGGTTGTAGCTAACCCGATGGCATAGACACACATTGCACACACTTTTTTTGTCGATTTACATATGTTTGAAATTATTTATTTACATTTTTGAATTTCAATAGCTCATTGGTCATATGACCTAGTGACTTCAAACAAGGTTCAGAATGTCCACTCGGTGGGCCTACACATGGCACACCCTTTAGTTTGTCAATTTTCATCTCACAAGATTTTACATGAATTTTTCAAAATGCAATATTTCAATAGCTCCTTGGTCATGTGACCTAGTGACTTCAAACAAGGTTCAGAATGTCCACTCGGTGGGCCTACACATGGCACACCCTTTAGTTTGTCAATTTTAATCTCACAAGATTTTAAAATTTTTCAAAATGCTAAATTTCAGTAGCTCCTTGGTCATGTCAATTACACACCTAAGAAGCGTGCAGTGTATATACACCCATATTGCATAACCTCTAGTCATGTATCTTCTATATTGTTGTACATTAATATTAGTTTGACAATTAGGGGGTTCAGTCCAGTGTTGTGTTTACCCTTTAATATTTATCTATAATAATTTGTAGTTCTAAGTACTTATTTTCCCTGTTTTTTATTTTTCCACTGTATTTAACAGTGGTACACAATAGGAGAGAAACAGATAATATCTCCTTTCGTCGTTAATATCAACCATAAAGGAAAAGGGCAAAGTACGAGAGTCATGCTATTAATTATCCAAAGCAGGGATGGCGAGTGAGGTAGTGAGGTAGGCTGCAGTGGGTTTGCTGGTCAATACATATACTGAACATGTAACCACAGTAATGGTGGCCAGTAAATTAATGAATAAAAATGTAATATAGGCAAATTAAACAGAAATTGTAGACCTTTAGTCTTTTCCAACATGTCACCAGACACTTAACTTAAAATAAGTATGAAATATTTCACAGTGTTAACTTTCTCTTTATCCCTGGTTGATGTACATTTCAGAGCCTCTTCAGTGTGGATGGGGTATAGCATACATTTTCAACAACAAAGACTGCACTTCCAGTTTGTGTTCTTCACTCTGAACTCTTTTGTCTTCATTCCTAGGCACAGCACATGGAACCACCGTTGGCATGCAAAACATTCAATCTAAAACAAAACAAAGCGTAACACGTTATAAATAATATAAAATATCAATGTAGTATGACGAATTAGCCATCCATTGTGTTATATCATAAATTGTCTTACATGCTGTCACTGTTGTCAAAAGATTATAAACATGTTAAATAAAGTTACTAACCCAGTCAGTCTTTGGGCCACATTCAGGTTCTTTATCAGTGGCACACATGAAGCAGTTGTTGGCTTTGTTGAACTCTGAAATCATAGGCCTGAACTGAACATATGGCTGTCCCACACAACTACATAAAAATAAAGAATTTACATTTACTTTGAATTAAATGTCATTACATACCAGACATTTTTAGTGGTTCCTCAGCCATTTCTTTTCGCAGTTGCTCCATGTGTTTTTGAAGGTTTCATATCAATTTGGGAGGGGATGTTGGACGTTCTGTGCAACTTGGCCATCTACACCAAAATATTAAATAGAGTTTTTGACCTAATTGTCACATAACAGCTAACCATTCATTATTGAAAATATAACTATCAAACCTGCATTACAAAGACCCTGCAGCTGAAGGTGTCCTGCTGCATAGTGTGAGTTATTTCCCCTCCTTTCCACTTTATGTCCACCCAATTGTCTTTTCCATGGCAGGATCTTCTCATTTTGAAGTATTCTTTTTTTTATGTAAACATAATGTAATTATGATTAGTTATAGGCAAATGAATACACAGGCCAAATTTGTATGCTGTTTTCCTTATCACTATAATCTAGTAGTCATTTAATAGTAGAGGTAATTTCCTTTATGCCCCATTCTACACACAGCCTAAATTATAGGCACTGAACCATTTACAGGACAATAATAAAAGTAGCATATAGGATCCAACCCTATCACAGAGTGAATAAATGTAGAGCGTTTGTAGACTTTAAGAAAAAAATATTAAGTGACAGTTTCCTCAGTACGTGCTTAAAGAAAGTCATATCACAAAGATGACAATGCCCACCAAATCTATGACAACAGAGAATGAATTGTACGCCACAAAGAGTTTGTCAAAATAATATCTGAAAATGTCAGTTGTTGAACATAATACTTCTATTTGCAATAGCAATTCATGATATATTCAGTTGAGGAATATTCCATGTACCAACACTACATGTAGGACGGACCTAAGACATTCCCACATACAGTATTTTTTTTATTTTTTTTATTTCATCTTTATTTAACCAGGTAAGCAAGTTGAGAACAAGTTCTCATTTACAACTGTGACCTGGCCAAGATAAATCAGAGGTGGGACACAAACAACAACAGAGTTACACATGGAATAAACAAACGTACAGTCAATAACACAATAGAAAATTCTATATACAGTGTGTGCAAATTAAGTAAGATTATGGAGGTGAGGCAATAAATAGGCCGTAGTGGCAAAATAATTACAATTTTGCAAATAAACACTGGAGTGATAGATGTGCAGAAGATGAATGTGCAAGTAGAGATACTGGGGTGCATAAGAGCAAAAAAATAAAATAACAATATATGGGGATGAGGAGGTTGGATGGGCTATTTACAGATGGGCTATGTACAGGTGCAATGATCTCTAAGCTGTTCTGATAGCTGATGCTTAAAGATAGTGAGGGAGATATTAGTCTCCAGCTAAAGTGATTTTTGCAATTTGTTCCAGTCATTGGCAGCAGAGAACTGGAAGGAAAGGTGGCCAAAAGAGGAATTGGCTTTGGGGGTGACCAGTGAAATATACCTGCTGGAGAGCGTGCTACGGGTGGGTGCTGCTATGGTGACCATGGAGCTGAGATAAGGCTGGGCTTTACCTAGCAAGGACTTATAGATGACCTGGAGCCAGTGGGTTTGGCGACGAATATGAAGCGAGGGCCAGCCAACGAGAGCATACAGGTCGCAGTGGTGGGTAGTATATGGGGCTTTGGTGACAAAACGGATGGCACTGTGATAGACTGCATCCAATTTGCTGAGTAGAGTGTTGGAGGCTATTTTGTAAATGACATTGCCGAAGTCAAGGATCAGTAGGATAGTCAGTTTTACGAGGGTATGTTTGGCAGTATGAGTGAAGGATGCTTTGTTGCGAAAAACAAAGCCAATTCTCGATTTAATTTTGGATTGGAGATGCTTAATATGAGTCTAGAAGGAGAGTTTACAGTCTAACCAGACACCTAGGTATTTGTAGTTGTCCACAAGTCAGAACCGTCCAGAGTAGTGATGCTAGGCAGGCGGGCAGGTGCCTGCAGCGATCAGTTGAAGAGCATGCATTTCGTTTTACTTGCATTTAAGAGCAGTTGGAGGCCACGAAAGGAGAGTTCTATTGCATTGAAGCTCGTCTGGAGGTTAGTTAACATAGTGTCCGAAGAAGGGCCAGAAGTATACAGAATGGTGTCGTCTGCGTAGAGGTGGATCAGAGAATCACCAGCCGCAAGAGCGACATCATTGATGTATACAGAGAAAAGAGTCGGCCCGAGAATTGAACCCTGTGGCACCCCCATAGAGACTGTAAGAGGTCCGGACAACAGGCCCTCCGATTTGACACACTGAACTGTGTCTGAGAAGTAGTTGGTGAACCAGGCGAGGCAGTCATTTGAGAAACCAAGGTTGTTGAGTCTGCCAATAAGAATGCGGTGATTGACAGAGTCGAAAGCCTTGGCCAGGTCCATAAATACGGCTGCACAGTAAAGTCTTTTGTCGATGGCGATTATAATATCGTTTAGGACCTTGAGTGTGGCTGAGGTGCACCCATGACCAGCTCTGAAACCAGATTGCATAGTGGAGAAGGTACGGTGGGATTCGAAATGGTCGGTAATCTGTTTGTTAACTTGGCTTTCGAAGACCTTAGAAAGGCAGGGTAGGATAGATATAGGTCTGTAACAGTTTGGGTCTAGAGTGTCTCCCCCTTTGAAGAGGGGGATGACCGCGGCAGCTTTCCAACCTTTGGGGATCTCAGACGATACGAAAGAGAGGTTGAACAGGCTAGTAATAGGGGTTGCAACAATTGCGGTGGATCATTTTAGAAACAGAGAGTCCAGATTGTCTAGACCAGCTGATTTGTAGGGGTCCAGATTTTGCAGCTCTTTCAGAACATCAGCTATCTGAATTTGGGTGAAGGAGAAATGGGGGAGGCTTGGCAAGTTGCTGTGGGGGGTGCAGAGCTGTTGACCGGGGTAGGGTAGCCAGGTGGAAAGCAAGGCCAGCCATAGAAAAATGCTTATTGAAATTCTCGATAATCCTAGATTTATCGGTGGTGACAGTGTTTCCTAGTCTCAGTGCAGTGGGCAGCTGGGAGGAGGTGCTCTTATTCTCCATGGACTTTACAGTGTCCCAGAACTTTTTGGAGTTTGTGTTGCAGGATGCAAATTTCTGTTAGGAAAGCAGAGGCTAGCTTTTTCAAACTGCCTGTATATATTGGTTCCTAACTTCCCTGAAAAGTTATATATCACGGGGGCTATTCGATGCTAATGCAGTACGCCACAGGATGTTTTCGTGCTGGTCAAGGGCTATATCTGTTCCCGGTCTAATTTTTTTTTAATGGGGCATGCTTATTTAAGATGGTGAGGAAAGCACTTTTAAAGAATAACCAGGCATCCTCTACTGACGGGATGAGGTCGATATCTTTCCAGGATACCCGGGCCAGGTCGATTAGAAAGGCCTGCTCACTGAAGTGTTTTAGGGAGCGTTTGACTGTGATGAGGGGTGGTCGTTTGACCGCGGACCCATTACGGACACAGGCAGTGATCGCTGAGATCCAGGTTGAAGACAGCAGAGGTGTATTTAGAGGACAGGTTGGTCAGGATGATATCTATTAGGGTGCCCGAGTTTACGGATTTGGGGTTCTACCTGGTCGGTTCCATGATCATTTGGGTGAGATTGAGGGCATCTAGCTTAGATTGTAGGACAGCCGGGGTGTTAAGCATATCCCAGTTTAGGCCACATAACAGTACAAACTGAAGATAAATGGGTGGCAATTAATTCACATATGGTGTCCAGGGGGCAGGTGGGGGCTGAGGGGGGGCTGTAACAAGCGGAAACAGTGAGAGACTTATTTCAGGAAAGGTGGATTTTTAAAAGTTAGAAGCTGTTTGGGCACAGACCTGTAAAGCATGACAGAACTCTGCAGGCTGTCTCTGCAGTAGATTGCACTCCACCCCCTTTGGCTGTTCTGTCTTGGGGAGAATGTAAACACAAACATAGAGGCATTTTTCAGCTGTGATTTTACCACTCAGAATCCAGAATGGATATGACAATGTGGCCAGCACAGGATGTAATACACCCTTACAACAATCTACTTTTTGATCTTCTTGACTTCTTATCTGGTAAACTGCTACTATGTGTCAAGAAAAGAGCCCAAATTAGGGGTTAGTGTACTCCAGTAAAAAAGGGCTGGTTTAGATTAAAAATTATTGCCCTGTGTCCCCGTTCATAGGGGCATGAGAGACTAGTCAGTGGTAGAATTGAGTTGGCACTTTATTGGCCCAAACACCCATAGACCCACTAGGTTGAGTTTACTCATGGACAGTAATTAGTAATTATATATTTTTTTCATTGATGCATTGTGTCTTCTAACTGTCCAAGAATAGGATCCAAAGCGTTAGGAAATATTTGTTCCCATAAATACAAAGGAGAATGTCTCTCCTCATACCTCTGGCACTTTAGTCAGACTGCCAGACTGCACCACAGAGCCAATCAGGAGAGAATACATACAGGTCAAGGGTGCCAATTGAAAGTCAAGGGGTGTGTCTGTGCCTTTTGGATTACTCTCTCTTTACAGAGAACCCCTGTGGTTCAAGTCAAGAGCTACCCTTCCCTTTTCAGTCTGCTCTGCACATGTCTGAAAGTGACAGAGCCAGCAGCCAAGAGTTTTTCACAGTATGTCCTAAAAAATTATTACACTTATGTATGTATGTAAAATGCTAATATGTATTAGATCCAGTGCAATGGAATAACTGAGACCTGAATTTGAATGCAGCGTGTTAAGATTCCTCTTCTCTCTTTCTCAACCAAAAACACTTGGCCTGATGGTTCATGCAGATACTGGGGAAGCAATATAGAAAGGTATTGATCCCTTAAATGATTTTACTATTAAATGACCCATATCAAAACCCTCATACCTCTTCACAAAAATGTACCTAAATCAATTTTGGAAAAAGGATTTTACTCACAAAAGACGTAGGAATGTATTTTTCCAGTTAGAAATAGGCCATGCATCAAATAACTATTTTCTATTCGAAAAACTAACCCTCAAATACACTATTGCATTTTGTAAGTTGTCTGCAGGTGGCTTGTTGTGAATGCACTCAAATATCAAGTCATTATCAGGTTATGGAAACTGAGTTCTAATACTCAACGTAGAAGGATTTGTCTTAATGTACAGTATATGAAAGTGATGCTATGAAAAGGATTCTTTCACGTTATAAAGCTCACTCTGACTGACAAATCACTGCCTATTACTGGGATTAAAAAAGAGCATATGAAACATTGCTTTTCATGAGGCCTACCTGTGCGCCTTCCTTTAAGCACCTCTGTTTGAACGCCTCTCCTGTCCTTGATCCATCCCACATACAGCCATTTGCAGATCTTTTCAGTGTCCATGTGAAAGATAGTTATTGCGAGGCTGGTTTGTTAACTTAATAAAAAAAAATTTAACACCCATGTAAAATGAAGGCCTGCAAAGCTTACAGATTTAAGTCTAATAGCATGAGATGAAAGTAGACAAACATCAGAGTGTGCGATATGAAGGTATAGTCAGTGGACATTTGAACCTTGTTTGAAGTCACTAGGTCACATGACCAAGGAGCTATTGAAATGTTACATTTTGAAAAATTCATGTAAAATCTTGTCAGATGAAAATTGACAAACTAACGGGTGTGCAATATAGAAGGGTAGTCAGTGGACATTCTGAACCTTGTTTTGAAGTCATTAGGTCACATGATCAAGGAGCTATTGAAATTTGAATGTAAAAAAAGTTTGTACTTTCATCTAGGAATACAAAATGCTGCTCACATTTCCACATGTTTATTAGCTTTGGAAAGCGAATGAATGTCCAAATAGTGAAAATAAGACCTGTGCAATGTTGTGTGCAATTTTTTCAACATGACACTTATTTGGAGTCTGTGGCTCAAGTGGTTTGAAAGCTATTAAGGTTTGAAAGAGCGAATATCCTTTGAAAATCCAACTTGAAACTGTCTTTACCTCGGTTCCTAATTGGGGGTGCGAGTTCAAGTGTGCCTATGTGTGGTCTCATTGAAATAGAGTAGGCTACCTACATGGGCGGGCAATCACGTGGCAATTAGCTTAAATATGAAATTAACTACAATATTTAAATATGTAAATACATATTGATAATAGAAAGAAGTGGTGGGCGCTCAACCAACGTGAGTTGAAGTGCAATCAAAAAATGTATAATTGAAAAGGAAATGGTACAATGTTTTTTAATTTTCAATAACTATCGATTACCTATTTGTCTCTGCCTGCAAATTGTCCTCCTAAAAGGTAGACTATATCCTATATGCAAAACATAGCAAGTGACGCTGTCATCATTCTTGCTGCTTCTTGTTCAGTAGCCATACCTGCGAGATCAGGTGCGCATCTGGTCTCAATTAAATAGAGTAGGCTATAGCCTATACATGGGTGCAGATGCAAGGGGCAGTTGTCTTTCCAAGAAAATGTACTTCCTAAATATGACTAGGCTATAGTTTACTACATTGCCCCAAAATAAATATTGATCACCCATATTTCTCTGTCTGAAATTTGTCCCACTTCTAAAAGGTAGGCTATAAAAATAGCTCAAGAGAGTGCAAGTCTCTCCAACTCTGCTCTCTTTAAACTACATCTAGCATATTGGCTGATATAGCCCAGTAATGCAAACAGCCTAATATACAGAGCATTCCAAGAGTATTCAGACCCCTTGACATGCTCCACAATTTGTTATGTTACAGCCTTATTCTAAAATTGATTAAATTGACGAGGGAAAAAAACAATCTATACACAATACCCTATAATGACAAAGCAAAAATAGTTTTTTTGACATTTTTGCAAATGTATCAAACATAAAAAACGTAAATCAGATTTACATAAATATTCAGACTCTTTACTCAGTACTTTGTTGAAGCACCTTTGGCAGCAGTTCAGCAATTACAGCCTCGTGTCTTCTTGGGTATGACACTACAAGCTTGGCACGACCGGATATAGGGGAGTTTCTCCCATTTGTCACTGCAGATCCTCTAAAGCTCTGCCAGGTTGGATGGGGAGCGTCGCTGCACAGCTATTTTCAGGTTTTTCCAGAGATATTTCAACGGGTTCAAGTCCGGGCTCTGGCTGGGCCAGTCAAGCACATTCAGAGACTTGTCCCAAAGCCACTCATGCTTTGTCTTGGCTGTGTGGTTAGGGTTGTTGTCCTGTTGGAAGGTGAACTTTCTCCCCAGTCTGAGGTTCTGAGCGCTCTGGAGCAAGTTTTAATCGAGGATCTCTCTGTACTTTGCTCCGTTCATCTTTCCCTCAATCCTGACTAGTCTCCCAGTCCCTGCCGCTGAAGAACATCCCCAAAGCATAATGCTTCACCATAGGGATGGTGCCAGGTTTCCTCCAGATATGACGCTTGGCATTCATGCCAAAGAGTTCAATCTTGGTTTCATCAGACCAGAGAATCTTGTTTCTCATTGTCTGAGAGTGCTTTAGGTGCCTTTTGGCAAACTCCAAGCGGGCTGTCATAGTCATTTTACTGAGAAGCGGCTTCCATCTGGCCACTCTACCATAAAGGCCTGATTGATGGAGTGCTGCAGAGATGGTTTTCCTCCTTGAAGGTTTTCCCATCTCCACAGAGGAACTCTGGAGCTCTTTCAGACTGACCATCGGGTACTTGGTCACCTCCCTGACCAAGGCCCTTCTCTCCCGATTGCTCAGTTTGGCCGGGCGGTCAGCTCTAGGAAGAGTCTTGGTAGTTCCAAACTTCTTTCATTTAAAAATGACGGAGACCACTGTGTTCTTGGGGACCTATAATGCAGGAGACATTTTTTGGTGCCCTTTCCCAGATCTGTGCCTCGACAGGATCCTGTCTCGGAGCTCTACGGACAATTCCTTCAACCTCATGGCAGCACAGACCTCTAAACCAAGCCTGCAAGGACTATGAAGATGGCATATTCTGAAACAGGAGTGGATGCAGAACAATCCACACGGAAAAATATATAATAGTAATAACAATAATAATAATAATTAATAATAATAATACGATTTTGGATTTCAATCTTCAATAGCTGATACTTAAAGTGTGCCAGGACTATGACAATTATATATTCTGAATCAGGGAAGGTTGGAGAAAAATCCAAGGCTTCTATTGTTGTTTAAATTTCGATATATTTTTGTTGTTTGTTTATTACAACAGGAAAAAAATCTCCATCCTTCCCTGATTCATAATAATTTTCATAGTCATGGCATGCTTTGTGAAGAGCTATTGAAGATTGAAATCAAAAATCAGTACCATTCAATTTACAGTACCATGTGTTGTGTGTGTTGGGTCATTGTCCTTTTGAAAAACAAATGATAGTCCCTCTAAGAGCAAACCAGATGGGATGGCGTATCACTGCAGAATGCTGTGGTAGCCATGCTGTTTAAGTGTTCCTTGAATTCTAAATAAATCACAGACACTGTCACCAGCAAAGCACCATCACACCATGTCCTCCATGCTTCAATCCGTTCACCTACTCTGCGTCTCACAAAGACACGGCGGGTGGAACCAAAATCTCAAATTTGGACTCGTCAGACGAATGGACAGATTTCCACCGATCTAATGTCCATTGCTCATGTTTCTTGGCCCAAGCAAATCTCTTGTTATTGGTGTCCTCTAGTAGTGGTTTCCTTGCAACAATTTGACCCTGATGGCCTGATTCACACAGTCTCCTCTGAACAGTTGATGTTGAGATGTGTCTGTTACTTGAACTCTGTGAAGCATTTATTTGGGCTGCAATCTGAGGTGCAGTTAACTCTAATGAACGTATCCTTGTGCAGCAGAGGTAACTCTGGGTCTTCCTTTCCTGTGGCGGTCCTCATGAGAGCCAGTTTCATCATAGCGCTTGATGGTATTTGCGACTGCACTTGAAGAAACTTTCAAAGTTCTTAATTTTCCGGATTGACTGATCTTCATGTCTTAAAGTAATGATGGACTTAACTTATTTGAGCTGTTCTTGCAGTGTGTTTTTTTACCAAATAGGGCTACCTTCTGTATACCACCCCTACCTTGTCACAACACAACTGATTGGCTCAAACGCATTAAGAAAGAAAGAAATTCCACAAATTAACTTTTAACAAGGCACACCTGTTAATTGAAATGCATTCCAGGTGACTACCTCATGAAGCTGGTTGAGAGAATGACAAAAGTGTGGGATGAGTGAAGGAAATGCCGCCAACAAGTGCTCAGAATATGTGGGAACTCCTTCAAGATTGTTGGAAAAGCATTCCAGGTGAAGCTGGTTGAGAGAATGCCAAGAGTGTGCAAAGCTGTCAAGGCAAAGGGTGCCTACTTTGAAGAATTTGTTTAACACTTTTTTTGGTTACTACATTATTCCATATGTGTTATTTCACAATGTTGATGTCTTCACTATTATTCTACAATGTAGAAAATAGTAAAAATAAAGAAAAACCCTTGAATGAGTAGGTGTGTCCAAACATTTGACTGGTACTCTTTATATATACACTGTATAATAGATCATGTTTTTTAGGTGTGGATTCTCCAACCACCCGATTCAGAATATACCATCTTCATAGTCATGGCATGCTTGGTTAAATAGCTATTTTAGAGACAACCAAATATCCAATGTAATTTTTTTTTACCAACGTATTGCCTAGAAGACTACAAGTTCAGTATTAATTATTCTGCCTCTCTTTCATCTGTAATAAGCCATTCAACCACTTGATGGCGGCAAAGGCACGTCTTTGAATTGCACAAGCTCAGGGGTTTGGCTCTTTCTGACAGAAAGGGCGGTGCAGGGTGATTATAGCATGCTTGTCCCATTACCACCTTAATGAATACCAGGATGGAAGGAAGGCCTTACAATGGCCCACCGAATTGCAATATCTCGTCCATCATTCCCTGCAATCTCACACATCTGCTGTATCTTCTTTAAATAAATATGTTTTGGGGGGGTATTTTGAAGTTTTGTTGAAAGATAGATTAGAATATGAGATGGATGAGGGGGACAGAGTTCAGAAAGTGAGTGGGGGATCTAACCGTTGCATATAGGGTCCCGGCGGCAGCACTACCAGTAGATCAGCCCCCGGCATCTGCTATATCTTCTTGATAAAGATACACATGTGAATGGTTTCCATGAAGCCTAGCTCGAAGTCCTCTAGGCCTATTTGCAAATGATTGGATTAACAGTGAATAGGACTAATAACTTCATGAATAACTGTTTCTTTATTTGGTGTTGTAAGCCTACTTGAAGGGCTATTACAGTACACATCACCTTAAAGTGAGAAGAAGAGGAGAAGCAAGAGAATTTACACCGCCCCAAAAAATCTGTCTTCGTGATACAAGCATGTTTTTGTATAGAGGTCTATTCTATGAGAGTGTCGAATTACATGAGGTTTATTTGATCGAATAGAAGTTTCGTAATGTTTAGGCTGTTACAACTGTACTAATATAAGTGGATGCACGTGGTATTCTGGCAACTTTGAGAAAAACAACTTAGTTCTGCCTGTTCACACAGGTATCTGACCTCTCATTGGCTAGAATGGTCCCACCTGATCTCGACCTGCCTTCAACCATTTAGGACATGTATTTCCATTGTTAGAGCGGTCACTTGGCTATCTTGTCAATATAATAGATAATCTTTGCCTTTAATACAAACATGCTTTATTTGCTTTGTTCCCAGGCAATGGTTCCCACCACGACAGATGTTGTGTGTACGACCAGAGCAACCTGGTGGACGGGGTGTACTGCCACCCTATTGGCCACTGGATCGAGGAGACGGGTCATACGGACGAGATGAAGCACACGACTGACTTCTACTTTGGCGTGGCCGGCCAGCAGGCCATGCATTTCAACAGGTAACATAATACCTGACCCCATTGTCTTCCCACAGGTGGCATCACTCCTTTGCAACGCTCATGAGTGTTTGAGGTTGTCTGTAGCCATCCCACGTGCGAGAGAGAGTTGGCTATTTGCGTTATTCAAATAATCAGCTTCCTCCTTCTTTTCTTTGAGGCATCAGTGGATAGCTGTGCCTCCAAGCAAACACTAGAGACAGACTTGTATCCTAGTGAGTTTAACTACAGCACCCCTTCCCCCAGTAATGAAATGAGACGCTTGTTGTAAGTTATTGTTTGCCTGCCTTTTGTGATGTGAAAACTGGTGTGTACATAATTTGATAATGCTGTAAAAGTTAATGAGTTCCCCTGAGGGGGTGTGTTTCCCTGGTAAGTGGGACAGCTTTTTTAATGGAGCTCTCTTCCACATTCTGCCAATTAAGTTGCCCCTTTCAAAGCAAAAGGGCTTCTTTCAATAAGATGTAGATTTTATTTTGTCTTGGTATTATTTTGTCTTAGAATAATTTATGACTATTAACTTAATGTTTCCAAAAATGTGCTCCCCGTAACTTCAGTGCAGTAACTGCCAAATAAAGGAAACACTTTGTAAATGAGGGATACAAACTATATTGAAAGCAGGTGCTTCCACACAGGTGTGGTTCCTGAGTAAATTAAGCAATTAACATCCCATCATGCTTAAGATCATGTATAAAAATGCCCAGTTGCCCATTATTTCGGCTACCATGGCTAGAAGAAGAGATCTCAGTGACTTTGAAAGGAGTCTCAAAGGATCATAGGGGGTTTAAAGGGTGTGTGTGTGTGTGTCTCAGTCACCAGATCTCAGCCCTATGGAACACTTATGGGAGATTCTGGAGCGGTGCCTGAGACAGCGATTTCCACCACCATCAACAAAACACCAAATTTTGGAATTTGTTGTTGAAGAATGGTGTTGCATCCCTTCAATAGAGTTCCAGACACTTGTAGAATCTATGCCAAGGCGCACTGAAGCTATTCTGGCAGCTTATGGTGCCCCAACACCCTATTAAGTACCCCAAGGCTCAATCCTAGGCCCCACTCTCTTCTCAATTTACATCAACAACATAGCTCAGGCAGTAGGAAGCTCTCTCATCCATTTATATGCAGATGATACAGCTGGCCCCTCCCTGGATTGTGCGTTAAATGATCTACAACAAATCTTTCTTAGTGTCCAACAAGCTTTCTCTACCCTTAACCTTGTTCTGAACACCTCCAAAACAAAGGTCATGTGGTTTGGTAAGAAGAATGCCCCTCTCCCCACAAGTGTGATTACTATCTCTGAGGGTTTAGAGGTTGAGTTAGTCACCTCATACAAGTACTTGGGAGTATGGCTAGACAGTACACTGTCCTTCTCTCAGCACATATCAAAGCTGCATGCTAAAGTTAAATCTAGACTTGGTTTCCTCTATCGTAATCGCTCCTCTTTCACCCCAGCTGCCAAACTAACCCTGATTCAGATGACCATCCTACCCATGCTAGATTATGGAGATCAGCAGGTAAGGGTGCTCTCGAGCGGCTAGATGTTCTTTACCACTCTGCCATCAGATTTTCCACCAATGCTCCTTATAGGACATATCACGGCACTCTATACTCCTCATCTCTGTATAGATGGTCATCTCTGTATACCTGTCGCAAGATTCACTGGTTGATGCTTATTTATAAAACCCTCTTAGGCCTCACTCCCCCCTATCTGAGATATCTACTGCAGTCCTCATCCTCCACATACAACACCCGTTCTGCCAGTCACATTCTGTTAAAGGTCCCCAAAGCACACACATTCCTGGGTCGCTCGTCTTTTCAGTTCGCTGCAGCTAGCGACTGGAACGAGCTGCAACAAACACTCAAACTGGACAGTTTTATCTCAATCTCTTCATTCAAAGACTCAATCATGGACACTCTTACTGACAGTTGTGGCTGCTTTGTGTGATGCCTTGTTGTCTCTACCTTCTTGCCCTTTGTGCTCTTGTCTCTGCCCAATAATGTTTGTACCGTGTTTTGTGCTGCTACCATGTTGTTTTGCTACTGTGTTGTTGTCATGTTGTGTTGCTACCATGCTGTGTTGTCATGTGTTGCTGCCTTGCTATGTTGTTGTCTTAGGCCTCTCTTTATGTAGTGTTGTGTTGTCTCTCTTGTCGTGATGTGCATTTTGTCCTATATTTATATGTTATTATTTTATTTTTTTAATCCCAGCCCCCGTCCCCGAAGCAGGTATTTTGCCTTTTGGTAGGCTGTCATTATAAATAAGAATTTGTTTTTAACTGACTTGCCTAGTTAAATTAAGGTTAAAATATTTGTTTTTAAATTAACACACTATGTTGGTGTTTCCTTTATTTTGTCAGTTACCTGTATTTGATCCTGAGGTGAATGGCTCCTCCCACCACATCCTCATGTCATGAGTGTGATGCTTCACCCTGTTCAATCTCCAAGCAGCGACAGCCAGCCATGATTACTCTCCTCCTTCCTTTTTAAGCTTTGCACTCTCACACACCATTTTAATTACTATGGGAACTGGGTTTTGTAAGGCACTCAGCAATTAATTCAGTGGGACAACGCATTCAAGGGCTCTTCAGAAGTTAAACCATTAGTGGTTGTATCGCATCAACCCCATGACCTTCTCTTTTCACTTGTTGGAGAGATGGGGGGGGGGGTCAATATTTAGCTATGTCCTCTGGGCACCTCATAGATAGCTCATTTCGTTAACGATAGCTCGCCAAATCCATTAGAGTAACAAAAGATTAAAAGTGTTAAAGACCTTAAATAGATTTTTGTAAAGAGGAGGGCAAAGCCTAGGGGAGGTCACTGATAATAATCCTTTCCAATGTGACAGCCAGACTGTCACCATCAGTTATTTTCTTATTTTTGTTCCCTCCTTCTCTTCACAAACTGTGAGAGAGATGGCGAGTCATTTCATTTGGCTGTGTCATAACAATTCAGTGGCACGTTGGACTAAATTAAGTCATTTACTAACAGCAGATTGAGAGGTTGTATTCAATGTAGTTATTCAATGTTGCGATTGGAAATAGAATTGAGCGGTACATTTTTGTGCTGGATGTGTGATTCTTTGACTTTGATATTATGGGTGAAAGGGAAAGGGGGATACCTAGTCAGTTGTCCAACTGAATGTATTCGACTGAAATGTGTCTTCCACATTTAACCCAACCCCTCTGAATAAGGGCAATAGGAAAAAGTGGGGTGAAATAAATGACAAAGACCCATTACAGTAGCAAACACACACACCCACACACACACACACATTTGCCCTCTTTGCTCAGGTCACACACCCTGCGCTGAGGTGAGCTGCAGGACACAGCAGAAATTAGCCTGGTCCCCCTGAAGCTCTGGACACACACCTTGCATGAAAATGAGAGCGAGGGTGGCCACTGGCTTGGTCCAGCTGGTTTTAATTTGTAATTTGTGGCCCATGACCTTACAAGCTTTTGTCAAGGACCTCTGTGCTGCAGGAGGTAAATTAGCTTTTTAAATGAGAATTCCAGGCTGGTATCAGTGAAGCCACTGGTATCATATACACCTCATTCTCTAATACATGTATTATTGTTTATCTGAAAGAGAGGTTCATGGCCTTTCCAGGAGCATTGTCGATCAGAGGTGACTCCCAACATGTTTGTACAGTTGGGCTATTTCAATAGTTTAGATCTGTTTGTTTCTGTTTACTGTAATATTCTGTTTACTGCCATGCCAGGACTGGCCAAGTTTACCCAGTGGGAAAGAAGATGATCTCACACCAGCCCACACCTCCATCTGTACCAAATGGGCCAGTTAAGCCTTTAAACCATGTTTTAAAGCTGACACACAGTGAGGAGAACACGAAAACCTACTGTAGATGCTACTAAATACAAAACTACACACTTGGGATTTTCGAGAGAAGTTTACACTGTATCCTTGTGTTGAATCAGTATGCCCATTTCTATGAGAGTTGTGAATCACTCAATTCCACTGGATTTTAGCAGAACTGAATAGAGTTTCCAGATGTAGAGAGAGTCTTTCTTAGAAAAACAACCAGCTCTAAATCTAATGTGGAGGCAAAAGTTCCTGAATAATCTCCATTGAGCTCTTAAGCAAATCAGCAGCATCTGTCTTTGAGTGCCACCGCCCTGGTTTTCCATTAAAACCCAGAAGTCTGTGTCCATCTCTGTTTTTTTCTGGTTCAATAAAAGTCAATGAACTAACTAGACCAGACCAGCTGCTATTGCATTGGTGTCTATGGGAGGCACACCCAGTTAAGTAGACCAGAACTTACTTTTTTTTTTTCAATAGTTCACACAGGCCGTTAACCATCTTCATTTATCCACCATCTTTGGTGTCACTCGAGGACATCACTCTGTGAAGCTGTCCATGCTTTTATGTGTCACCTCCCACTGACTGTTGATTTTACGCATGCTAATGAGCTCTAAATGGAGTCTGGCTGAGAATGACAGGGCAGAAAATGAAGGGAGGAGGTCAGGGGACAAAAACAGCTGGGGAAAATGACAGGAGAGGGAGAGAGCGATGAGATGAAGGACAGAGATCGCTTTTCCGAGAAGTGGGGAATTTTTTTATCTTTTGGGTGGAGAAAGAAATTTGATGAGAGAAAACAGCTTTAGATCACTTGCCTGTGGTCTGTCTGGGAGAGTTTCTAAAAAATACCACCGCTCTCCCCAGGAATCAGACTAGTGCCTTTTAGCTCTCTCTCACCCCCTGGGCATATTACCTTCCACATTCCAACCCCTCAACCCTCTGCGCTTCTCTTACCTCCCCATACTACACTCCCTCAACCCAACTCCCTCAACCCCATCAACCCTACTCCCTCAACCCCATCAACCCCACTCCCTCAACCCCATCAACCCAACTCCATCAACCCCACTCCCTCAACTCCATCAACCCCACTCCCTCAACCCCACTCCATCAACCCCACTCCATCAACCTCACCCCCTCAACCCCACTCCCTCAACCCCATCAACCCCACTCCCTCAACCCCATCAACCCCACTCCCTCAAACACATCAACCCCACTCCATCAACCACATCAACCCCACTCCCTCAACTCCATCAACCCCACTCCCTCAACCACTTCAACCCCGTCTACCCCACTCCCTCAACTCCATCAACCCCACTCCCTCAACCACTTCAACCCTATCAACCCCACTCCCTCAACCTCATCAACCGCACTCCCTCAATCACATCAACCCCACTCCCTAACCCCACTCCCTAAACCTCATCAACCCCACTCCCTCAACCACATCAACCCAACTCCCCCAACTCCATCAACCCCACTCCCTCAACCACATCAACCCAACTCCATCAACCCCACTCCTTCAACCCATCAACCCCACTCCATCAACCCCACTCCCTCAACCTCATCAACCCCACTCCCTCAACTCCATCAACCCCACTCCATCAACCGCACTCCCTCAATCACATCAACCCCACTCCCTCAACCTCATCAACCCCACTCCCTCAACTCCGTCAACCCCACTTCCTCAACCTCATCAACCCCACTTCCTCAACCTCATCAACCCCACTCCCTCAACCACATCAACCCCATCAACCCAACTCCCCCAACTCCCTCAACTCCATCAACCCCACTCCCTCAACCACATCAACCCAACTCCATTAACCCCACTCCTTCAACCCATCAACCCCACTCCATCAACCCCACTGCCGCAACCTCATCAACCCCACTCCCTCAACTCCATCAACCCCACTCCCTCAACCACATCAACCCCACTCCCTCAACCTCATCAACCCCACTCCCTCAACCACATCAACCCCACTCCCTCAACCCCACTCCCTCAACCACATCAACCCAACTCCCTCAACTCCATCAACCCCACTCCCTCAACCACATCAACCCCACTCCCTCAACCCCATCAACCCCACTCCCTCAACCCCATCAACCCCACTCCCTCAACCCCGTCAACCCCACTCCCTCAACCACATCAACCCCACTCCCTCAACTCCATCAACCCCACTCCCTCAACCACTTCAACCCCGTCAACCCCACTCCCTCAACCCCATCAACCCCACTCCCTCAACCACATCAACCCCACTCCCTCAACTCCATCAACCCCACTCCCTCAACCACTTCAACCCCGTCAACCCCACTCCCTCAACTCCATCAACCCCACTCCCTCAACCACTTCAACCCTATCAACCCCACTCCCTTAACCTCATCAACCCCACTCCCTCAACCACATCAACTCAATCAACCCCACTCCCTCAACCTCATCAACCCCACTCCCTCAACCACATCAACCCCATCAACCCCACTCCCTCAACCTCATCAACCCCACTCCCTCAACCACATCAACCCCACTCCCTCAACCACATCAACTCAATCAACCCCACTCCCTCAACCTCATCAACCCCACTCCCTCAAATCCTGTGCCCCCTATCTGCTACCAGGGTCCTTCAACGGGTATGGCTGAGCATCAAGCCCACTCTGTCACCCCCTCTTTGTCTCCCCCACCCCACTGTTCCCTCTGCTCGTTTTCCAGAGTCCTGCCCCGGGTGTTTCTGGGTAGCTGCCCTCGCCAGGTGGAGCATGTGACCCTCAAGCTGAAGGAAGAGCTGGGTGTTACCGCGGTGATGAACTTTCAGACTGAGGGGGATATGGTCAACAACTCGTCCGGCTGTCGCCGCGACCCCGGGCAAGAAATGACCCCAGAGACCATGATGCACCTGTACAGGGACTGTGGCCTGGCGTACGTGTGGATCCCAACACCAGACATGAGCACTGAAGGTGAGGTAGGAGAGGGGGGTCTGGGGTGTGTTCAGGACTGCAACTGTGTCTCTCCAGGAGTGAAGTAGACAGTCATGAAGCCCTCATTTATGGATCTGGGAAATGTCCAGGAGTAGTAAAGAATAGTCAGAAAGCCCTCCTCTGACATATCTTTGTATGTCGCCCCCTGCAGGCCGGACTAGAGTGCTTCCCCAGGCTGTCTTCCTGCTGCACGGTCTCCTGGAGAACGGTCACACGGTCTACGTTCACTGTAACGCTGGCGTTGGGCGCTCCACCGCAGCCGTGTGCGGTCTTCTCATGTACGTCCTGGGCTGGAGCAAGAGGAAGGTGCAGTACTTTGTGACAGCCAGGAGGGCGGCGGTGTACATCGACGAGGAGGCACTGGTAAATGCCCAGGAGGACTTCATGCAGAAATTTGGACGCCTGCGCACCTCTGTTTGCTATCCGCAAACATGAGAGTAGAGCCCCCTGTGGTGTGGAGTGTTGCTGCCTAGCTGTGCATGGCTGTCTGCCAGTGTGCCATAGAGACAGTGGAGAAAATATGTTTAGTTGACTTGTGCGGAAGATGCCAGAAGGCTAAATAACTTAAGTGAATATCAACCTCTGCACTGATTTGATCCAATGCAAATGACCAGTTTAGTTGAGTGGCTGTCATAAACTGGTCAATGATGAGGTACCCAGAGGGAATTCTACTAGCTGCTGCCAACAGGTTCAGAAAGCTATTAATACTTCTCATTGTGATGTGTTTGTTTTTCAGCTTTGGGGTTGTTTTTCATTTATTTATTGAAGGTATTATTTCTAATTGCGTCGTGAAAAGGCAGTTGAGTCCAGAACATTGTCTGTAGATTTCTGTTGTTGTCTGCTGGGGTTTTAGAAGGACCTTTTGTTCCACCCTTGTTTTAATTAATCAATGAACAGAGCTGACATTTCAAAAAAGGCACCTTGAAGCTGTTGTGGTGACGGCAGAGCTGCTAATGGAATACTTATGACTGACTGAGACTTGTAGCTCCTGCAGGATCCAGCCTGAGTTGCAGATCCAGACAACAGTAAATATAAACTGGGTCAGGCACAAAGTCGGTGGCAAGGTGAGAATTTCACTGTCATGAGGGTGAGTTTAGGAAAGAAAAGAACTATAAACTGCTCCTATTTTGCTCTCAGCCTATCTTCTCTCCACATTATACTCCTCAGTAAGAAGGGATTACTGCTGTGTCACCTCCGCTACCTTCTGAGAGAAATTGTGTCTTTTCATAGTCAATGGTGGCTCCCTGCAAATACAAATGATGGTTGCTTTTGTTATGTAGAAGCCTTAATGCCGCTGCAAATAGAAAAATGTAATATCCTGCAAAATAAAAATAAATAAAAAGCCGGCCTGCACTCGCTCTCTCTCTCCCTCTCTCCATCTGAAAGAAGAGGCTGCTGCCAGAGGAAGAATAAGACTCCTCCAAACGTCTTTTTGTTTACGTATCCCAACAACGCAATATTATTCAGGTCCTACTTATGTGTAAGTAACAAAACAACATTTCCTCCAGACCACTTCTAATGCATGCATAATAAGAACTGAGTTCATGTCAAGACTTGCCTCTCTGTGGCCAACTTCAAAGGAGCTGAGAGTGCTGGATAGGTTTGAAGCAGCCAACTTTCTCCCATGATGCCGCCAGGGGCTGAATGTTGTTGTTTACCCATATTGCTCTGTGGTACAGAATGTTATTTTACTGAGTGGTTATTTGGTGCACAGAATGCACAAGCAACAGAGGTGCGTTGAGTTTGTTTTGACATTTGCTACGTTGCGGAACGGTTTGTATTGAACAACACGTTTTCCCCAAATGTTTTTGGGATGTTCTTGAACAGATTTTGAGGTATGTTTTTTCCCGTTTGGTGGGTCTGGCAAGATGTGGCTTGAAGCAATGAGTGGTGTATTAAATGGGCAGTGGCCATGCTGTCAGTGTTCCACAACCCAACCCCTCCCCGTTTTTCAACTGGTTGTTCAATACAGCATCACTTTCGTTCAATTGAACATTCCAGAACTTAAAAACGTACTGAATGCAGCCCAGGTGTCCCTACCTAGACCATACCTTACCCATACCAAGCTATATAGTAAAACCTTAGACCAGTTGTTATAGGGCCATAATGCATCGCACTGTAGTGGTCAGAAGTGTGTGTGAGTGAGAACGAGAGCCAAGAGAAACATTTAGAATTTTAAAAGCTGTGTGTGTTTGTGAGGACGAGAGACAGCGTGGAGCAAATCATAGTAACGCTTTCGTGAAATTTAATCCATAAATAGCTTAAGTTAAGAGTTTGTGTTTATCTCGTTTCTGTTGCCTGTTCTAGGCAGTTGTCCCTGGCAGCTATCAGCATGTATTTATTATTTCTGCATTCATTTATGTGATTTAATCCATAACACATATCCATTCTTCTAATTCGCCTTCCAAATGATTTAGTGGTGGAGCCGCAGTGAAGATGGATCCTTTCCTGTTCGCGCTCCAGTAAAATGTTGTTAAATCAAATTCAAGACGGAAAACACCCACTGGGTTGAATATACAGTTTATGGGCCAATCAAACCCTCCAGCAGTGTTTACGGGGGCTTGGTGGTATTGCCAAGGCGGGAGGGTAAGATGGAGGGTTGAAATTGACCTTTATTCTCAACGATAGCCCAAGGGAATATTATGCATTTATATCACAACCATTAACATTTATAGAATGATCATGTTTATATTTCAATTTTGGTCATTGGTCAAAATAGAACCAAACTTTTTCTGAAATGTGTCTACAGCAGAGGTTCGCAATCCTGGTCCTAGGAACGCAAAGGGATGCACATTTTTGTTTTTACCCTGCACTACACACCTGATTCAAATAATCCAAGCCTGATGATGAGTTGATGATTTGAATCAGGTGTGTACTGCTATGGCAAAAACGTGCACCCCTTTGGGTCCCCAGGACCAGGACTGAGAACCACTGGTCTAACAGGGTTGCATTTCACAGACAGAACACGGACTGTGTTCAAAGTCGACGATAATATTGTCATGTATCTTATTTTATAGCCTAAATCTCATGTGAAACAAAACAACTTTGTCATCGACCGATGGTCTCAGAAAAACAAAAGTCTGTAGCACGGTTTGTAGTTTCGTGTGAGGCAGGCAAATTTATACAAATATATATGCCTTCACAGTAGGTCTATTTAAATTAAGGACTTCTCATCCCATGACAATTTAAATTTCACAAATTATATCTCCGTAGAATCATAACTACTTGGCCAGCGGATAGGCCTAGGCTATACAGTCATTACCTGCTGGTGAAGTATTCATTTCTTTCAAGCTGTAGACCGACCAGCAAATCAGAAAAGTCATTGGCCTGAGGGGAACCACATTGCCTGTGTGTGAAAGGAAGGTACAGCCAGCAACTAACTTCAATGGCTCAGCAGCCCATCGTTTAACTTTTTATCTCATTCTTTCATCCTCTAGTCCCCAGTCCTTGTGAGATTGACAGGCAGACTAAATACAAGATGGATCTCAAAGGTTTTCTGTGACAAATCAATGATCTCTTAACCCACCAAATGAACATAATAGGCTATATGTCACACAGCAATGGTATAAGGTGCTGCCATACTATGAAACGTGGATGTTACTTTCTAATTTGAACCTCAGTCTGACTGTAAGGAGAAAGGTATGTTTTGTTGACCTGCATTTGGGTCATTTCAGCTGGGTAGTATGAGCTTTTCACAAATGTCTCATTCATCTTTCACTGGGCTCTTCTAGCTTGCGTCTGTCTTCTGTGGGACAGTCATTCATCATCACGAGATGTAGAGCTTTCGTACCTGCAATGGCTCTTCCTTGCCTGTCGCTCAAAAAGCCATCCATGTTTTATATTTATCACATTAACTTCTGGACTCCTGAATCGATTATAAAGCAGGCTTATTGCTTCAGTGATCCCACATGTATGTCCTATGGTGTGTGCTTGGAGAGCGGGGTTGCGGTGACCAACCTGGTCTCATTTTGTATTATTCTGTACGTAAATCCGAGACACTCCATTTAGTGTGATATGTTATGTTTCATATGGTTACATAAGACAGATGGTTACTTAAGGCAAAAACAAAAGTAGGGTGGGTGGTTGACCGTATAACGCGAACGTCTAGCAACCCAAAGGTTGCAAGTTAGAATCTCATCACAGACAATTTTAGCTAATTAGCAACTTTGCAACTACTTAGCATGCTTGCTAACCCTAACCTTACCTCTTTTAGCTAACCCTTCACCTAACCCTTCACTTTAACCCCTTTTTAGAAGGAAATGTTTTGTGTGTTTTTCGCATTGTTTGTAACTTATTTTGTACATAATGTTGATGCTACCGTCTCTTATGACCGAAAATAGCTTCTGGATATCAGAACAGCGAATACTCACCTCAAACTGGACAAAGATTTTTTCTTTAATGAGTCTGACGCGAAGGATGTACTATTTCTCTGAGACCAAATCCCTGTCATTCACGTGAAGAAAAGATGGAGGTACAGGGGGCAGAGATCGGTGTGCCTTGTGAGAATTTGTCGACGAGTGAGTAACCCGCCTCTACCATCTGTTCTATTGGCCAACAGGCAATCACTGGAGAATAAACTGGATGAGCTCCATTCGAGACTATCCTACCAACCGATAATAGACAGTTGGCTGGGCTTTCCGTCCATCAGCAGGACAGAACAGCTACGTCCAGTAAAACGAGGGATGGGTGTGTGTCTATTTGTCTAACAGCCTAAGAAAGTCTCAAGGTATTGTTCACCTGAGGTAGAGTACCTCATAATAAGCTGTAGACTAGTGGTCACCAACTTTTTTTTCACCATGGACCAGTCTCATATATTTTCCCGGACCGGCCGTCGGGGGTTCACGACACAGTCAGTGGTGACTTTTTTTCTGAAAGAAATCTCTGCAGCGGCTCTCGTAACTCAAACTCTCTGGCAAGCGATCTACCCCTGGATAGCCATCTGACTTCTGTGTATAAGAGAAGGCGTTTGTGCTCTGCGTTCATTTCCTCATACAGCTGCCCAAACAGACGCAAGTTATTAAGGGCGTGTGCTTTGATGTGATTGATAACTTTAATAACATCATTCAATACGAAGTTAAATTCAGGTGACATTTTTCGGCTAGCCAGCATTTCTCTGTGAATGACAGCGCGTAGACTCACATTCAGGCGCAACCTATTTAACCCAGGTAGTGAAACCAGACAGCCATCCAGTCATGGCAGCAGCCCCATCTGTGCATACGCCAACACAGAATGACCAATCCAATTTTCCTGACATGTAATCATCCAAAGACTTGAATAGTTCTGCGGCCGTTGTGTTAATCGGCAGGGAAGCACACACAACATATCCTCATGCACATCATCCTGAAATATATATCGCACATAAACAAGCAGTATTGCCTTGCTGTCGACGTCGGTAGATTCGTCAACCTGGATTGCATACCACAGTGACTTGTTAAGCCTCTAACAATTATGTCTCAACGTCCTCCGCTATTTCATCAATTCGCCTAGTGACGGTGGTAGCCGAAAGAGGAACCTGTGCTATCTTTTTAGCTGCAGCCTCTCCTAAGAGTTCACGGCAAATGTCCTTAGCAGCAGGTAGAATCAACTCCTCGCTAATAGTGAAAGGCTTCTTGGCCTTAGCAATACGGCTAGCCACTAAGTATGACACTCTCAGTGCAGCCACGTTTGTTGATGCGGTGGCTTTCAAGACTTGCTTCTGTTCTTCTTGTTCACGTTTTCTTCGCTCAAAGAATTCATCAGGTTTGTCTTTAAGTGCAGGGTGCTTGGATTCGATGTGCCGAAACAGTTTTGAGGGCTTCATTGCCTCATTAGATTGCCTATCTCCACATACTCCGCACAGGGGGCTTGGAGCATGCAAGTCACCTGTTGCAATAAAGCCATATTTTAGGTAGGACTCATCATATTTGAATGAGGCTTTCTTTTTTTTGTTGCAGTTTTGGGCTCTGCTGTCTCTGCATTATCGACATCGTTGTTGGGCCTTTTATCTCCCTTACCCCTTCCCGAAGAAGCTCTCCAGTGACGTTTGTTTGTTTTTATTCATGTCACCTAACATAGCTAGCTAGTACAAAGTTGTCGGGTAACACAGCTCACGCAGACTGTGATGAACTCGCGGCATGCACATTACTCAAGTTCAAAATCTGTAAACTGTTGTGGGCGTGAGATATTAGAGTGGTGAGAAAAGGACCAACAGACTGCACCAAGTTCAATGTAATTACTGCACAAATAGCCTATAATTGTGTGTGTGTATGTATATATATATATATATATATATATATATATATATATATATATATATATATATATATATATATATATATATATATATATATATAATATATATATGGCCTTATACAGCTCGTTGAGTGCGGTTTTAGTGCCAGCATCGGTTTGTGGTGTTAAATAGACAGCTACGAAAAATATAGATGAAAACTCTCTCGGTAGATAGTGTGGTCTACAGCAGCGGTCCCCAACCACCGGGCACATTAGCTGCCGGGCCGCACGGAAAGGATAAATATATATTTTTTTTTACAGATGAAAAAGGCCATAAGCAAACAAGGAAATGCTCATCCAGAAATGGCGGCGCTCCTAGTGGCTGAGGACTTTGTGCTTCTACATCTGCATTGCTTGCTGTTTGGGGTTTTAGGCTTGGTTTCTGTACAGCACTTTGTGACATCGGCTGATGAAAAAATGGCTTTATAAATACATTTGATTGATTGATTTAATGCAGGCAAACTTAAATCTGTTTTACCTAATTTATACCATCATGCCACATGTGCAACCAGAGGGAAAAAAATCAAGACCACCTTTACTCCACACACAGAAGCATACAAAGTTCTCCCTCGCCCTCCATTTGGCAAATCTGACCATAATTCTATTCTCCTTATTCCTGTTTACCAGCAAAAACTAAAGCAGAAAGTACCAGTGACTCACTCAATACGGAAGTGGTCGCGGATACTACGCTACAGGACAGTTTTGCTAGCACAGACCGGAATATGTTCCGGGATTCATCCAATGGCATTGAGGAGTTTACCACCCCAGTCACCAGCTTCATCATGCCCAGTGACGTGAGCCTACCAGACGGGTAGTGCCCACAAAGCTCATCACTAAGCTAAGGACCCTGGGACTTAACGGGGGCCCCTCGGGGGTGTGTGCTTAGTCCCCTCCTGTACTCCCTGTTCACCCACGACTGCGTGATCAAGCACGACTCCAACACCATCATTAAGTTTGCTGACGACACAACAGTGGTAGGCCTGATCACTGACAACAATGAGACAGCATATAGGGAGGAAGTCAAAGACCTGGAAGTGCGGTGCCAGGACAACAACCTCTCCCTCAACGTGAGCAAGACAAAAGAGCTGATCGTGGACTAAAGGAAAAGCCCCCTCAGGAGACTGAAAAGATTTGGCATGGGTCCCCAGATCCTCAAAAAGTTATACAGCTGCACCATCGAGAGCATACTGACTGTTTGCATCACCGCCTGGTATGGCAACTGCTCGGCATCCGACTGTAAGGCACTACAGAGAGTATTGTGTACGGCCCAGTACAGCACTGGGGCCAAGATTCCTGCCATCCAGGACCTATATACAAGGCGGTCAGAGGAAGGCCCGAAAAATTGTCAGACTCCAGTCACCCAAGTCATAGACTATTCTCTCTGCTACCGCATGGCAAGCGGTACCGGAGCGCCAAGTCTGGGTCCAAAAGGCTTATGGCTTCCACCCCCAAGCCATAAGAGTGCTGAACAATTAATAAAATGACCACCCGAAATATTTACATTAACACCCCCCCCCCCCAGTTTGTTTTTACACTGCTGCTACTCGCTGTTTATTGTCTATGCATAGTCACTTTACCCCCACCTACATGTACAAATTACCTCGACTGACCTGTACCCCCGCACACTGACTCGGTACAGGTATATAGCCCCGTTATTGTTACTTTTTATTTTATTTTTTACTTTAGTTTATTTAGTAAATATTTTCGTAACTCTATTTCTTGAACTGCATTGTTGGTTAAGGGCTTGTAAGTAAGCGTTTCACGGTTATCAAATTTTTAACATATTGTTTGTTTTGCAAATTCATAATATACAGTACATTCGGAAAGTATTCAGAGCCATTTCCTTTTTCCACAAATAAAAAACATATCTTATTTACATAAATATTCAGACCCTTTGCTATGAGACTTGAAATTGAGCTCAGGTGCATCTTGTTTCCATTGATCATCCTTGAGATGTTTCAACTTGATTGGAGTCCACCTGTGGTAAATTCAATTGATTGGACATTCAACATACACTATATAAGGAATTGTCCGTAGAGCTCCGAGACAAGATTGTGTCAAGGCAAAGATCTGGGGTAGAGTACCAAACAAATTCTGCAGCATTGAAGGTCCCCAAGAACAACCACCAACAGTCTTCCTAGAGCTGGCCGCCCGGCCAAACTGAGTAATCGGGGGAGAAGGGCCTTGGTAAGGGAGGTGACCAAGAACCTGATGGTCAATCTGACAGAGCTTCAGAGTTCCTGTGTGGAGATGGGAGAACCTTCCAGAAGGACAACCATCTCTGCAGCACTCCACCAATCAGGCCTTTATGGTAGAGTGGCCAGACGGAAGCCACTCCTCAGTAAAAGGCATATGACAGCCCGCTTGGGGTTTGCCAAAAGGCACCTAAAGGACTCTTAGACAATGAGAATCAAGATTCTCTGGTCCGATGAAACCAAGATTGAACTCTTTGGCCTGAATGCCAAGCGTCACATCTGGAGGAAACCTTACACCATCCCTACGGTGAAGCATGGGTGTGGCAGCATCATGCTGTGGGGAGACTAGTCAGGATCGAGGGAAATATGAAGCAAAGTATAGAGAGATCCTTGATGAAAACCTGCTCCAGAGTGCTCAGGACCTCAGACTTGGGCGACGGTTCACCTTCCAACAGGACAATGACCCTAAGCACACAGCCAAGACAAGACAGGAGTGGCTTCGGGACAAGTCTCTTTGAATGTCCTTGAGTGGCCCAGCCAGAGCCCGGACTTGAACCCGATCGAACATCTCTGGAGACCAAAAAAATTGCTGTGCAGTGACGCTCCCCATCCAACCTGACAGAGCTTGAGAGGTTCTGCAGAGAAAAATGGTAGAGACCCCCCAAATAAAGGTGTGAGAAGCTTGCAACATCATACCCAAGAAGACTCAAAGCTGTAATCGCTGCCAAATTGGCTTCAACAAAGTACTGAGTAAAGGGTGTGAATACTTATGTAAATATGATATTTAAGTTTTTTATTTGCAGTAAATTTGCAAAAATGTCGAAATTTGTTTTTGCTTCGTCATTATGGGGTATTGTGTGTAGATTGATGAGGAAAATGAACTATTTAATCTGTTTTAGACTAAGGCTGTAACGTAACAAAATGTGGAAAAAGTCAAGGGGTCTGAATACTTTCCAAATGCACTGTATAACGCATTTTGCAAATTAGTAACATATAATACAAATTGTAATTCATAACATATCATACGAAATGGGTGATGGACATCCACATGAATACATACCATACGAAACTAAACATACACTATATATACAAAAGTATGTGGACACCCCTTCAAATTAGTGGTTTCGGCTATTTCAACCACATCCGTTGCTGACGGGTGTATAAAATCGAGCACACAGCCATGCAATCTCCATAGACAAACATTGGCAGTAGAATGGCCTTAGTGAAGAGCTCAGTGACATTCAACATGGGACCGTCATAGGACGCCACCTTTTCAACAATTCAGTTCGGCAAATTTCTGCCCTGCTAGAGCTGCGCCAGTCAACTGTAAGAGCTGTTTTTTTTACGTGGAAACGTCTAGGAGCAACAACGGCTCAGCCGCGAAGTGGTAGGCCACACAAGCTTCCAGAACGGGTGCTGAAGCGTGTAGTGGGTAAAAATCATCTGTCCTCGGTTTCAACACTCACTATTGAGTTCCAAACTACCTCTGGAAGCAACATCAGCACAATAACTGTTTGTCTGGAGCTTCATGAAATGGGTTTCCATGGCTGAGGAGCCGCACACAAACCTAAGATCACCATGCACAATTCCAAGCTTTGGCTGGAATGATGTAAAGTTCACCGCCATTGGTAAAGGCAAAAAAGGCCATGGTGGCAAAGTAAATACAATATAGCAAGTAAAACACTAGAATGGTAGATTTGTAGTGGAAGAAAGTGCAAAGTATAAATAGAAATAATGGGGTGCAAAGGAGCAAAATAAATAAATACAGTAGGAGAAGAGGTAGTTGTTTGGGCTAAATAATAGATGGGCTATGTATAGGTGCAGTGATCTGTGAGCTGCTCTGACAGCTGGTGCTTAAAGCTAGTGAGGGAGATAAGTGTTTCCAGTTTCAGAGATTTTTGTAGTTCGTTCCAGTCATTGGCAGCAGAGAACTGGAAGGAGAGACGGCCAAAGGATGAATTGGCTTTGGGGGTGACCAGAGAGATATATCTGCTGGAGCGCGTACTACAGGTGGGTGCTGCTATGGTGACCAGTGAGCTGAGATAAGGGGGGACTTTACCTAGCAGGGTCTTGTAGATGACTTGGAGCCAGTGGGTTTGGCGACGAGTATGAAGCGAGGGCCAGCCAACGAGAGCGTACAGGTCGCAGTGGTGGGTAGTATATGGGGCTTTGGTGACAAAACGGATGGCACTGTGATAGACTGCATCCAGTTTATTGAGTAGGGTATTGGAGGCTATTTTGTAAATGACATCGCCGAAGTCGAGGATCGGGAGGATGGTCAGTTTTACAAGGGTATTTTTGGCAGCATGAGTGAAGGATGCTTTGTTGCGAAATAGGAAGCCAATTCTAGATTTAACTTTAGATTTGAGAAGTTTGATGTGAGTCTGGAAGGAGAGCCTACAGTCTAACCAGACACCTAGGTATTTGTAGTTGTCCACATATTCTAAGTAAGAACCATCCAGAGTAGTGATGCTGGACGGGCGGGCAGGTGCGGGCAGCGATCAGTTGAAGAGCATGCATTTAGTTTTACTTGTATGTAAGAGCAGTTGGAGGCTACGGAAGGAGAGTTGTATGGCATTGAAGCTCGTCTGGAGGGTTGTTAACACAGTGTCCAAAGAAGGGCCAGAAGTATACAGAATGGTGTCGTCTGCATAGAGGTGGATCAGAGACTCACCAGCAGCAAGTGCGACATCATTGATGTATACAGAGAAAAGAGTTGGCCCAAGAATTGAACCCTGTGGCACCCCCATATAGACTACCAGAGGCCCGGACAACAGGCCCTCCGATTTGACACGTTGAACTCTATCAGAGAAGTAGTTGCTGAACCAGGCGAGGCAATCATTTGAGAAACCAAGGCTATTGAGTCTGCCGATGAGGATGTGGTGATTGACAGAGTCAAAAGTCAATGAAATGTATGAAATGTATGCATTCACTACTGTAAGTCGCTCTGGATAAGAGCGTCTGCTAAATGACTAAAATGTAAATGTAAATGTAAAAGCCTTGGCCAGGTCAATGAATACGGCAGCACAGTATTGTTTCTTATCGATGGCGGTTACGATATCGTTTAGGACCTTGAGCGTGGCTGAGGTGCACCCATGACCAGCTCTGAAACCAGATTACATAGCAGAGAAGGTGCGGTGGGATTCGAAATGGTCGGTAATTTGTTTGTTGACTTGACTTTCGAAGACCTTAGAAAGGCAGGGTAGGATAGATATAGGTCTGTAGCAGTTTGGGTCAAGAGTGTCCCCTCCTTTGAAGAGGGGGATGACAGCAGCTGCTTTCCAATCTTTTGGAATCTCAGATGACACGAAAGAGAGGTTGAACAGACTAGTAATAGGGGTTGCAACAATTTCGGCAGATAATTTTAGAAAGAAAGGGTCCAGATTGTCTAGCCCGGCTGATTTGTAGGGGTCCAGATTTTGCAGCTCTTTCAGAACATCAGCTGACTGGATTTGGGAGAAGGAGAAATAGGGAAGGCTTGGGCGAGTAGCTGTGGGGTGTGCAGTGCTATTGACCGCGGTAGGGGTAGCCAGGTGGAACGCATGGCCAGCCGTAGAAAAATGCTTATTGAAATTCTCAATTATAGTGGATTTATCAGAGGTGACAGAGTTTCCTATCCTCGGTGCAGTGGGCAGCTGAGAGGAGGTGTTCTTATTCTCCATGGACTTTACAGTGTCCCAGAACTTTTGAGTTTCTGTTACAGGAAGCAAATTTCTGCTTGAAAAAGCTAGCCTTGGCTTTTCTAACTGGCTGTGTTTATTGGTTTCTAACTTCCCTGAAAAGTTGCATATCACGCCACAATGCCGCCATGCACAAACGAGGTCCATACAGAAATGTTTTGTTGAGATCGTTGTGGAAGAACTTGGCTGGGCTGCACAGAAGGATGAATTGGAACGCTGACTGCGAGCCAGGCCTAATCGCCCAACATCAGTACCCGACCTCACTAATGCTCTTGTGGCTGAATGGAAGCAAGTCCCTGCAGCAATGTTCCAACATCTAGTGGAAAGCCTTACCAGAAGACTGGAGGCTGTAATAGCAGCAAAGGGGGGACCAACTCCATATTAATGCCCATGATTTTGGAATGAGATGTTCAACATGCAGGTGTCCACATGCTTTTGGTCATGTAGTCTATCATAGTAAATGGAGCATCTCAGATTTACGTACAAAATAATACGAAATGCTCTGAGACCAGGTTAAATGACAGCTGAGAATTATTAATAAATATATTGTCAGATAACGTCGACATTGCTTCCTTGAGGAAAACACGCAAATCCATGTTTATTTTATGTCTAATTAATAGGCTGGTGCGTCAGCTATGACACGTCATGATGATGTAGCCTACTGTACATGCAATTATTGTCAGTGAGCTATGAGATGAGGAGACAATGGCTGCAGGAGGCACGTTATTACACCAATAAATATTGCATACAGAAGGTATTAGGTTTAGTTTGGAAAGCTATTCATGGACTGAAAAGACATAATATACTGTAGCTGCATTATTGCCTGGTTATGAAAATAAAGTCATACTGTATTTGTCACATAAGTTAACCCATGAAAAGCCTAGCTATGGGGCGATAGGTTGCCTAGTGGTTAAGAGCTTTGGGCTAGTAACCAAAAGGTTTTTCACTGCGTTTCTATGTTTTGTGGAAAAAAAGATAGAGGGAGGTAAGTGTTTCCAATGATATCATGTGATTTTAACCAATTATGAGTCGGTATTCCCTACTAATTGTAATTTGTTGATGTAATTGGAAACCCTAATTTTCCTTGTATCTATTTGACTACAAAACATATAAACGCGCCATTTTCACATATGTTGATGTTGGGGTTGTGCTGGAAAGGATGAATATGAAGTTGAAAAATTGTGACATTTCCCTTTAAGACCTGCTGCAAATTATCACCCTCACACAGAGACTGCCTGCTTTCTGTTGACGGTTCTCATTCAAACTGCATCCAAAACGTGTCGATTTGTCTGTCTTTTTATCTCATGGACACACGCTCATATGTGGCCCTGTTTGATTCTGTTCTCTTTCATAGCTTCCCTTTGACCACTTTCCATAGGCACAGGCTACAGCAGGTTACAGGCGACACCCTTTGCTTGATATCCTGCCAAAGAACCTGCAAGCTCGGGTAACTGTCATTAAACCATACTGAAATTTAATTAAGGAAAGTGATGTGTTCTTAATTTTCAATAATTCGGAGTAGTAATGAAAGCCATCGAATGCTTTAGTTTACAAGCAGGCCTCGTTGTAATTGCAAATCTGCCTCCACTCCCCAAAAATATTTTGGCTGCCCTTAAAGGAAAACTCCACCCAAAAACGTTATTTTGGTATTTGTTTCATTAGTCCATTGTTTTATAGTCCCAAAATGTTTTGCATGTCAGTAATCAAGTTTTCAAGATGTATAACTTCAAAATACAGAAATAAAGCTGGTATGATGCATTTTGCGTCATATGATGCAGCTCAAAACGTAGCATCATATGTTGCAAAATGCTTCATACCGGCTTTGCATCAATATATTTTATGAATCTAAATCAAAAGTGTGTGCCACACCTGATTTGAAAAGTGCTGTGGCAAGTGCCGCCTCGCCACACGTTTTCCGGCAGCCCTGTTTACATTTACATTCTGGTAATTTAGCAGACAGTTTTATCAAGAGCGACTTCAGTCAGTGCATTCAACTAGATAAGGTAGATAAACAACCACATGTAAAACGTAGTTTTGTTATTGTAGGCCTAGTTATACTGATCTGTTGGTTAGTTCACTCCTTCCTACCTTAAAGGGAAATTTCAACACTGCTCTATTTCACTATATGTCCATTAATATGTTATTAACATGTGTCATAACAATTTTGGATTTCCTCACTACATGCAAATACGAGCATTTCTGCATCTCACCGGTAGGAAAGGGCCAGCTACATTTCCTGGTTGTAAGCAAACCACAATAACCAGAATTCATAGTGATTTCAGGATGTAGTACTACCCCATGGATGTGAGAAATATCAACATGTCTGTGTTTGTAGCCAGCATTGTCATCCAGAGGATTTCGAAACCGAACTGAAGTCTCAACTGATAGGGTTGCCATGTCGTCGACTGTTAAAAAGTGATGCTATTCAATCTATTTTCCCCCTTCACTTCAAAGAGGAAGGCATCCAATCAGCCAACATCAGAGCAACAGAAAATAAGTCAAGCTGAGGTAACGTAGCTAAAGTTACCTAGCTAACTAGCTATCTAGCAAACTACATTTTGTTTATCTAAACCAAAATCTAGCTAGCTAGCTTTCATAATATGCTGGCTAGACATTCCAAAGCATAGCAATGTAATTAGCCAGCTGCTATCTGGGAATGTGATTTGTAAGTTTGCAAGCTAACGTTAGTTTCATTAGGTTACATTAGCAAACTTAGCTAGCTAGGTAACTAACTACCGCAGAGGCTAACTTGACAATGTGTTCTATTTAGAGTCAGATCCCATCAACAATTGTTCATGTAAGGCTTTAAGTCTAAATTGGCGAAAAGGAGGTATTGGTAAGGAGGGAACGGTGTGGGTGATTGACTGGTATCTGTTGGGGGTGGGTTTTGTGTGTTAAGGTTACTATGCGTGATTAATTGACATGAGGGGGGTGGGTATATATTGTACCTCATTTGATTGTGTATTGCAAACTTAAATCTGTTTACCTAATTTCTACCAGCATGTTACATGTTCAACCAGAGGAAAAATAACTCTAGACCACCTTTACTCCACACACAGAGACGCATACAAAGCTGTCCCTTGCCCTCCATGGCAAATCTGACCGTAATTCTATCCTCCTGCTTACAAGCAAAAACTTAAGCAGGAAGTACCAGTGACTCGCTTAATACGGAAGTGATCAGAAGACGCAGATGCTACACTACAGGACTGTTTTGCTAGCACAGACTGGAATATGTTCCGGGATGCATCCAATGGCATTGAGGAGTACACCTCAGTCACTGGCTTCAGCAATAAGTTCATCGACGACTTCGTCCCCACAGTGACTGTACGTACATATACCAACCAGAAGCCATGGATTACAGGTAACAACCGCAACAAGCTAAAGGCTAGAGTTGCTGCTTTCAAGGAGCTGGACACTAATCCAGATGCTTATAAGAAATCTCGCTATACCCTTAGACAAACCATCAAACAGGCAAAGCGTCAATACAAGACTAAGGTTGAATCCTACTACACCGGCTCTGATGCTCGTCGGATGTGGCAGGGCTCGCAAACGAAGATAACCTGCCCAAATGACTACTGCCCTGTAGCACTCGTGTCGGTAGCCATGAATTGCTTTGAAAGGCTGGTCATGACTCACATCAACACCATAATCCTGGAAACCCTAGACTCACTCCAATTCGCATACCGCCCAAACAGATCCACAGATGACGCAATCCCAATTGCACTCCATACTGCCCTTTCCCACCTGGACAAAAGGAACACCTATGTGAGAATGCTGTTCATTGACTACAGCTCAGTGTTCAACAGCATAGTGCCCACAAAGCTCATCACTAAGCTAAGGACCCTGGGACTAAACACCTCCCTCTGCAACTGAATCCTGGACTTCCTGACGGGCCACTCCCAGGTGGTAAGGGTAGGCAACAACACATCTGCCAATATGATCTTCAACACTGAGGCCCCTCAGGGGTGCGTGCTTAGTCCCCTCCTGTACTCCCTGTTTATCCACGACTGCGTGGTCAAGCACGACTCCAACACCATCATTAAGTTTGCTGACGACACAACAGTGGTAGGCCTGATCACCGATAACGATGAGACAGCCTATAGGGAGGAGGTCAATGACCTGGCAGTGTGGTGCCAGGACAACAACCTCTCCCTCAATGTAAGCAATAAAAATAATCTGATAGTGGACAACAGGAAAAGGAGGCCCCCATTAACATCAACAGAGCTGTAGTGGAGTGGGTCGAGAGCTTCAAGTTCCTTGGTGTCCACATCACCAACAAACTATCATGGTCCAAACACACCAAGACAGCCATGAAGAGGGCACGACAACACATTTCCCCCCTCAGGAGATTTACCATGGATCCCCAGATCCTCAAAAAGTTATACAGCTGCACCATCGAGAGTAACCTGACCGGTTGCCTCACCGCCTGGCAGTGTGGTCTCGAGTCACATGACTTGGACTCGAGTCACAAATATGATGACTTGCAACTCGACTTTGACTTTAACACCAATGACTCGTGACTTAACTTGGACTTGAGCCTTATGACTCGACCTGACTTGATACCCTCCCCAAGCCCAAATATTAAAAATGATGCTATTAAAAAAACTGTGCAGCGCATCAATTCTTCATTGTGCCAGCTGAGAAAAGTTGTACGTGGCAGTGCAGAGGAACGTCGGCGGATGAATTCAGATGGAGCCCTTGGAAAGATGATACCCCAAATTATTATTTTCGGATATAAAGACGACGCCGTATCAACAAAAAACGGATTGCAACTTGCAAAACATGCGGGAAGAAAATTACAGACGGAGTTTTCTCAGCTGGCACAATTTGATTGGCTGCTGTCCGATTCAAACTGTAATCCGTTAAATGAAGAGTTGATGCGCTGCAGACTGGTTTTAATAGCATCATTTTTAATATTTGGGCTTGGGGAGGGTATCAAGTCAGGTCGAGTCATAAGGCTCAAGTCCAAGTCAAGTCACGAGTCATTGGTGTCAAAGTCGAGTTGCAAGTCATCATATTTGTGACTCGAATCTGACTCGAGTCCAAGTCATGTGACTCGAGTCCACACCTCTGGTAACTACTGTCCAAAACTGAACTAAGTAGATCCAAATACTTAATTTTTTTTATTGTGGACAGCTGGAGATGACAAGTTCAGGGCCCGGTTTCCCAAAAGCCTCTAAGTTAATTTTAGAAACATATGGTTCTAAGATTAACTTAACCTTAAAATGCTTTTGGGAAACCGGGCCCAGGCACATAATATTCTGTCTTTCTGCCTAGGAACTTCAAAATAAATTTATCTTCTGCAGAACAAATGACAGGACCTGTTTTCTAAAGAGGACCATTTGTGAAAAATATTACAGCAAATAGTCCAACACAAAGGATGCATTGTTGAAAAATACCTTTTCTTGAAGGTTTTCAGAATTTTTATGCTGCCAAGATTATTTTCATTGCTTAAGTGCTCAGCTCATTTGAAGTACATAACTGTTCATCAAAGGAAAATGAAAGAGTGTGGTAGAATGGGGGGATAAATAGATAGAGCAAGTCATTTTCTTTGACAAGCGTCTACCCCAATCAGTGGCTGACTGCTGTCAGTCCCAGCTAGGCTCCAGTGGAGAATCTGTCTTGTCAATAGCTGTGTGTGCTTCAATAGCTGTCTGTGGTTCTCTTCGTCTTACACAAAATGTCCTATATGGACGTGAGAGGCGACTGACTGATCCTTGCAGTTTTCAGTGACTAGTGTGTTTGTGTTGTGCATACGTAGGGGTAGATGTGTGTGCGTGTTTGTGTGTTTTTAGGAGAGAGATTCTTTGTGTTGGCTTAAATGTGTATTTCGAGTGTGATGTGTATGTGAATTTACAAACAACAAGTGTCTAGATCAGGGGTGTCAAACTCATCCCATGGAGGGCCGAGTGTCTGCAGGTTTTTTCTTTCAATTAAGACCTAGACAACCAGGTGAGGGGTTCCTTGCTAATTACTGACCTTAATTCATCAAACAAGTACAAGGGTGGAGCGCAGACATTTGGAACTCAGTGGAATGAGTTTGACACGTGTTCTAGATTTAGATAAATCACCCTTCCCCTGCTGTATACAGTTTGCATGTGAAATGAAATTATGCTATGTTGAATCACGTTTTCATTCATCTGGCTGACATGTCATTTGTCCTCACCAAGCCAGATTAGACAGCACTCTCACTTTGCAGGTTGTGCTGCAGTTCATTGATCTTGGTCTCTAAAAATAAAGATGTATCAAGAATCGATGAATTCCATTTCTTACCTGGGAGCCATAACTGTATTTGGCATCATCCAATAAGTGTCCTAGCTCTTCCTCTCCCTGTACAGTTTATACGACCCAGAGTCCTCTGTTTATTATTGTCTTACGTTACATCTTCTGCTCCCTGTGGATCGTAAGGCCGCCCGGTGTTTATCAAAGCTATTGAATTTCTCCTGTAAAAGAAGGGCCATAAACTGATGAAAGCTTGCTGCTGATGTTGTTGACTATGGTACAGCTGAGTCACTGCTCTCTCTCTGTGACCTGAGTGGTGGAAAAGGCTAAATAGCCAGTCAGAGACAGACAGGGAAGTAGAGATAAAGGGTGACCTCAGAAATGATTACCTTGACCTCCAGTTGACCTTAATGGAGTGTTCAGAGAGAACTGAGACCTGTAAGGGCAACTGTGAAACACAATGCTCAATGGCACGCAATCTTCTATCAAAGATCTATCTTTGGATGTGATGCAGTCCATGCTTTTGTAATCAATTAAATGAATGAAACAGGTAATACATTAAAAAAAAAAAAAGTTTATATGCGTCCTCAAAGTGCTTTGGGATTTGATTTCTTAGGTAATCCTTATCAGTTATTTACTTGAAACAAATTAAAATTTCAAGCATGGGATGATGGTGTTTTATTTTCAAAAGGCGAAGCGTTTTGTTCCTATAAGAATTTTGAAGTGAATTATTCATTGTTTTCTATTTTGAAAGCGAGCAGCTCAGTAGCCAGAGAGTAGCGGAAATGGTGCCGGCTGGAACATTGGCTTGAGAGAAAAACATTAGCTGAGGGAGGAGAAGGTAATTATTTTAATGAAATACTCTGTTGCTTTTATCTCATACTGTGTTTCAGAGAACAAAACACTGGGCTCCAGTGAAGGGCAATTTGACAAAATTACAGCAAACCACGTGCATTGTTTTCTGCATTTTAATCCAACTAAAAGCTGGCTTTAAATTAAAGTAATATTAATCAAATAGGGCTGCCTTAAAGATGTTTTAATGAATCAGGTGCTAGCTCTCTATAGGCCTTGTGAGAATTTTCAAGTCTTTTGGATTTACTACTGTGTAAATCCCAAACCTTGGATGCTATAAGTTGGTATCATTAAACTGTTATTGCTGCTACCAATCCAAACAACTCCTCGCCTCATCCGCCCCGGCGAGAGAGAGAGGCGGACGTTTGACAGGTTTATCAAAACACATCAGTCATGTTTCTCTAAATCAGTTCTCGCATTTTAATTTTGCACTTAATTTTGGTATATTGTGGCCTGTCTGTCCCGCTGATCCATCACTCTCCTTCCTGGGAAGGAACACAATGGCTGGGAACATCACACAGGATCTTAATGACATATTAAACAGTCTCAAGGGTGTGGGTGGACTCACTCTTGCTTTCTCTCTCGCTAACTCTCGCTTTCTTGAGCAAGGCACTTAACTCATTGCTCTTGTAAGTCGCTCTGGATAAAAGCTTCTGCTAAATGACTAAAATGCTAGTGTGTGTGTGTGTGTGTGTGTGTGTGTGTGTGTGTGTGTGTGTGTGTGTGTGTGTGTGTGTGTGTGTGTGTGTGTGTGTGTGTATGTGTGTGTGTTTCAGAGGTTTTCCACATCATTGTTCAATGTTCAGCTAGGCCCTACAATAGTTTAGAAATGAAAGTGTGAACATTACAATTGGACAGACATGTATTCTGGGAGAGCATTAGCTTGTTTTGACCAGGTAATTGAGCTGGCTGAGGTATAGAAACAGAGGAGAGGAAGGAGAGAGGCTGCATGGCTGTGCATGATAAGTGTTTACCTCTCTTCTTTCTTTCTCCCTGGCTGAATCACTGTAGACTCTAGCTAACCATCATATACTAAAATATCCACACAAGCCACTAGCGATATATGGTGAGTTAGCCTCTATGGGCTAGGTGGGACGCAAGCGTCCCACCCGTGGTGCACTCCATCAACAGCAGGTGCATTTCAAGAGCGGCAAATTTGAATCCAAATAAATGTCAAAATTCAAATTTTTCAAACATACAACTATTTTACACCCTTTGAAAGATAAACATCTCCTTAATCTAACCACGTTTTACGATTTCAAAAAGGTTTTACGGCAAAAGCATAAATTTAGAGTATGTTAGGACAGTACATTTACAAGAGTTGTGTGTAATGTTGTGCCAATTCAAAGACAGGCGTCACCAAAACCCTAAAATCAGCTAAAATTATGCACTAACCTTTTACAATCTCCAACAGATGACACTCCTAGGACATTGTGTTAGACAATGCATGCATTTTTAATTCTATCAAGTTCATATTTATATCCAAAAACAGCGTTTTACTGTGGCGTTGATGTTCAGGAAATCGTTTCCCTCCAATAACCGGCATTCAAGTCAGCACCACAAATTAAATAATTAAAATTAGAAAACATTGGTAAAATATTATATTGTCATTTAAAGAATTATAGATTTACATCTCTTGAACGCAATCAACTTGCCAGATTTAAAAATAACCTTACTGGGAAATCACACTTTGTAATAATCTGAGCACTGCGCCCAGAAAAATACGCGTTGCGATACAGACTAGCCGCCATGTTGGGGAGATCTAAAATCGAAAATACTATGTAAATAATCCATTACCTTTGATTCTCTTCATCAGATGTCACTTCCAGGTATCACAGGTCCATAACGAATGTAGTTTTGTTCAAAAAAGCTCATCATTCATGTCCAAAAATCTCCGTCTTGTTAGCACATGATCTAAGCCCGCCGGACTTCACTTCATGAACGAGGGGAAAAAATATATTTACGTTCGTTCAAACATGTCAAACGTTGTATAGCATAAATCATTAGGGCCTTTTTTAACCAGAACATGAATAATATTCAAGGTGGACAAATGCATTCTCTTTTATAACGTATTGGAACGAGGGTACCCAACATGAACTCGCGCGCCAGGTGTCTAATGGGCCATCATCGTTCCATGGCTCTTGTTCGGTCAGATCTCCCTCCAGAAGACTCAAAACACTTTGTAAAGGATGGTGACATCTAGTGGAAGCAATAGGAAGTGCCAAAATATTCCTCAGCCCCTGTGTTTTTCAATGGCATAGGTTTAAAGGTAATACAACACATCAGGTATCCACTTCCTGTCAGAATCTGTCTCAGGGTTTTGCCTGTCAAATGAGTTCTGTTATACTCACAGACACCATTCAAACAGTTTTAGAAACTTTAGGGTGTTTTCTATCCATATATAATAAGTATATGCATATTCTAGTTACTGGGTAGGATTAGTAACCAGATTAAATCGGGTACATTTTTTTATCCAGCCGTGCAAATACTGCCCCCTAGCCCTAACAGGTTAGAAGATGATGACTATGAAGTTATTATTTAAGAGCATTGCAGATAAATCACAATCAGTAACAACAACAACAAAAAACGATCTAGCTAACTAGCGGATTTACATCACTCATGAACATCAATGATCAACTGACAGCCTACCCCCTTTTCCCGATGTCAATCATGTCTTTAGAAAGCACCATAACTAGCTTGCTTACAATTTGTGATGAGTGAGTGTGTTGTTGCATAAATAAATAGACCTATGTTAAAAAGTATAACATGTTCACTACAGAGGCAGTTAGTGTGTTATGAATTTCGAAATATTTTCATTTTGAGCACCTGCCCTCTGAAAGCTTTGTACACGGTCCTGCACTGACGCCAGATGCCAGAGCTGACAGCTCAGTTAATATGGTAATCATGAGATCAATGGGAGCTAAACAATTCAATGAGAGAGACATCCATCATCCTGCTATAGTTCCATAGGGGATAGCTAAAATAAGATATACAGTGCATTTGGAAACTATTCAGACCCCTTGACTTTTTCCACATTTTGTTACGTTACAGCGTTCTTCTAAAGTGGATAGTATAAAACATTTACCCCATCAATCTACACACAATACAACATAATGACAAAGTGAAAACAAGTTCTTAGACATTTTTGCAAATGTATTAAAAATAAAAACAGAAATATCTTATTTACATAAGTATTCAGACCCTTTGTAATGAGCCTCGAAATTAAGGTCAAGTGCATCCTGTTTCCATTGATCATCCTTGAGATGATTCTACAACTTGATTGGAGTCCACCTGTGGTAAATTCAATTGGTTGGACTGTCCAATACTTCTGAATACTTATGTATATGTGATATTTCAGTTTTCATGTTTTTATACATTTGCAAAAAATTCTAAAAACCTGTTTTTGTTAGGGGGAAAAAACAAGTTAATCAATTTTAGAATAAGGCTGTAATGTAACAAAATGTGGAAAAAGTCAAGGGGTCTGAATACTTCCAAAATGCACTGTATATCATAGTCAGCATGGAGACTTTTAAAACATTAGCATTTATATGATTTAAAAAAGGCAATTGTCCTAGCTTTAAAGTACCACTGGTTAGGAGGAGCTTCTGTTAAGTGATTGAATGTTCATAATACACTAATAATAGCTACTATAAAGTATACACACGTCCTATTGAATGTTCATAATACACTAATAATAGTTACTATAAAGTATACACACGTCCTACTGAATGAAAGGAGCATTGACCTCTGATCCTGGTTAGATTTGAAAAGTGCATTTATCTATCCAATATTCTGTCATATTCTTATCCAGAGTCTTATCACACACACAAAGCAAAGTGTAGTCTCTCTTCCCTCAACACCTACCTACTTCCTGTCAAGCAGGATGTGTGTCATACAGAGATAGAGCCTCAGGGAACTAAGATGCCCACCTTGTGACCCCAGTCAGTCTGATGTTCCAATGTTCTCCCTGCCTTCCTGTCCTGTTCTGTCAGTGATGGAGTTTGGAGGCCGCAGAGACAGTGAGATGTAAGGAACCCTGACAGGGACAGAGAGTGGACTTGGAGCTTCCTCACCCTCCCTCCTCCTCCTTACCCCCCTCTTTCACCCTACTCACCCCTCTCCTTCACCCTTCTCACCGTCAGTGTGTTAAACACAGAGACCCTGCCAATGCTGATAACACTCTGCACAGTAGAGATGAGCACAGCACCGCTTCACAGGAGGTAGCACTGTCAATGTTGTTTTCTGGACCACTGACACATAAGCCCCGTTTATACTTGGTGCTAACCTGCAAACTTTGTCTTGATTTTGTCCACATTCTGATTGTGCCCTCATTTCTACACAGGCTTAGATGATAAAAAGACGCATTGTTATCTGATTGTGATCAGATCTTCCTGACCACCTCTGGAGGTAGTCAGGCACGCATTGTGTGTAGATGGATCTGGACAGTAAAACAATTTAAATCATCATTACCCCGCCCTCTAAAATCATTGGCAGGTGACACCATTGACTTATGAGAATCAATATGTGTTTTAAGATAAATAATTAAATATGATTATGAAAGAATAGCTGTCAAATAATTCACATACAGGGAGGGACCAGAAAATATGGTCACGGTGCAGACACAGTGGACGGATATGAGACACATGTTAATGCCATGTGTAGACACATTTCTGAAAATGTGGGCACAATCAGAATGTGGACAAGATCAGGACACGGGACGTGTGTTGGCACCAGGTATAAACGGGGCTATAGACATCAGCACAGAGAAATCCCAAACCTGATGCTGTGCAGCTAACCATCTCCATGGTATGCAAGGGGCTAAACAGATAATGAACCACTGAACATAATGGGAGAAATATTGAGAGTGGTCCCAGCTGAATGGGCGTCTTCAGGTGTAATGTGATAACTACATTAACATGATCTGATACAAAGCTGGCGGACGCTCAACACAGAAAAGCGAAAAGGCATTTTTTGTGTTGCAGTTTGGGAAGTGCAATAGGCCCAGAGAATTGTTACACATAGCTTATTTGCTTCCAAATCATCATCTTGTGGGTTTTGCTAGGTGAGCAATGTCGGATGAGTCAGGGGAGAAACTGAGGAATATTTCGTAGTCGATGCCATTAAAAGTTAATTTGGAGTATTTAATGTGTCTTTGGATGATGCATCCAATAATCAAGCAGGTCCCAGTGTTGGGACGTTGGGATTGGCATTTTCTTTGTCATGTGTTTTTGTTTGTTATAATATTTTGACTGTTTTACTGTTAGTTAACAAGTGCACATCATGTACATTCTCTCTTTCTCTTTCTCTCTCTTTCTCTCTCTCTCTCTTCCTTCTCCTTATTTTTGAAATAAATGTGTTTGTTTGAAACTGTTCAACTATTGTCTTTCTCTCTCCTCAGGATTCCTCCAGAAGTTGTCATAATTACTGTGTAAGTCTGGGGTGAGAACCATGAGCCTCCTAGGTTTTATATTGAAGTCAATGTACCCAGAGGAGGACGGAAACTAGCTGTCCTCCGCCCACACCATGGTGCTACCCTACAGACTGCTGTTGAGGCTTGTCACGACTTCCGCCGACTTCCGCTTGTACATATTATTGTGACTGTTTGCGCGTTTTGCACTTAGGCATATTGGCTGGAGGTTTTCGACGCAGTGGCGTCCTTATGTTGGTTTCTCCTGCCTAAATAAAGTGTGCGCCTGTTCACAACTCTCTGCTCTCCTGCACCTGACTCCGCTCCCAGTACGCACACCATTGACAAGGCTACTATAGACCTTTATTGCAAACCAGTGTTTTAATCAATTATTTGGTGACGTGAATATATTTAGTATAGTTTTATCAAAAAATTATAACTGTTTTTTAATGTTTCACTATTTTTATGAAATTCGCTAAGTCCTCCCCTTCCTCATCTGAGGAGCCTCCACTAATTGTATCATTTTCAAACAAGACGATTGGTATTCTTATTTTTGTCCTGTCTACTGTATCCATGTGGAAGAGAGGAGTTGATGCATAAGGGCAACACAACATTTCATTTATGGATGTTGTTTGTTTCTTTATCAGAGAATAAAAGATCAACACCAACCTTGATCCTTTGGTCATACAGTATGTACGCCGATCAAAACACAATGCAGAGGCAATCTGCACCGGCTACACTGCTTTGTTGACAACTCCAACCACCTCACGTCCCGGGTATTCAGCCAATCAGCAGCTGCCACTGCTTAATAGGTAACATTATCAAGGTTAGGAATAGGAACAAAGGTGGGGTAGGGATATGGTTGCCTGTCAAGGAAACTCTGGTCTCTAAAGTTGTGTCTACACTTGACACTTACAGTACATGCGACTTCTGCTATCAGAATACGAAGCTAACACTGAAAAGACGGGTCTAGACGCACAAAAGTCGCTTTGTGGTCTGATTGTGTTCAGATCTGTCTGACCACTTCAGGATGGGGTCAGGGATGCATTGGGTGCATCATAAATGCTAGCCAGCAAGCGAATAAAAATTTGCCATAAAAAAATGTTTGGTTAGACTTTTGCTAAATCGTTTGCAATCCCTTTAGCATTGCTTGCTAGCTAGCTACAGAGCTACAGTAAATGTAGATGCATGACGTGTTTGGAATTCCATGATCAGAACTCCATTATCAGCAATACAATAGCTGCATGAACTATCAAGTCTAGACACAGCCTTATTTTATGCACCTACAGTGCATTCACAATGTATTCAGTCCCCTTGACTTTTTCCACATTTTGTTACGTTACGTTCCCCTCATCAATCTACACACGATACCCCATTTTGACAGCGCAAAAACAGCTTTTGCAAATTTCACCCCCCAAAAAACTTAAATATGACATTTACATAAGTATTGAGACCCTTGACTCAGTACTTTGTTGAAGCACCTTTACAACCTTGAGCAGCGATTACAGCCTTGAATCTTCTTGGGTATGATGTTACAAGCTTGGCACACCTGTATTTGGGGAGTTTCTCCCATTCTTCTCTACAGATCCTCTCAAGCTCTGTCAGGTTGGATGGGGAGCGTTGCTGCACAGCTATTTTCAGGTCTTTCTAGAGATGTTCGATCGGGTTCAAGTCCGGGCCCTGGCTGGGCCACTCAAGGACATTCAGAGACTTGTCCCGAAGCCACTCCTGCGTTGTCTTGGCTGTGTGCTTAGGGTCGTTGTCCTGTTGGAAGATGAACCTTCACCCCAGTCTGAGGTCCTGAGCACTCTGGAGCAGGTTTTCATCAAGGATCTCTCTATACTTTACTCTGCTCATCTTTCCCTCAATCCTGACTAGTCTCCCAGTTCCTCCTGCTGAAAGACATCCCCACAGCATGATGCTGCCACACCCATACTTCACCGTAGGGATGGTGCCAAGTTTCCTCCAGACGTGACGCTTGGCATTCAGGCCAAAGAGTTCAATCTTGGTTTCATCAGACCAGAGAATCTTGTTTCTCATGGTCTGAGAGTCCTTTAGCTGCCTTTTGGCAAACTCCAAGCGAACTGTCATGTGCCTTTTACTGAGGAGTGGCTTCTGTCTGGCCACTCTACCATAAAGGCCTGATTGGAGGAGTGCTGTAGAAATGGTTGTCCTTCTGGAAGGTTCTCCCATCTCCACAGAGGAACTCTGGAGCTCTGTCTGAGTGACCATTGGATTCTTGATTACCTCCCTGACCAAGGCTCTTCTCTCCTGATTGCTCATTTTGGCCGGGCGGCCAGCTCTAGAAGTAGTCTTGGTGGTTCCAAACTTCTTAAATGTAAGAATAATAGAGGCCACTGTGTTCTTGGGGACCTTCAATGCTGAGGGAATGTTTTGGTAGCCTTTCCCGGACCCATGCCTTGACATGATCCTGTCTTGGAGCTCTACGGACAATTTCTTTGTTCTGACATGCATTGTCAACTGTGGGACGTTATATAGACAGGGATATGCCTTTCCAAAATTATGTCCAATCAGTTGAATGTACCACAGGTGGACTCCAATCAAGTTGTAGGAACATCTCACGGATGGTAAATGGAAACAGAATGTACCTGAGCTCAATTTCAAGTCTCGTAGCAAAGTGTCTGAATACTAATGTAAATAAGGTCTTTCTGTTATCTATTTTGAATAAATTCGAAAAATGTGTAAAAATCTGTTTTCGCTTTGTCATTATGGGGTATTGTGTGTAGATTGATGAGTGAAAAAACGATTTAATTAATTTTAGAATAAGGCTGTAACGTAACAAAATGTGGAAAAAGTCAAGTGGTCTGAATACTTTCTGAAAGCACTGTATCTCTCTGGGAGCCTCTGTTGCTAAGCTATCTCTCTATCTGTTCTACCCTTCATAATCATCCATCCACAGCACATCTGGCCCGTCACACACAGACAGATGAAGGGAGATGAGGCTCATCCAGAGGCTGGGGACCAGTTGTGTGAAGTAAGTAAAAATGCTTTAAAGTACAATTTAAGTAGTTTTTTGTAGTATCTGTACTTTACTATTCATATTTTTTACTACTTTTAATTTTACTTCACTACATTCATAATGAAAATTACTTACTTTTTACTCCATATATTTTCCCTGACACCCAAAAGTACTCTTTGTATTTTGAATGCTTAGCAGGACAGGAAAATGTACCAATTCATGCAGTTATCAATAGAACCTCCCGTGTCATCCCTACTGCCTCTAATCTGGCGAACTCACTAAACAGATGCTTCATTTGTAAATGATGTCTGAGTGTTGGAGTAAATTAAATAAACAAGAAAATGGTGCTGTCTGGCTTGCTTAATATAAGGAATTTGAAATGATTTATACTTTACTTTTGCTTTTGATACATAAGTATATTTACAACCAAATACTTTTAGACTTTTTCTCACATAGTATTTTACTTGAGTCATTTTCTATTAAGGTATCTTTACTTTTAGTATGACAATTGGGTACTTTTTCCACCACTGCTGGGGACCAAGCATGTCTTCAATACCCAGTCACAACACAAACTCATCCATCTACTCCATGCCCATTGGACACCAGTCAGTCTTTAAAGCTTCTGTGGTGGAAGTAGCTTACTGGGCAATGTTCTCTTGATATGACAACCTTTCCTGAGTCCTGAAACGTGTAAGCTTCTAGAGTCTTTAGCTCAACAGGTTTGATACCCGGTCAGGTATACTTCTACCATGGATAGTGTGATGCTTTCTGTCAGACTAAGTTGAGAGAGTAAATCTGTTCACAAAGTTCATAAAGTATTTCATAAATGTACAAGTTACTTACCCTGCCAATCACTCTGAAAATATGTAAGGAGTCCATCACCCCCTTGCAAATCAGCCTGTAAAGAGAGGTCTGCAGTTATGCTCAATCACTCCGGAGAGAATGTTCCATTCCCTGCTGACTTTTAAAGTCAGTTCATCACTGCATGAACATAGGGGAGGGTATACCGTCACACACACAATGGGCCTCAATGGGTATCTCTGTGCATTCAAATTGCCATTGATAAAATGCTATTGTGTGCGTTGCTGTAGCTTATGCCTGTCCATACCATAACCCCACCTCCACCATGAGGCACTCTGTTCTCAACGTTGACATCAGTAAACCGCTCGCTCACGTAACGCCATACACGCTGTCTGCCACCTGCCCGGTACAGTTGAAACCGGTAAGAGCACACTTTGCTAGTGTGCCAGTGGCCATTGAAGGTGAGCATTTGTCCACTGATGTCGGTTATGACGCCGAACTTCAGTCAGGTCAAGACCCTGGTGAGGACAACGAGCACTCAGATGAGCTTCACTGAGACGGTTTCTGACAGTTTGTGCAGACATTCTTCGGTTGCGCAAACTCACAGTTTCATCAGCTGTCCAGGTGGCTGTTCTCAGACGATCCCGCAGGTGAAGAAGCCGGATGTGGAGGTCCTGGGCTGGCGTGGTTACACATGATCTGCGGGTGTGAGTCCGGTTGGACATACTGTTAAATTCTCTAAAACAATGTTGGAGACGGCTTAAGGTAGAGAAATTAACATTAAATCCTCTGGCAACAGCTCTGGTGGACATTCCTGCAGTCAGCATGCAATTTGGCCTTTTATTGTCCCCAGCACAAGGTGCACCTGTGTAATGATCATGCTGTTTAATCAGCTTCTTGATATGCCACACCTGTCAGGTGGATGGATTATCTTGACAAAGGAGAAATGCTCACTAACAGGGATGTAAACAAATTTGTGCACACAATTTAAGAGGAATAAGCTTTTTGTGCATATGGAACATTTCTGGGATCTTTTATTTTAGCTCATGAAACATGGGATCAACACTTTACATGTTGACTTTATATTTTTGTTCAGTGTAATTTTTTTAATCGCGAATTTGCTCAGAGATATTTAGATTTGTTTCACGTTCAACAAATCTGTATACGAGGAAGGAAATTACACCTTTCTCTGAATTCTACTGCTTTTTTTCGTCCTGGCTTGACTGTTTCAGCCACGTTAGCCAATAACACACTGTCACTACATCTTGAGCCTTGCATGGATTACTTTGTGTACATTTAGACAACATTTTTCATGACTATCTAATATGGGTGAATGGAATCTTTCTCTGTGGTGTTTTTGTGTCCTTGGGTCACCTTGAAGGGAAATAAAAGCTGTTAGCTTTTGGGCTAGGTGTTCCGCTAGCGTCCCACCTCGACAACATCCGGTGAAATTGCAGAGCGTGAAATTCAAAATACAAAAATCGTAACATTAAACATTCATGAAAATACAAGTGTCTTACATCGTTTAAAAGCTTAACTTCTTTTTAATCTAACCGCGTTGTCAGATTTCAAAAAGGCTTTACGGCGAAAGCATACCATGTGATTATCTGAGGACAGCGCCCAGCATACACCAGCATTAAAATATTTTTTAAATCAGCAGAGGCATCACAAAAATCAGAAATGGCGATAAAATAAATCACTTACCTTTGAAGATCTTCCTCTGTTTGCAATCCCAACGGTCCCAGCTACACAACAAATGGTCGTTTTGTTCAACAAAGTCCTTCTTTATATCACAAAAAAGTCAGTTTAGTTGGAGCGTTTGATTCATTAATCCACCGTTCCACTCATTCAACAGGCAGACAAAGGAATCCCAAAAGTTACCGGGAAACTTCGTCCAAACAAGTCAAACAACGTTTCTAATCAATCCTCAGGTACCCTAATATGTAAATAAATTGTCAAATTTAAGACGGAATGTAGTATGTTCAATTCCGGAGATAAATAATGAAGTGCGTGCACTCATCCACGCACGCGACAAGACTAGAGTCCAAATGAGAGACACCTTGAAAAACTACAACTACTTGTTCATTTTTCAAAAGGCAAGCCTGAAACCCTTTCTAAAGACTGTTGACATCTAGTGGAAGCCATAGGAACTGCAATCTGGAGGAATTCCTTTGAATATCCCATAGACAAGCATTAAAATGGCCTGTGACCTCAAAAACAACATTTTCCAGATTGATTCTCCTCGGGTTTTTGCCTGCCATATCAGTTCTGTTATACTCACAGACATTATCTTAATGGTTTGAGAAACATCAGAGTGTTGTCTATCCAATGCTACCAATTATATGCATATCCTAGCTTCTGGGCCTGAGTAACAGGCAGTTTACTTTGGGCACATCAGTCATCCAAACTTCCGAATACTGCCCCCTAGCCCAAAGAGGTTTTAACATGCCCTCATCCTCTCTAACCTCTCCTTCCCCTTCACATCACCTCATCCTCTCTAACCTCTCCTTCCTCTTCACATCGCCTCATCCTATCTAAACTCTCCTTCCCCTTCACATCCCCTCATCCTATCTAACCTCTCCTTCCCCTTCACATCCCCTCATCCTCTCTAACCTCTCCTTCCCCTTCACATCCCCTCATCCTCTCTAACCTCTCCTTCCCCTTAACATCCCCTCATCCTCTCTAACCTCTCCTTCCCCTTAACATCTCCTCATCCTCTCTAACCTCTCCTTCCCCTTAACATCCCCTCATTCTCTCTAATCTCTCCTTCCTCTTCACTCTTAATATGCCCTCATCCTCTCTAACCTCTCCTTCCTCTTCACTCTTAACATCCCCTCATCCTCTCTAACCTCTCCTTCCCCTTCACATCCCCTCATCCTCTCTAACCTCTCCTTCCCCTTCACATCCCCTCATCCTCTCTAACATCTCCTTCCCCTTCACATCCCATCATCCTCTCTAACCTCTCCTTCCCCTTAGCATCCCCTCATCCTCTCTAACCTCTCCTTCCCCTTCACATCCCCTCATCCTCTCTAACCTCTCCTCCCCCTTAACATGCTCTCAGCCTCTCTAACCTCCCCTTCACTCTTAACATCCCCTCATCCTCTCTAACCTCTCCTTCCTCTTCACATCACCTTATCCTCTCTAACCTCTCCTTCCCCTTAACATCCCCTCATCCTCTCTAACCTCTCCTTCCCCTTCACATCCCCTCATCCTCTCTAACCTCTCCTTCCTCTTCACATCACCTCATCCTCTCTAACCTCTCCTTCCCTCAGCCTCTCTAACCTCCCCTTCACTCTTAACATGCCCTCATCCTCTCTAACCTCTCCTTCCCCTTCACTCTTAACATACCCTCATCCTCTCTTCTTCTTCTCACTCTCTCTATCCTGGCTCTCTCCTTTTAAGTCCTTCTCTCACTCCTTCTTTCCTCTCCATCTCTGGTGTACTTCACTCCATCTTCTACTCTGAATGTTTGGCTGTTGGCTTCTCTGTTCTCAGAGTGTATTCTGAAAACAACCATGATTTATAAAGCATATTAGTGATGAGCAGAGCCACAAAGAGGAAACACAAGAACGCTGGTTGCTTTAGAAAATGGCTCAGCTGATGACTGTCTTGTTTTGTGTATTTGCGGTTAATTTAGTTTGGCATCGCCACAGGCAGAAAATTAGAATGTGTTTGGTGCCATGCTTCAGCGGGCACGATAAATGGCACATCTTCCTCACACAATGGGCCGTAGGACACGTGATCGTAGAAGCCGATAAAGCCTTTACGCTTTGGCACACTCAGAAAAGAAAGGGCTGTGACGCAAAAAAAACTATTGCAATTTTGCCAAGAGAGAGGCTGTGTTTGAACTCGTTAACTAATGGGGGGGAAGAGAAAGATTAAAACAGTGATGTGTAGCAAATGAAAGGAGTATGAATAGAGACCTCAGCTCAGTGTTCGGATATGAAACCATGAGTGTGGGGGCCCCGTTGTTCTTTCATGGTGGAGGAATAACACAAATACTATTTTAGGGTGTAGATCAGCTTTAATATTACAGATAGATTGTGGCTTCCATCAATGTAATTGTCTGCATAATGTCCTATCCTCCATATATATATATCCCCCTAACCCTACCACCCCTCCCCTAATTGGAGTAAACTAATGGAAAACAACACTTAGAATTCGACTACCAGCTTGTACATAGAATTTTGATATTCCACCAATATCAATCGGTCCCAAACATTTCAACATCAATAAACATGTTTTCCTTTCCTTGTCTCTTATGCAATGTTTTGGCACAATATCCTATCCCTTTCTGAGGGCTAGATATATCCGCTGTGTTTCTTTATAAAAGCCTGCCTGTCAATCTTTGGTACCCAAAAATAATTTGCACCCAACTGAAGCTCCCTGACAAGAACTGTAAGAAAATAGATTTGTTTACTTCAGCCATTAATGATTGTTCTGAGCGGAAGACCTTTGAGAGCCAAGTTTAAGAAGACTCAAAGTAAGCTCAAAGTACTCTCAGAACACTCCCTGTCCAAAATCATCTCTCTTCCAAACTACCAATAGGAACATTAAGCTTTTGCACCAGTCCAAAGTTTGTTTTCAGAGATGAAAAATAATGAAAAAACAAAGCCAAACCATTCTTTAGTCTTACCTCCATTTGAGGTCTCAATCCTTCTCTTAGCCTTAATATATCATTTTAGAATGACATATTTGATATATTCCCAACCGAAAAATCCAGGTGAGAACTTTGCCCAGTGTAAACACGTAGTAAATATGTCTCTTATAATTTGAACAGTCATCCCTGTGAGGACCCCGGAGCGTCCAGTGAGTGGTCCTGACTATAAAGGCCAGTAAACACTTCAGCCCTCCCGCACGCCTGTCACAGTTCAGCAGTGACCTGGCACTTATTCACTCTAATAGCCATCTCCTTTCCAGCGCTGAGGAATGGTTTGGCTGGTTCAGTGCCCTGCTCTGACAGCCACTTCTCTTTCTCATCCTCTCTCTGCTCACCAATGGCCCTTCTTCCAGCTCCTCCAATCTAACGCCCCCACCCCGAGAGAGAGAGACAGAGAGAGTTTGTGACAACGTCACGAACACATTAGAGGAAGAAGCTCCTCAGCCCTTTACAGCCCAGAGCCCTGGGCACTTAAACAAGAGCTCTGGAGATCCAAGGCCTTATATAACCATCATGAACAGGCCTCTACTCCGTCTCTCTTTATTTAATATACAGCCGAATGTAACCAGACCAGACGCCTAAGCAGCCCCATGCTTCAGACCCAGACAGCACTGTAAGTGATTGTATTCCCCATGCTGCTGTATTCAGGAGCACAATGGAGTCTTTAATCACAACTATATGTCTCTCTAAGAGAGGGATGTATAGAAACAGAACAGAGCAGCGTTCGATAAGAGACAACGTTTTAGGCTATATTAAAAGCATGCTGCCTCTGTCGCCTCCTCTTTCCAATTAGATAGACACCGTAGGTGTGGAGTGGGTGAGCTGAGCACAGATCTTTATCTGGAGTTTACAGCTGAAGCCTGTTGACTACTTCTATGAAGCTTTCAATTACTTAATGTATTGTGCGGGGAGAGAGATTGATGGGAGATACACTCAAGATGTCACAACTCGAGTTTATCAGAAGTTCTGTTGATGTTCGTAGGATGACATCTCTCATAACAAATATGCGACTATAAAAGTGTCAAAAAGTATTACACGGTTATGAATTACCACACTTGAAAATGTATTTATTGACTTGAACTGCAACATGTATCTGTGGGATGGTTCATATAGAGTTACACAGTAAGGTAGTATAGAAAGAGTGAGACCCATCTGTGTGGTGGTGGTGGTGATGGTGATATGAGTCCAGAGAGGAGATCTCTTGAACAAGCCCCCTGATTGATTTCAGTAATCTGGACGAGAGGAGAGACAAGATGGGCCATGATTAGACAGGGGTGAGAGAGGGTGGGAGTGAGAGACGGCGGGCATGCCTCTGCACTCTGGTTATGAATGTGTCTCCCTCTCTATTGTATGATACACTGAGAGCAACTGGAGGCAAAATAACTGTTCTCTTTCACACCAAGGGTTGGTGGTTAGCGAGGGGGAGTGTTGGAAAGATTTTTCGCATTGAGATAGAAGCTGTTGACATTCACAATGGATGTAAAAAAATATATATTAAAAAAAGACTTGATTGACTTTCTGTGTAATGAACAGAAAATGTGTCTCCTTACCTATGTAATTAATGTACTTGGGAAACTGAACGAACTGAACACAAACATGCAGGGCAAATACAAAAACATTCTACAGATGAGTGACCAAATCAGTACATCCAGATGAAAAAAGTCTTATTGGAGAGAGTCTTTCAAAAGCGAACCACGCCCCCTTCCCTCGGCTGTGCATGTTTCTAACAGATAACAGCATCAGTAAGTGTCCCACACGAGTGATGACTACTCACCTCCAACGCTTGGAAGAGCACTACTACTTCCCAAACCAAAATCTGTTTGATTTGATTTGTTTGACTGATCCTGGCTCAGCTGACATGGTGGTAAGTGAAATCGAAAAGCTGATCGAGCTGTCATGTGACCAAGTGAATTCAAGGGTCACTGCGGAGGATTTTTGGTTCCTGACTCAAAGGGAATACCCTGCCGTTTCCCTCTGAGCATTAATGCTGCCTTTAAAACAACTGGGAACTTGGAAATCTCAGACGTTCAACTTCAGTGCGTTCGAGACAACTGGTCACTTGTTTTGAACGGTCATCCAACTCGGAATTCCAACTCGGGAACTCGGGCCTCTTACTAGAGCGCCAACTTTCCGACCTGAAGATCACTCGTCATGATTTGACCTTGTATTTTTCAGAGTTCCCAGTTGTATTGAAAGCACCTTCAGTGATTGTCATAGCCCCACATTAAAAGCATGTGATGGTGAGTTGAGAAGTCAGTCAGAAATGCTGTTAGAAAGGTTTTCAATTGACTGCCATAACACCAAATAAGAAATTAAACATTGGCTGTTAATTACATCATTTTTTTCACATGGTTGCGGTCGCAAGAATTTTCAGATGTCAAAATGGGGTCATGGGCCAAATCAATCTGGGAACCTCTGTTATTGAGCAAACAATGCAATTATCACAACACATAGGTTGTAATATGACAATATTTTCTGCCTTGGTATCCCAAGTGATTTTACCCACGTACCGCTACTGACCTTCAGAACTTCAGAGTCCCGTGTGGGGAGCAAAACAAAGAACACCATCGTGTTCGTGACAGTCTCATCTTTCCATAGAGTGGTCATATTAGTGTGTAGCATTAACCGTTCAGATGTTACGAGGTTTTCATGAGAAGACCGATTTCCGGGATGTCTACTGGTCTGACAAAAAGAGCTCTAGGCTAGCTCTGCCACCTTCCACCACAGACGTGGTAGGCCAACATAGGCCTTGAGATGCAGCCTATACAAACAAACATATCTCTAGCTTAATCAGATGGATTTCAATGGGAATTTTTGTAATTATGTTCATTAGATTGACTTGCGGGATGGTCAATCGACTCTTTAAAACAGTGTAACGTGCATAAGAGAGATTAAAAGAGTAGATTTAACAACATGTGCAGTCGTTGGTCAGCATATATACGGCTCAAAAAAATAAAGGGAACACTAAAATAACACATCCTAGATCTGAATGAATGAAATAATCTTATTAAATACTTTTTTCTTTACATAGTTGAATGTGCTGACAACAAAATCACACAAAAATAATCAATGGAAATCCAATTTATCAACCCATGGAGGTCTGGATTTGGAGTCACACTCAAAATTAAAGTGGAAAACCACACTACAGGCTGATCCAACTTTGATGTAATGTCCTTAAAACAAGTCAAAATGAGGCTCAGTAGTGTGTGTGGCCTCCACGTGCCTGTATGACCTCCCTACAACGCCTGGGCATGCTCCTGATGAGGTGGCGGATGGTCTCCTGAGGGATTTCCTCCCAGACCTGGACTAAAGCATCCGCCAACTCCTGGACAGTCTGTGGTGCAACGTGGCGTTGGTGGATGGAGCGAGACATGATGTCCCAGATGTGCTCAATTGGATTCAGGTCTGGGGAACGGGCGGGCCAGTCCATAGCATCAATTCCTTCCTCTTGCAGGAACTGCTGACACACTCCAGCCACATGAGGTCTAGCATTGTCTTGCATTAGGAGGAACCCAGGGCCAACCGCACCAGCATATGGTCTCACAAGGGATCTGAGGATCTCATCTCGGTACCTAATGGCAGTCAGGCTACCTCTGGCGAGCACATGGAGGGCTGTGCGGCCCCCCAAAGAAATGCCACCCCATGACTGACCCACCGCCAAACCGGTCATGCTGGAGGATGTTGCAGGCAGCAGAATGTTCTCCACGGCGTCTCCAGACTCTGTCACGTCTGTCACATGTGCTCAGTGTGAACCTGCTTTCATCTGTGAAGAGCACAGGGCGCCAGTGGCGAATTTGCCAATCTTGGTGTTCTCTGGCAAATGCCAAACGTCCTGCACGGTTTTGGGCTGTAAGCACAACCCCCACCTGTGGACGTCTGGCCCTCATACCACCCTAATGGAGTCTGTTTCTGACCGTTTGAGCAGACACATGCACATTTGTGGCCTGCTGGAGGTCATTTTGCAGGGCTCTGGCAGTGCTCCTCCTGCTCCTCCTTGCACAAAGGCGGAGGTAGCGGTCCTGCTGCTGGGTTGTTGCCCTCCTACGGCCTCCTCCACGTCTCCTGATGTACTGGCCTGTCTCCTGGTAGCGTCTCCATGCTCTGGACACTACGCTGACAGACACAGCAAACCTTCTGCCACAGCTCACATTGATGTGCCATCCTGGATGAGCTGCACTACCTGAGCCACTTGTGTGGGTTGTAGACTCCGTCTCATGCTACCACTAGAGTGAAAGCACCGCCAGCATTCAAAAGTGACCAAAACATCAGCCAGGAAGCATAGGAACTGAGAAGTGGTCTGTGGTCCCCACCTGCAGAACCACTCCTTTATTGGGGGTGTCTTGCTAATTGCCTATAATTTCCACCTGTTGTCTATTCCATTTGCACAACAGCATGTGAAATGTATTGTCAATCAGTGTTGCTTCCTAAGTGGAGAGTTTGATTTCACAGAAGTGTGATTGACTTGGAGTTACATTGTGTTGTTTAAGTGTTCCCTTTATTTTTTTGAGCAGTGTATATTACTCCATACCAGAACAACTGACAGCCAGACAGCCAGCCAGACAGATAGCCAGACAGCTAGCCAGACAGCTAGCCAGATAGACAGCTAGCCAGACAGCTAGCCAGACAGACAGCCAGACAGACAGCCAGACAGCTAGCCAGTCCATGTCTGATACAGTTATTGCAGTCTGATGTAGTCTACCTTCCCACTGGGCACATACAATTCAACTTCTATTCCACATTGGTTCAACCAGTGTGTGCCCAGTGGGTTGTACCCAAAGGTGTGTATGAATATTAGAATTTTCAAATGAGATAATTTAGAGATAATTGTATATTTAGCAACCTGGGCACTGTTTCCTTATTAGTACAATACCAGGGTTAACAAGTGTTTTTGCTCTAAATGTAAATAACCATCAGTGGTTGGTATGTCTTTGAATAGCTCTTAGAATAGGAAGACCAACAACAAACACCCATTTAACATTGCTCAGCAGCTCTACAACGAACACTAAGATTACTTTATTAGTCAATTGCACACAGGTCCAAACAAATTTGACTTCTGCTTCTAACCCAACCCCTCTGAAAGACACAGATACATACAGATACATACTGTTTTTTTTTTTGGAGAGGTGCGGAGGGCTGCCACACTGGGCACCCACGGAGCTGTGGTTGGGATCGCGAAAATGTTCAGAAATAAAAATGGGGTCGTAGGCCAAAAAAGTCTGGGAACCCCTGTTATAGAGCAAACAACGCAATTATCACAACACATACACTACCGGTCAAAGGTTTTAGAACACCTAATCATTCAAGGGTTTTTCTTTATTTTTACTGTTTTCTACATTGTAGAATAATAGTGAAGACATCAAAACTATGAAATAACACATGTAGTAACCAAAAAAGAATGCTGTGGTAGCCATGCTGGTTAAGTGTGCCTTGAATTCTAAATAAATCACAGACATTGCCAACAGCAACGCACCCCCACACCATAACACCTCCTCCTCCATGCTTTATGGTGGGAAATACACATGGAGATATCATCCATTCACCCACACCGCGTCTCACAAAGACACGGTGGTTGGAAGCAAAAATCTCAAATTTGGACTCCAGAGCAAAGGACAAATTTCCACCGGTCTAATGTCCATTGCTCGTGTTTCTTGGCCCAACCAAGTCTATTCTTATTATTGGTGTCCTTTAGTAGTGGTTTCTTTGCAGCAATTGAAGGCCTGATTCACACAGTCTCCTCTGAACAGCTGATGTTGAGATGTGTCTGTTACTTGAACTCTGTGAAGCATTTATTTGGGCTGCAGTTTCTGAGGCTGGTAACTCTAATGAACTTATCCTCTGCAGCAGATGTAACTCTGGGTCTTCTTTTCCTGTGGTGATCCTAATGAGAGCCAGTTTCCCATGAACCACAAACTTGGTTCATGGCATTGTTTAGTTCAAATGACCAGCACATAGTACATTCTCTAAGCTATTTATTTTGAAAATGTTTGTTTTTCAGTAATGTTTGTCATCATGCCGGTGTGGTGTTCTGTTTGGCTGTGCTAATTATAAACAATGACAGCTGAGAAGTGATGCAATTCTCATTTAGATGTAACAATGTTAGCTGGACTAGGTAAATTAGATATGTTAGCTAATGGTACAGTCCTGGTAGTCACTGCTAGATTGGTACAGTAGCTACCTTCAGCAGAGTAAACATGTTTGTCTGTTCGTTATAACGTTGACAAACGTTAGCTAACATAAGCTGGCTAATGTTAGCAAATATGACTAACACAATCTGGTAGCCATCTATTCACGCTTGTCTGGAAAACACTGTTACTAAAAATCTAACTCCCTCTCTATCACGGCTTAGGAAAAGACCCAGATGCAGACAGTTCGAATAACGGACGTTTATTATATAAGCAGGGGCAGGCAACGGACAGGTCAAGGGCAGGCAGGGATCGGTAGTCCAGAGCAGAGTCCGTAAGGTACAGAGCGGCAGGCAGGCTCAGGTAGAGGTCAGCAATCCAAGACAGTGGCAAAAGGTACAGAACAGCAGGCAGGCTGAGGGCGGGCAGAATGATCAAAACCGGGATAACTAGAAAACAGGGGCTCAAGGAAACAGGAGTACGAAAAACACGCTGGTAGGCTTGACAAGACAAGATGAACTGGCAACAGACAAACAGAGAACACAGGTATAAATGCACAGGGGATAATGGGGAAGATGGGTGACACCTGGAGGAGGGTGGACAAGCACAAAGACACGTGAAACAGATGAGGGTGTGACACTCTCGGTGTGACGGTAGTAATGATGAATCTGTATATATTGTCTATGGTTGGTTAGTTGGTTCTCAGCTGGCTAGCAATCTTGTTGCTAATTTAGTGACGCTAACTAGCTAACAGGCAGGCAATATTGAATTGTCCTTGTTAGATGTGCTAAGCTAGCTAGTCTAATAGAGATCAATACAATTAGTATGGTGCTTAAATTGTGTATTGTTGTGTGTTTTATTGTACTGGAGGTGGTACATATTCTGATTCTACCAGCATGTTTCCAACCTGAAGCTCTGCACAAGGTGAAGGTAAGTTGGTAAAAATGTTTACAAGCTGACGGTTAAAATAGCTCCATTTACTGTAAGCATGGCATAAATGTGATTTGGGTAGTATTTGTAAGTAGTTTTTTTGTGTTATGGGGTTACAGGGGGTTAGATGTAGCCTGAGGACCACAGAGTACCTTTCAGAACATGTAATCAATTTAGTTGAAACCTTTTCTCTTCTTACCCTTTGTAACACTCAGGTTATCTGGAGTCCTTCCACAGGCCCTGCTGAAAAATACCCTAAAGTGGCGGCATGAGGGAGGTGACCCACCTTGCTGTTATGGAGCACAACACGCTTGTGAGACAAAAACAAGAGCGACACAAAAGGTATAAAATCAAGACACAGTAATGACACAACCACTTAATTATTTTCTCTGCAGATTCTCAAAAGACAATACGAAGACACGTCTACAAAAATCTCCTGCTACTATTGACAAGAATGATCTATCAAAGCCAATGGGCTGGGGGATGTTTACAGATAGGTCTTTGAGATGAGGAAGGGCGTTGTGCTTAGAGATAGTAAGTATATTGTTGTGTATGAGAACAATTTAAAGGTGCCATTTAATCTAAATGTTCCATACACAGAAATACATCATGTGTAAGAACTGCCCTCCTAAGACTTTTCATGACTTCTGCAGTCCCCCAGCCTATTTGCTTTGTTGACTAATCTTTCTTCTCAAAAGCAGCTCCCAATGTCCCTCATTGTCCCTAAACAATGCACTAGTCTATCAAAACACTTAGGTCCCAATCGGTTGACACCTTTACCAACAAAGATGTGTTGCCCTACGACCCTACCACAAAAAGTGTAAAATAGTAACACCACAACCATGTCTTTCCAGGACATGTGCAGTACCAGCAAATCTTCTGGAAGAGGTCCAAACAGTTGGTGGTTAAGTTCTACGAGCCCTACACCGCTTTCGGCAGTCTTATCCAGCTGGCTGTACACCTCAGAAGTGACAAGAGCATTTGCCACAAGCACTCTGCTTCCACAGCCCACCATAGCCGGAAAAAGGACTAAAAAAATCTACCTGTCAACCTAAGATGTTTTTGTATCCATTAATGGGAGTTACAGGATGGTTACTGTTGGGTGTAGCACAGAGAATTTGACCAACTTTAGCTTGGCAACACTGTCTTGGAAACAGGAGTCTCATAAAATGTCTGTGTCCAGTTGCAGGGGGTCAGTTTGAATTTAGAAATAACGTTTTTTGCTCCAAGAAGTAATCCAACAGTGCCGCCATCTTGTCTATTTCAAGTATTTTATTGATCGAGACAGGTGTCTATCATCATGACATGCAGCACTTTGGGGTGGACACTCACCTGTCTTGATCATTGAGAGAAGAAACAGATAAGATGGTGGGGTGCACTGATGGATTACTTCATGGAGAAAAACATTTATTTTAACCTCTCTAGGCTAGGCGGGACGAATTCGTCCCACCTACGTAACAGCCACTGCTATCCTGTGGCGCGATTTTCAAAACCTTAAAAATCCTATTACTTCAATTTCTCAAACATATGACTATTTTACAGCCGTTTAAAGACAAGACTCTCGTTAATCTAACCACACTGTCCGATTTCAAAAAGGCTTTACAACGAAAGCAAAACATTAGATTATGTCAGCAGAGTACCAAGCCAGAAATAATCAGACACCCATTTTTCAAGCCAGCATATAATGTCACCAAAACCCAGAAGACAGCTAAATGCAGCACTCACCTTTGATGATCTTCATCAGATGACAACCCTAGGACATTATGTTATACAATACATGCATGTTTTGTTCAATCAAGTTCATATTTATATCAAAAACCAGCTTTTTACATTAGCATGTGACGTTCAGAACTAGCATACCCCCCGCAAACTTCCGGGGAATTCGCTAACATTTTACTAAATTACTCACGATAAACGTTCACAAAAAGCATAACAATTATTTTAAGAATTATAGATACAGACCTCCTCTATGCACTCGATATGTCCGATTTTAAAATAGCTTTTTGGTGAAAGCACATTTTGCAATATTCTAAGTACATAGCCCAGGCATCACGGGCTCGCTATTTAGACACCCGGCAAGTTTAGCACTCACCATAATCATATTTACTATTATAAAAGTTTGATTACCTTTTGTTGTCTTCGTCAGAATACACACCCAGGACTGCTACTTCAATAACAAATGTTGGTTTGGTCCAAAATAATCCATCGTTATATCCGAATAGCGGCGTTTTGTTCGTGCGTTCCAGACACTATCCAAAATAGTAAAGAAGTGTCGCGCGCATGGCGCAATTCGTGACAATAAAATTCTAAGTATTCCATTACCGTACTTCGAAGCATGTCAACCGCTGTTTAAAATCAATTTTTACGACATTTTTCTCATAGAAAAGCGATAATATTCCGACAGGGAATCTCCTTTTCGGCAAACAGAGGAAAAAATCCCAAAGGCGGGGGCGGTCGGGGTCACGCGCATAAGCCAGTGTCCCTTGATCGGCCACTTGAGAAAGGCGATAATGTGTTTCAGCCTGGGGCTGGAATGACGACATTCTGTTTTTTCCCGGGCTCTGAGAGCCTATGGAAGACGTGGGAAGTGTCACGTTAGAGCAGAGATCCTTAGTAAATGATAGAGATGGAAAACAAGTTCAAGAAATGGTCAGACAGGCCACTTCCTGTAAAGGAATCTCTCAGGTTTTGACCTGCCATTTGAGTTCTGTTATACTCACAGACACCATTCAAACAGTTTTAGAAAATTTAGGGTGTTTTCTATCCATATGTAATAAGTATATGCATATTCTAGTTACTGAGTAGGAGTGGTAACCAGATTAAATCGGGTATGTTTTTTATCCAGCCGTGTCAATACTGCCCCCTAGCCCTAACAGGTTAATAACGGAGCATTTTCTAAATTCACAGTTCTGCTACAATGACATGTAGATAAAGGAATTATGTTTCACTCCAAGAATCCATTCCAGAAAGAAGCCCAGGCACCACACATTATTGTCTGTAAGACAAAAAATTGAAATTATATCCATTGCAAGGTTTGAACGACAGTTGAACTGTGCCAGCAGTAGACTAGTTGAAGGGTAGACTAGTTGAACATGCATACATGTGAGATGACATTTAGAACAATATCTAGCCTAATAGAAAGAAATATGGCATAACCCTCAAGCTTTGCACAGTGACCAGGCTGTACATATGTACCTAGGTAGATAGGCAGACAATATCTAGCTACAGCCATGTCTAACAGGCATGCATAAGTAAATATTTTATAGTAAAACCAGCTTATCAGTTTTAGAGATGTACAACAGTTAAATGTTTGTATTATTGTTTCTCCTCACTGTTAGATGGTTAACTTAGCTAGCTAGCTTGCTGGATAGTCAATCATTGTTATTTACATCTGTTTGGAATCCTATATTGCGTCATGCCTATAATTTTGTGATTTTGAAATGCATCCACGGTCATAATCATAATCAATGTCAACCCTTGTCAATTATGTTACATAGCTAGCTAGTAAAACTATTTACAGTTGCTGACTATTTGCATTTGCTAAAAAGTTACAAACATGAGGCCTGACACAGGCTAACTAGCTAGCCAACACCAGTCATGTGCTAACATTTACTGGTAACCTAGCTTTAGGTGGCTGGTTGTAACATTATAGCTTGCTGTTTAATAGCCATATCTACAATTAAAAACAGAAGAGGTTTTACAATCAAGATACAATATATCTCTGATTGTAAAACCCCTCTTTTTTGGCCTAGATATGGCTACCTGTAGTTGTTTAGCTAACTTAGCCAGACTAGCTAGCTAGCTACTTAGAATTAGATTTATCCCCACTGTAACACAGTAGTATGTTAGCCAGCAATACACAATATAGGTTTCAGTAAATAAACTAAAGTTAGCTAGCTATCTAGGTGGCTTCCAGGAAAAATAACGTACTTAGCTAGCCACCTTATTTGTCATCTGCCCTCTAGGTACTGGCATCAGCTTTAGCTGAGCTTCTATCTAAATCCAATTCTTTGTTTCGAATCTTCTTTGCTATATTCAGGTTGAAACATGTATGGTTGAATGTCATCTTCGAATTTGTGTTGATGAGAGGTATCACTTGAAGCCATTGTGGTCTGGTCCGTTCTTTCAGTTTTTCCCAATGGATTGTGTTGTTAGTGTCCCCCTCCCTTTCAAAAAAGCCTCCCATCAATACACCAGAAGCCGCATATGGTGTATCATTCAGTGCGCAAAGCCCAGACCTGGCTTCCTCCTGGGCAATTATGTGTGAAACACTTTTCACTGACCTAGAAATGCCTCAGATATGATGAAAAAAGGCCAGATTCCCCCAGGGTGATATACCCCTTTAACGCCACTCCAGTTATCAGTGTTTTCAATGGTGCCCTGCTCCGGAGAGGAAAGCAAGTCACAGTTCCCCAGTGGTGTGGTGCGGAGTACATACTCCCTCTGGATGGCAGAAACGCAAAAAATCGACACGATTCCACTTCGAGTCACTTTCACCGACCCAACATTCCCCAACCAACCTGACACCACATATAGATCAGCCAGAAGGCAGAGACCCGTTCTCTCCAAAAATCTCACTCCCACTGGGGAAAAAAACATATTTATCACCATCTGAATGAGGCTCAAACTCAGCGTTATTCACCGCACCTGCCACCGCAGTTAATTCATCCTCTCTCTCGTTATGTTCAATTTCCTTCTGCAGCACTCTATTTACTCTTATTATGTTCCACTTTCTTCCTTTTTTCCTCCCACCTTCTTACCATACTCTATGGGTTCCCCTGACTCCATCTCTAAGTCCAACAACCATTCGGGCGTACCCGCCATCTTGTGACTCATCTCGATATGGAATTGGTCCATACTTCATGCTTTCTCTTTGCTTGGGCTCTGTCTCAGCCAATCAGAAGAGCTCCTTAAAAGATCAGATGAAGCCTGTTGCCCACGGTGACAAGAGGTCAAAAGGTTACCAGGAGTGCAGTATGAGTGGCAAATGTTTTCGGGTTTTCTTTTTTTTCTTCTTTAAAAAAACAAATTCTCCCTTCTTTACATATTTTTTTCCCCTCTCTTATTTGGGTTCCAATGTGATTTGGTATTTGTGTATTCTGTTTTTCCCTCCTGTGTTGGTCAGACCTTGCTGTGAGTCACTCACTCTTCTGCCTTCTGGTGGTTTAGGGAGACACAGCACCAAGAGTCAGACCTCTACCTCTCATTCTCCCTCTCCCCCTCCCCATGCCCCCCCCCCCCCCCCTCCCCTTCTAGTTCAAATGACTTGTGTGAGTAAATGTCATTACCTTGAAGTACAGGTAGAAGGCAGTGATGGCTGTCAGTAGGATCAGCAGCACTACAACATGTCTGATGATGAAGGTGGGCAGAGGAGAGGCTGCAAACGGAAGCACGTTTGATGAAGGGACTGATCATCATCAGATAGGTCTGTGGGAAAACTGTCAATGAGAAAGTTACAAGTCTGATTCAAATTCAGTTACCTGTGAGGGAGAGGAACTCACTCTCAGAGTAGAAGTTATGAGAGAAAACATAATTCTCATAAACACAGCTGTAATTCCTTTGGTGGGAGTCATCTACAGCAGGGAAGAGGAAGGCAGCAGAGTGATTTACAGCTGTCTGGGTTCTGTTGGAGCTGGTGAACGTGAAGTGGAAAGAGCCTCCTGGGTACTGTGGCTGAGTGGAATAAGTGAGGGTGAAGCTGTAGCCCCTGAACACCTCAGGCTCCAGGTGGCCCCTGGAGACCCCTCCCATTGAGTCAGGGAGATATCAGGCTGGACCAGGAGATCTGTAACAATACAAGAGAACAGGAAAACCTCTTCAACAAGTTTCCTATAGATATGACAATAACATCAGCATGTAACAGTGCTAGCCGCCCTCCCTCACATGGCAACATGAGTCGCGTCACTGAGACACCATATGTTAATATCAGGCTTAAGCAGGACATCTGTAACAAGAGAGATATGACAATAACATTGTTACGTGACAGTGCTAGTGAGTAGCGACGTTCACTGAGATAACACTCAAATACAAAAGCATTCTGTGATATTTAATTAAGTTGTATTTGATTCTTACTTGACTGAGTGATCTATTTTGCAAAGTAGACTTACAAGCTACACAGCCATCGTGAGAGGTGCAGAGGAAGTTGTATGAATGAAGGATATTAGTTGAATATAATATCACAGATGACTCAGGTAATAACAGTGGAGCTACAACCCAGTCTTCGTCCTATCTGGCCAGCCAACTGGTTCTATCAGATGGGACCAGTCGGCCAGACAGATATGACTGGTTGGCTGGCTGGCCAGATAAGGCCAGTCGGCAGGCCAGATAGGACCAGTCATCTGACCAGATAGGACCAGTCGGCTTGCCAGATAGGCAATGTTCCCTCTAAGCTGCTTGTGTGCTTGGGCAAGCAGTAACCTGAGGATGCCATGCAGCTCCCAAGACTGCCATGCAGAGCGCAGAAGAAATATCAGCCCATGGAGAGAAGCACAAGATTAAACTTCACTCAACGTTCTAGAGTTTTCCCTGTTAGTTAACAACACTATCAATGTTTCCCTCTACTGTGGCAATTGTGATCGAATCAACACAGTGTTAGCCACTTTCAATATAACAAAACAAACTATGCAACAGATTTTGTTGTAGGCAAAACACATCGGAGTGGGATTCTATTGGACAGGACTCAGCCTGTACTCTACACAAACCGGTGCAGCATTACCAATCAGAGATGCAGTAGGGCTATATGCAAATCGACCATTGCCATTTATGGATCTGTGCCATTTACTTTCAAATGGACTGTGTTTACAGCTGTGTTATTGTGTAGATGCCTTTGTTTTAAGACCAAAGCAAGAGTTGCATGTAGCCACGTGTGCGCATTTTGTTCATATCCTTTGCTAGTTAGTGAGTTATTAGCCCAGTTATAGATCATTTGAGGTCAGTAATAGTGGAGTGATTGCTTCCTACAAGAGCACAAAACATGTACATTTCTAGACATCTTTGAAAAGTGAGTCAAGTCAGGTAAAGAGCTTTTTTTTTGTCTTAAAGGGGCAGTGTTGTATTTTGAGAAACGCTTAAATAAGCTAAGTAGCCAACAGACAGAGAGGAAGAGAAAGTGTGTTGGAGGACTGAAGATGGTGGTGCAGAATGCCTCATGAGAAATCGCACTATTAATTATCTCTAAATCGACTAAATAGTAGCATTTCCATTTACTCGTGGGCAATAACATTCAAGCTGGATAATAACCGCCAAAAACATATAAGGCTACAAAAGTTCATTGATAAATATTAGGAACACAGTCAAGGCCAAAACATGTCGGAGTGGAACCAGGGAAAAAATGGAGAACCAAACTCCAAGAGAAAACTATGAGATTCCTCAACAGACACCAATGATTTATGCATTTCACCACCTGGTACAGTAAGAATGGAAACCAACCTGCTAAAATCAATAAAGTATAAACTGGTCGTACTTGAACTTGTCAGTAAAGAAATACAGAATTAGTGACGAAAAAGCTGCTACAATGGAGAAAGAAACAAACAAGCTAAAAGCTACAGTCAACACTATTGAAACGGACATTAAAGAACTTAAAAAGGAGGACACGTTTCTGAAAGAAGTCTTACTTGGAATACAGAATAGATCCATGTGAGAAAATCTGGTAGTTACTAGTATTGAAGAAAATGAGGGTGAAGATCCTGAAAGCATGGTGAAAGAATTCCTCTTTAAAGCGCAACAGATCCCAGACGACACTGTCGACAAAATCAAAATTGAATCAAACTTGAAAGTGTACACCGTTTCGGACAGAGAGAACAGTGATATGAGCGCCCAATCGTTGGCAAATTTGCGTTCTTTAAAGATAAAATAATGGGCAAAAGCCTGGGCAAAAGACTCGCTGGCACAAAAATAACAATGAATGAAAGTTCTGTAGCCACTCTTCAAGGTGAATAGACTTAAAGGGAAACGTGTAGCTCTCCTAGTCAATAAACTGTACATTGATAACCAACTGTTCCGAGACACAAAGACTACTCCATGGTTATTCTAAATAAAACAAAGTTTCCATAGAGTAGTTGAATAATGGAACACCCAACACTATCCATGGTAGGGACGGTAATAAAAAAAAACAGGAAAACAATAAAATACAACAATTATTAAGGAAATACACTATAGCATTCAAGATTGGGAATGTTGTAAAATAATTAGTACTCAACTTTCTATTCATAGTATTTATAAATAGATAAAAGACAGCATTAGAAGAAAGGATAATGATTGAAATACTACAGTACATCTTCAAATATAAGGAACTGGAACACAAAAGTACTTAAAAGCTGGAAATTAGATAGGAATCAACATGATATGGATAGAAACTGTAAGGGAGTGCGTAGCTGGCGGAAGGAAGTCAGACGCAGGAGAGCAAAACTGGGTTATCAACAGAGCATTTTTAATAATAAAACCACCGGAAACCAGAAAAATAAACACATGGGTACAAAACCCGTCGCACACCAGAGAAAACATGCACATGCACAATAAACAATTCCGCACAAAGACATGGGGGGAATAGAGGGTTAAATACACAACATGTAATGAGGGAAATTGAGACCAGGTATGTGAGAAGACAAGACAAAACAAATGGAAAATGAAAAGTGGATTGATGATGGCTAGAAGACCGGCGACGCCGAGCGCCGCCTGAACAAGGAGAGGAACCGACTTCGGCGGAAGTCGTGACAGAAACACAGCAAAGATAATACATAGAAGGCACAGTATGTGGGTAGTGTATTGTGATGGAAGGTGGGGTGTGTTTTTGTGTTTGGAAAAGTGTGGAGTTAAGTGAGTGAAAAGGGAAAATGGTTGCAAATGCCAGAGCCCATGTGTGTGTCTCTGCAAGCAGGAGTTGTGACAGAGAGCTTTCAATTTTGTACCGATTTTAGATTTTTATTTAACTTTGTTTTAACTAGGCAAGTCAGTTAAGAACAAATTCTTATTTACAACGACGGCCTACCCTGGCCAAACCCGGACAACGCTGGGCCAATTGTGCGCTGCCCTATGAGACTCCCAATCATGTCCGGATGTGATACAGCCTGGAATCGAATCAGGGACTGTAGTGACGCCTCTTGCACTGAGATGCAGTGCCTTAGACCGCTGTGTCACTCGGGAGCCAGATATGGAATATACATTTTAAAATAGATTATAAATATAGTTTATTTATTTATTGTCCTATCATGATGGAACGGGTCCCCAAACATAGACCCTAGACACCCACCTGAGTGACCCACATACTAAGGAGAAGTCCTTATCTGTTTTATAGTCCTACTGCAAGTAGCTTATATGCAGCCAAGACAGAAAGATTAATGTGGTCAGAGACCCACTAAAGCAGCACTGCCCCCTCAAGAGTCTGAGCCTGCCTGGCAGGGTTGGTCCAACAAAGCCAAAACACCCAGATGGGTGAGCATAATATACAAGGGATTTCTCAAAGCTGCTAATGAGAACCTTGATGACCTTATACCTAGTGCCCCCACCCAGGTAATGGCAGTACTAGCAACACTAGCTGCAGTAACCCATGGGGAGAAGGTCACACTCGGACAATCAAAGAGGGGGCAAATGATTGTGGCCCTGGATTGAGAGGGGGTCAAATACTTATTTCCCTCATTAAAATGCAAATCAATTTATAACATTTTTGACATGCGTTTTTCTGGATTTTTTTGTTGTTATTCTGTCTCTCACTGTTCAAATAAACCTACCATTAAAATTATAGACTGATCATTTCTTTGTCAGTGGGCAAACGTACAAAATCAGCAGGGGATCAAATACTTTTTTCCCTCACTGTATCTGAGCAGGACTTGACATTGGACTTGACATTGGTTAATCAAATCTCCCCATTCTTGCTTAATTTTGCATTCTTTCTCAAACAGCTACAACTGTATATGCATTCGCACATCAAGTGATCCTATGGGCAAAAAACTAAAAAAGGGTGATGATATTAATGAACAATCATTTTGATCTGGATGTGCAAATAGTTCAAATAGATCTGCAAGGTAGAAGGATTATGTTAAATATGTTGTTTGGCTCATTAATCTATACAGTCCAAATAATGAAGAAAGATGCTCCAGAGATGTTCGATCGGGTTCAAGTCCGGGCTCTTGCTGGGCCACTCAAGGACATTCAGAGACTTGTCCCGAAGCCACTACTGCGTTGTCTTGGCTGTGTGCTAAGGGTTGCTGTCCTGTTGGAAGGTGAACCTTCAACCCAGTCTGAGGTCCCGAGTGCTCTGGAGCAGGTTTTCATCAAGGATCTCTCAGTACTTTGCTCCGTGCATCTTTCCCCCGATCCTGACTAATCTCCCAGTCCCTGCCACTGAAAAACATCCCCACAGCATGATGCTACCACCACCATGCTTCACCGTAGGGATGGTGCCAGGTTTTCTCCAGATGTGATACTTGGCATTCAGGCCAAAGAGTTCAATCTTGGTTTCATCAGACCAGATAATCTTCTTTCTCGTGGTCTGAGAGTACTGTAGGTGCCTTTTGGCAAAGTCCAAGTGGGCTGTTGTGCCTTTTACTGAGGAGTGGCTTCTGTCTGGCCACTCTACCATAAATGCATGATTGGTGGAGTGCTGCAGAGATGAATTTCCCACAGGTGGACTCCAATGAAGTTGTAGAAACATCTTAAGGATGATCATTGGAAACAGAAAGCACCAGAGCACAATTTCAAGTCTCATAGCAAAGGGTCTGAATAGTTATGTAAATAAGTTATTTCAACTTGTTTTTTGTTTTTTGCTGAATTTTTTTTGTTTTTAATCAATTTTAGAATATGCCTGTAACATAAAATGTGGAAAAAAATCAAGGGGTCTGAATACTTTCCTAAGGCACTGTATATTTACAAAGAATATATATGGGGAATTGGAAATGGGCAGAGGGTAACATACTTTGTCCGATTCTCTGTAATAATGGCATGGGAACAATAATGTATTTTATTTTGTAAATTGGTTTCTTGCATCAAACAACACAAAAACATTTTCAGTCAACTCCTTGTCTGAAGGACAAGTGAATAAACAGGTTAATGTCAAGCCCTGCATGTTTTTTTTCAAAAGTCTCATGGAATGTAAGCCTACATTGAACACCACACATTGGCTGCTACTGTAGGCGGAATGATAGAACAGCTATAATTTAAAGCGGGTACAGCCTCAGTGTTCACAGTAAACGCACTCTGGAAGTTGCACAGAATTTTCAAAACGTTCAAGTTTGCGCTCAGCAGACCTGAAATTCGCTCAGTGTCTGAAAAATTAGAGGGAACATTGCCGGTTGGCCGGCCAGATAGTACCAGTCGGCAGGCCAGATAGTAACAGTCGGCAGGCCAGATAGGACCAGTCCGCAGGCCAGATAGGACCAGTCCGCAGGCCAGATAGTACCAGTCGGCAGGCCAGATAGTACCAGTCGGCAGGCCAGATAGGACCAGTCGGCAGGCCAAATAGGACCAGTCGGCAGGCCAGATAGCACCAGTCGGCAGGCCAGATAGGACCAGTCGGCAGGCCAGATAGGACCAGTCGGCAGGCCAGATAGTACCAATCGGCAGGCCAGATAGTACCAGTCGGCAGGCCAGATATAACCAATCGGCAGGCCAGATTGGACCAGTCGGCAGGCCAGATAGAACCAGTCGGCATCCCAGATAAGACCAGTTGGCCGGCCAGAAAGGACCAATCAGCAGGCCAGATAGTACCAATCATCCGGCCAGATAGTACCAGTCGCCTGGCCAGCTAGATGGGACCAGTCGGCCGGCCCAAAAATAAATAGGGAAAATATTCAAATGTGCATGGCGTGGGCCTGTAATATGTTATCGTGATGAACTTTTGACCTTGTATGGGTCTTTCTGGACGTCAGTAAGAGTGTAGAGTACAGCCAGAAGACTATGGATGAGGCTCTGCAGAAGGTGAAGGGAATGAGGGCTAGCTAACACAGCTTACTCATACACCTTATACACAAACAATCACATACACACTATAATTCAGACAGGTTCCCTCAAACTCCTCAGACCATTCCACGACATCAATCACATGTACTGCATGTTCACTACAATGGCATGTTACGTTACAGAGTTACACCCAACCAATGGCATGTTTAGTTACAGAGTTACACTCAACCAATGGCATGTTTAGTTACAGAGTTACACCCAACCAATGGCATGTTTTGTTACAGAGTTACCCGCAACCAATCGCATGTTTAGTTACAGAGTTACACCCAACTGTAACGGCCGTCGTTCAAATGACACCAAGGTGCAGCAGAGGATGTGTTCATCTTACAAGAATTTAATGAAAAAAGAGAACACTATACAAAACGAAACCAAAAAAAGACCAGCCACAGTTCTGTCAGGAAACAAACTAAACAGAAAACAATCACCCACAAACCCCAAAGGAAAAACAAGTTGCCTATGTATGACTCTCAATCAGCAACAACGATCTACAGCTGTTCCTGATTGAGAGCCACACACGGCCAACCAAAGAAACAAACCAACATAGAAAAATAAACATAGAACGCCCACCCATGGCCTAACCAAAATAGAGAACTAAAAACCTATGGCCAGGGTGTTACAGTACCCCCACCCAAAGGTGCGGACTCCGGCCACAAAACCTGACACTAAAGGGGAGGGTCCGGGTGGGCCTTCCTACGGCGGCGGCTCTGGTGCGGGCCGTGGACCCCACTCCACCCTTGGCTTAGCCCACTTAGGTGGCTCACCTAGCTGCGCCGGAGGACTGGCGGGCGACCCTGGCTGCGCCCGGATGGCGGGCGACCCTGGCTGTGCCCGGCTGGCGGGCGACCCTGGCTGCGCCCGGCTGGCGGGCAAACAATCAGTGTTGGCGGGCGTCTCTGGCTGCGCTCTGGCGGCTCCGGACTGGCGGGCGGCTCTGGCGGCTCCGGACTGGCGGGCGGCTCTGGCGGCTCTGGCCCAGGATTCACCAGGCTGGGGAGACATGCAGGAGGCCTGGCCCTGGGCGCAGGCACAGGACTCACCAGGCTGGGGAGACCCACTGGAGGCCTGGTCCTGGGAGGAGGCACAGGATAGACCAGGCTGGAGAGACCCACTGGAGGCCTGGTCCTGGGAGGAGGCACAGGATAAACCAGGCTGGAGCGACCCACTGGAGGCCTGGTCCTGGGAGGAGGCACAGGATAGACCAGGCTGGAGAGACCCACTGGAGGCCTGGTCCGAGGAGGAGGCACAGGATAAACCAGGCTGGAGAGACCCACTGGAGGCCTGGTCCGAGGAGGAGGCACAGGATAAACCGGGCTGTGGGGGAGCACTGGAGTTCTGGTGCGTAGGCTTGCCACCCAAACTCCAGGCTGAATGCCCACTTTTGCCCGGTACGGGCGGAGCGCAGGCATAGGCCGAACTGAGCCCTCCCAGCGCCCCGGAGACACAGTGCGCAGCGCCGGTGCAGGATAGCCTGGACCGAGACAGCGTACCGGAGACCAGATGCGCTGAGCTGGAACACTCCGACCTGGCTCGATGCCCACTCTCGCATGGCACTTGCGGGGGGCTGGCATGTAGCACTCCGGGCTATCAACGCGTACTGGGGACACCGTGCGCTTTACCGCATAACACGGTGCCTGACCAGCCAGTACTGCGCTGCCTCCTGTAAGCATGGGGAGTTGGCTCAGGTCTCCAACCTGACTCTGCCACACTCCCCGTGTGCCCCCCCCCCCATTTTTTTGGGGGGGCTGCCTCTCGTGCCTGTTGCGCTCCCTTGCCTCATACCAGCGCCTCTCAGTTATCGCCGCCTCGATCTCCCACTGCGGGCGGCGATACTCCCCAGCTTGAGCCCATGGTCCTTTACCGTCCAGTAATTCCTCCCATGTCCACGACTCCCGATAGCTCCTGTCCTGGTGCTTCTCCTTCCTCCGCTGCTTGGTCCGTTTTTTGGTGGGTGATTCTGTAACGGCCGTCGTTCAAATGAGACCAAGGTGCAGCAGAGGATGTGTTCATCTTACAAGAATTTATTGAAAAAAGAGAACACTATACAAAACGAAACCAAAAAAAGACCAGCCACAGTTCTGTCAGGAAACAAACTAAACAGAAAACAATCACCCACAAACCCCAAAGGAAAAACAGGCTGCCTATGTATGACTCTCAATCAGCAACAATGATCTACAGCTGTTCCTGATTGAGAGCCACACACGGCCAACCAAAGAAACAAACCAACATAGAAAAATAAACATAGAACGTCCATCCATGTAACACCCTGGCCTAACCAAAATAGAGAACTAAAAACCCCTCTCTATGGCCAGGGCGTTACACAAACCAAATGTTGTATTTTGAGTGTGTGGTATTTAAAGTACCACACCATGCTTACTGGGACAATTACTGAGGAAACATACTCAGCGTACTGTACTTCATTCCTGCACATACTGTATATTATTTAACGTTGACCCATGATGAACATAACCTCACTGTCGCCCCCAGCTCTTCTTGCTCACCAATGAAGTCCTGGATCTGGTGAAGAAGAATGCCAGCTCTCAAAGGCATCCCACCCGCAACAAGCACTGTTTCCCCTATCATTACCTAGCTGAGGCAGTGCTCCCATAGCTAGCTCTGTTACCTCCCACCTGAAAGAATTAAACTAACCTCTCACCATTACAATAACAGTCGAGGTTAGCATTTCTTTGAGTTTCTCACTCATTATTATTCACGATTCATTCAGGATTATCCGTAATCATGGTAGCATCCACATTAATGTAGAAGTGTTTAAAAACATATTCTATTCTTATGTACAATTAAAATGACACAATAAATAATTTACCATTCATTTTTATTGGGTACAAAATAATCTGAAACACAACCAAAACGAACAGCGAATTTGTCCCAATACTTTTGCTCCCCTAAAATGGGGGACTATGTACAAAAGAATTCAGTACTTGCTAAATGGTTCACCTGACATGGATGAAAATACCTTAAAATTAAAGTTGACAGTCTGCACTTTAACTTCATAGTCATTCATTGATTTCCAATCCAAACTTCTGAAGTATAGAGCCAAAAGAATAAAAAATGCTTCACTGTCCCAATAATGACAGAGGGCACCGTAATTCATATCATAGGCCTAATAGTACTGTAGAGCTCTTTTTACTGGCACACAATATACATTACATATACAAAAGTATGTGGACACCGCTTCAAATTAGTGGATTCAACTATTTCAGCCACACCCTTTGCTGACAGGTGTATAAAATCGAGCACACAGCCATGCTATCTCCATAGACAAACATTGGCAGTAAAATGGCTGAATAGCTCAGTGACTTTCAACGTGGCACCTTTCCAAAAAGTCAGTTCGTCAAATTTCTGCCCTGCTAAAGCTGCCCCGGTCAATTGTAAGTGCTGTTATTGTTAAGTGGAAAAGTCTAGGAGCAATAACAGCTCAGCCGGAAAGTGGTAGGCCACACAAGCTCACATCTGTCCTCAGTTGCAATACTCACTACCGAGTTCCAAACAGCCCCTGGAAGCAATGTCAGCACAAGAACTGTTCGTCGGGAGCTTCATAAAATGGCCTTAGATCACCATGCGCAATGCCCTATTTGACCAGCTGGCCAGACCTAAGTGTTTTTGCCGGCTGGCTGTACCTAGCTATCTGACCGGCCGGACGGACCTACCTGTCTTGCCGCCCAGACAGTTAGGTCCAGATAGGTAGGTCTTGCCGGCAAGACAGGAAGATCCGGCAGGCCGGCCAGACGGGTAGTTCAGGACGGACGGACCTAGCTATCTGGCCAGCCAGCCGGACCTAGCTCTCTGGCCGGACCTAGCCTAGTTATCTTGCTAGCCGGCTGGACCTAGCTCTCTGGCCGGCCTGCCGGACCTAGCTCTCAGGCCGGACCTAGCTCTCTGGCCCGACCTCGCTCTCTGCCCGGCCATCCGGGCCTAGCTGTCATGCCTGCTGGGCTGCCGGACATAGCTCTCTGGCTGGCCGGCTGGACCTAAATACCTGGCTGGCTGGCCTGCCGGACCTGCCTACTTAGCTGGCCAATTGGTTCCGGCCGGCTGGCCAGGTATATTAGGTCAGGTGAGTAGATTGGCCCAACCGATCAGATTGGGCCAGTCAGCCAGCTAGACCTACCTACTTGGCAAATCGGACATTTGGATCTACTTGGCAGGCCAGCGGCCGGACCTGCCTACCTGGCCAGTCGGCCTGCCCATCCCATCTGGCCGGCCAGTCGGTCCTATCTAGCCAAACCTACCTACCTGGTTGTCCAGATTCTATTGCATTGACACGCACTACTCAGCTCATATTCTACACAGATCTGTGCAGTATAAACAATCAGAGCTGCAGTAGACCTATATGCAAATAGACCATTGCCATATATGGATCTGTGCCATTTACTTTGAACTGGACTGTGTTTACAGCATGAGTGGTTGTGAGTAGATGCGCTTGTTTTGAGATCAACGCGAGACCTGCATGTAGCCACAGGTGCACATTTTGTTCATATCCTGTGCAGTTAATGAGTTATTAACCTAGTTATAGATCATTTGTAGTCAGCAATAGGGGAGTGATTGCCTCCTACAAGAGCACAAACATGTACATTTCTAGGCGTTCTTTGAAAACGAGTCAGGTAAAGAGCTTTTTTTCTGTCTTGAGACAGGCTTGAGACTTACTGTACAGATACTTACATATAGAATAGAATAGAACAGAATAGAATAGAATATAACTTTATTGTCCAACCAGGATGGATTTTTTTGTTTTGGCGGGGTGGAGAGGTATAGAGGGCTACCATACTGGGCGCACAGGGAGCTGTTGTTGTGGGGCTTAAATGCCTTGTTCAAGAGCACAACAGCAGGCAATGGCATCTTGGATACGAGCAACCCTCCAGTAACCAGCTAACTCCCGGTTGCCAGCTGACTTCCCACAAGACTTTTACCGTCAGACCTGGGATTCACTACGCTAACCCCACTACTAGTATACATTCAAACCCACCTTACACCCATTGGCTGCTATAATTCTGTGTGACTGGATCATATGTGTGTCTATAAATGATTACAGGCCTACATGTTGTTGTAACTGTGTTAATATGCACTGTTACGGACACATCTAGTATCAGAACCAAGCACTGCAAAGCACCAACACACAAACATGGATTTTTTCTAAAAAACGAAATTCCACTTGGCTGACTTGCATAATTAAATGTAACATGGCGCAATTAACTGAAACATACGGGCGGAATACAATTCACTGTCTTCATTTCACAAAAAATTACAGATTCGTATAGAAAGGGGAATAATTAGTTTGTGCTGAGAATCAACAGCACAGATGTAAAAACAATTATGAAATACACAATGAGATCAATAATCTGCAAGAGATGGAAAAAGAGAGAAAATGTATAACTCTACAATTTGTGAAGGAATTATCTGTGGAAGTAAACCAATATTGTAAATATTCTGTTTGTGGTAGCAAAGTGATTCTGCTTGCAAGAGCAAGGCGAGGAAGATGAGAAATCCATTTAATCCTAATTGTATCTGCTGGGAGGAAGGTCACCCTTACTGAGACCATCTGGCCATAGAGGTGTAATAACTTCAGGAGGATTGTGTGTGTGTGTGTGTGTGTGTGTGTGTGTGTGTGTGTGTGTGTGTGTGTGTGTGTGTGTGTGTGTGTGTGTGTGTGTGTGTGTGTGTGTGGTGTGTTCGTGCGTGCGTGCGTGCGTGTGATTGTGTGCGTGCATGCGTGATTGTGTGTGTGAGAGAGTGTGTGTGTGTGAGAGAGTGTGTCTGTGTATGTGCGTAATGAGAGTCTGCTTAATGGTATTGTTGTATCTATGTGTGTGAGGAGGGGAAGGGGGGGTGTCACGGCTAGTCTTCTACAGCATGATACTAAACACACACCAATGAGCATACACACACATACACCGTCTGAGAGCGAAGCAGCAAGATTAATGGCACCTGACTTTGGATATGGCAAAGCGTTCCACTTAGGTGCTCTGAGCACAGGGCTCTTTAATTACACAGACCAAATGGCCTCAGGAGAAAAGGCCCCAAAATGCACCACATAAGCAGCTACCCATTACTAGACTAGCCATTACCAATGTATAACACAGCCTGCAACAAACACACACAAGTACACACATGCACCACTCCTCCTCCAACCCCCTATTTCATCTCATCAAGTTGGACCACACACAAACAGTGCTTTTTACCTTTACCACTGTTTTTGTACGCCAACAACCCCCCTCCCCCTCCAAATACTCTCCCTTCGCCAAACTTATCTTTGGCTGATAGCATTTCACAAGAGTACTTAGCAAGAGGCTTCCAAAACGAGAATCGAATTTTACAAAGTAAGCAGAAAAGAGATGGTGGAAGAGGAAGAGGATTAAGAAAAACAAAGCCTGTACTACTTAATTGAAGTGCTTACAAAGCATGAAACCTGGTCGGATGGATGAGAACTTCTTCTTAAAGACAGACCTCACAATACAACCACGTCACCACAACGGTGCAATTTATTTGTTCTATTGGTACTCATATTCTGTACCTGTCAAGAGTTGAATAGATCTGAACAGACATGTCATCAAGACAACCCCGAGGATTCTATCTATCATTGTGGTTTAAATGTCACCGAAAAAAACCGCTCTGATGTCAGAGTGATGTACTGAAGGGATTCAGTGGAAGGCACAGTACAAGGAAACAATGGCTGAACAATGGCATAACATCACTTCACAGAAACAATTGACCTTGGTGGGGAAAGAACAGACAAGAAAGGAACTTTTTCTTCTTTAAAGGAGTGGAGAGTGGATTTAACACAAACCGTGCAATTTACCACTAAACATATTTTATTGTTCAGCACTGCTCTTGGTCTCCTTGAAGAGATACTTGGTCTCAGTGCCAGAATAAACATACTCTGAGACTGTTCTCCCAAGGACTGTACATACTTTACATGATAACTGCAATGCTGGGGAAACAAAAATAGGCAAAACACAATGTCATGACGTTGCCCTCTCTCTGGGAACAGGGAGCACAGTTGACCCCCTCCCCCTTGCACCATCCCCCTACCTACCTCTCCCTACCCAGGCCCTGTGAAGGCGGTCATAAAATTCTAAAGGAGAATGTCCTGCCGCATGGCCCAGTTGAGACAGAGAGGGGTTTCATAGAGAGACAAAGGAAATTCTTCCAACTCACAGAATTGGGGAACCGAACGACATTTATGTTCTGGAGAAGGTATAAAAGATTGGTGAAGAATCCAGCTATGAACTGGTCCGCTTGGTACAATTTTGTGATACCCATTGGAGACAATAGTACCATATTACCATACTAAGGTTTATATAATAGCCTCAGCTATGGGACTTGCATCTAAATGGTTGTATAAAATGATTTAATAAGATTAAAGCTATTTGGAATATGTTGAGAGGCTATGTACTGATGTTAATGTGATAGAATTGTATTTCTGTTCAAAGCTTAACTCAGTCATCGGCACGCCCCCAGGGACACAGACAAGACCTGGCGTCATGAGACAGCCTTTTTCTGTCATTCCGAATAAAACCCCCACCCAGGGTTACTTTCTTCAGACCAGGCCTCCACTCCATTACGAGTTGGCCAATAGGTTTGACCATACATTCCTCTACTGAACTTTAACCATACCACGTGGTTAAACTATCGATACAGAATAAGAACACGTCTTTGATATTAACATCTAGACGTTCCGCTAGGGGAACACCTGCTCCAATATCCAATGATAGGCGTGGCGCGAATTACAAATTCCTCAAAAATACAAAAACTTCCATTTTTCAAACATATGACTATTTTACAGCATTTTAAAGACAAGACTCTCCTTTATCTAACCACACTGTCCGATTTCAAAAAGGCTTTACAGCGAAAGCAAAACATTAGATTATGTCAGCAGAGTACCCAGCCAGAAATAATCAGACACCCATTTTTCAAGCTAGCATATAATGTCACAAAAAACAAAACCACAGCTAAATGCAGCACTAACCTTTGATGATCTTCATCAGATGACACACCTAGGACATTATGTTATACAATACATGCATGTTTTGTTCAATCAAGTTCATATTTATATCAAAAACCAGCTTTTTACATTAGCATGTGACGTTCAGAACTAGCATACCCCCCGCAAACCTCCGGTGAATTTACTAAATTACTCACGATAAACGTTCACAAAAAACATAACAATTATTTTAAGAATTATAGATACAGAACTCCTTTGTGCAATCGAGGTGTCCGATTTTAAAATAGCTTTTCGGTGAAAGCACATTTTGCAATATTCTGAGTAGATAGCCCAGCCATCACGGCTAGCTATTTAGACACCCACCAAGTTTAGCCCTGACCAAACTCCGATTTACTATTAGAAAAGTTTGATTACCTTTGGTGTTCTTCATCAGAATGCACTCCCAGGACTGCTACTTCAATAACAAATGTTGGTTTGGTTCAAAATAATCCATAGTTATATCCAAATAGCGGCGTTTTGTTCGTGCGTTCAAGACACTATCCAAGGTGTAAATAAGGGTCATGCGCACGACGCATTTCGTGACCAAAAATTTCTAAATATTCCATTACCGTACTTCAAAGCATGTCAACCGCTGTTTAAAATCAATTTTTATGCAATTTTTCTCGTAAAAAAGCGATAATATTCCGACCGGGAAAGCGTGTTTACGTACAAAAGAGAGAGAAAATAAAAGCATGGGATCCCCTCGTGCACGAGCCTGAGTCTCATAGTACTGTGACTGGCCACTATCCAAACGCGCTAATGTTTTTCAGCCAGGGGCTGCCTCGATATCATTCAGCTTTTTGCCGCCTTCTGAGAGCCCATGGGAGCCGTAGGAAGTGTCACATAACAGCAGAGATCCCCTGTATTGGATAGAGATAATCAAGAAGGCCAAGAAATGGTCAGACAGGGTACTTCCTGTACAGAATCTTCTCAGGTTTTGGCCTGCCAAATGAGTTCTGTTATACTCACAGACACCTTTCAAACAGTTTTAGAAACTTTGGAGTGTTTTCTATCCAAAGCTAATAATTATATGCATATTCTAGTTTCTGGGCAGGAGTAATAATCAGATTAAATTGGGTACGTTTTTTATCCGGCCGTGAAAATACTGCCCCCTAGCCATAACAGGTTAAGTACTAGTCTGCAGCTAGAATTCGGTATCATTGAATGCGAAGACCGACGAAACATCCATTCTATAACGATATTAATGAATGTCACTTTGAAAGATCCATTCTAACCAAGAGAGAGAGAGAGAGAGAGAGAGAGAGAGAGAGAGAGAGAGAGAGAGAGAGAGAGAGAGAGAGAGAGAGAGAGAGAGAGAGAGAGAGAGAGAGAGAGAGAGAGAGGGAACTCTCCAACAGGACAAAAACTCTCCAACAAAGATCCCGACGACACACTGAGATTAAATATACTAGTCTAAAAAATAAAAGGAACACTAGAAACAACACATCCTAGATCTGAATGAAAGAAATAATCTTATTAAATACTTTTTTCTTTACATAGTTGAATGTGCTGACAACAAAATCACACAAAAATAATCAATGGAAATCCAATTTATCAACCCATGGAGGTCTGGATTTGGAGTCACACTCAAAATTAAAGTGGAAAACCACACTACAGGCTGATCCAACTTTGATGTAATGTCCTTAAAACAAGTCAAAATGAGGCTCAGTAGTGTGTGTGGCCTCCATGTGCCTGTATGACCTCCCTACAACGCCTGAGCATGCTCCTGATGAGGTGGCGGATGGTCTCCTGAGGGATCTCCTCCAAGACCTGGACTAAAGCATCCGCCAACTCCTGGACAGTCTGTGGTGCAACGTGGCGTTGGTGGATGGAGTGAGACATGATGTCCCAGATGTACTCAATTGGATTCAGGTCTGGGGAATGGGCGGGCCAGTCCATAGCATCAATGCCTTCCTCTTGCAGGAACTGCTGACACACTCCAGCCACATGAGGTCTAGCATTGTCTTGCATTAGGAGGAACCCAGGGCCAACCGCACCAGCATATGGTCTCACAAGGGGTCTGAGGATCTCATCTCGGTACCTAATGGCAGTCAGGCTACCTCTGGCGAGCACATGGAGGGCTGTGCGGCCCCCCAAAGAAATGCCACCCCACACCATGACTGACCCACCGCCAAACCGGTCATGCTGGAGGATGTTGCAGGCAGCAGAACGTTCTCCACGGCTTCTCCAGACTCTGTCACGTCTGTCACGTGCTCAGTGTGAACCTGCTTTCATCTGTGAAGAGCACAGGGCGCCAGTGGCGATTTTGCCAATCTTGGTGTTCTCTGGCAAATGCCAAATGTCCTGCACGGTGTTGGGCTGTAAGCACAACCCCCACCTGTGGACGTCGGGCCCTCATACCACCCTCATGGAGTCTGTTTCTGACCGTTTGAGCACACACATGCACATTTGTGGCCTGCTGGAGGTCATTTTGCAGGGCTTTGGCAGTGCTTCTCCTGCTCCTCCTTGCACAAAGGCAGAGGTAGCGGTCCTGCTGCTGGGTTGTTGCCCTCCTATGGCCTCCTCCACATCTCCTGATGTACTGGCCTGTCTCCTGGTAGCGCCTCCATGCTCTGGACACTACGCTGACAGACACAGCAAACCTTCTTGCCACAGCTCGCATTGATGTGCCATCCTGGATGAGCTGCACTACCTGAGCCACTTGTGTGGGTTGTAGACTCTGTCTCATGCTACCACTAGAGTGAAAGCACCGCCAGCATTCAAACGTGACCAAAACATCAGGCAGGAAGCATAGGAACTGAGAAGTGGTCTGTGGTCCCCACCTGCAGAACCACTCCTTTATTGGGGGTGTCTTGCTAATTGCCTATAATTTCCACCTGTTGTCTATTCCATTTGCACAACAGCATGTGAAATTTATTGTCAATCAGTGTTCCTTCCTAAGTGGACAGTTTGATTTCACAGAAGTGTGATTGACTTAGAGTTACATTGTGTTGTTTAAGTGTTCCCTTTATTTTTTTGAGCAGTGTATATATATTGATTGCAATTGTTCCCGAATGAGTGAGCGTTCATGTGCAAAGGGTTAGCATATCAATTGTTAATATTTAGCAACTCTGTAGGGTCTTCTCAGCTGCCCTTTATGACCCTTTGTTTTAACAAGACACCAGCCATGCCGGTTTAGCTCACTAGGGCACATTCCTCTACCATTTCTTTGTAACGATAACTACTGTTTTTATGCTTTATGTGAATTACTTTGTTTAGTAAATAAATGATTTTAAGACAGTTGATGTATGGATGATTTAGTAAAGACTGGGTTTGTACAGATACAACAATTTACGACGTTTGGAATGAGACGGACGCGAGGTAAAATACACCATTTAAACCAGAAGATAATCGGCCTATAATATAATATATAATGTTATAATATAGGAAAGTTATATTAGGAAAATTATAATCTGAATATTTTCCTTGGTGCCCCGATCTCATAGTTAATTACAGTTAAACGATTAATCAGTTTAATCGCGTGATAATAATTACAGGGAGTTATTTTGATAAACATGTCTTCAAGTTAATGGTGCCCAAAGACACGACAACAATGATAGTAAATTGTACACAACGACAGTGAATGTCACCTTTGTTTTGCCTGGGCCATATCCTTGTTTTCATGTTCACTTGCAGAGCCCCTTTAAAGGCCCATCCCTCTGGTCCCTGTGGGATTTGCAGCACTGCACATCTTCCTGATGTTTCTTCAAGACTTGAATTAGTCTGCGTCCCCTGGCTGTGAAAAGCCTATTGTTTATCGTCACGCCGATAAAGACATCATCATGTTCTGCAGTAAAATGGCTTATCTTCAGGGAGGCATCCAATTCAGATTGTTGTCTGCTAGACAGGCCTATTTGGCTACTGCAGCTTTGGATTTCCCATTTTAATTTAGGACAATTGCGTTTTAATGGTATTGCGATTGGGCCCCTACCAGGGATTCTGTCCTAATGACAATGCTCTGAGTCCGCACCCAGTCGATAGGCGTCAATTATGACATCATACAAGACATCGATCTACCTTTTGTGTTGTGCAGAGTAATGGACAATTATCATTACTGCACTGCCTGGGTTATTTATGAGGGGACATTCAACTGAGCTGATCCAATGTTTGCATATGTTCTTCTGCATCTAGTATTCCCCACTTTTACCATTTGCAGAATAAGTATTTTTCCATTTACATCACAGGAGGTTGCTGAGGAGAGAATGGTTCATAATAATATCTAGAACTGCGCAAATGGAATGGCATCAAACACCTGGAAACCATGTGTTTGATGTATTTTTTAGCCTTCCATTAATTCCGCTCCAGTCATTGCCACGAGCCTGTTCTCCCCAATTAATGTGTCACCAACCTCCTGTGATTTACGTCATTTAGCAGACACTCGTATCCAGAGCAACTTACGAGGAGCAATTAGGGTTTTGGATGTGAGTTTACTGTACTGCCCTCATGAATAGCCAGGGCAGTTTTAAAAAGTCACACCAATCTCTACTGATTTACATTATCAATCAACGGAAAAAATGATAACGTTAAACCTGCTATTTCTCTACTGCCTTTAATATCACTTCAAGCTACAAGTTATGCTACTGTACACTGCTTCACTGCTACACTGATCTACCCATTTTGTAGTGTGGATACAAAAAAAGATTAGTGTCCTACTGTGTTATTTACCTTAGAGACATAACCTACCCACCATTATTCTCATACATCATAAAGAGACACCATTACACAGCAAGTCTCTCCGTCTGCATTAAGTGGTCTCAGTACATAAGAGACTCAGAGTACTTCCTGCTGAATCATTACAACAGCTGGAAGGAACAACACACTGTACCACTTATAGCAGTTCAATTCAAAGGGGTTTATTGGCATGGGAAACATCTATTTACATTGCCAAAGCAAATGGAATAGACAATAAACAAAAGGGAAATAAGCAAGGGAAACATTAGTACTAATAGATATTTATAGATATTTCAAATGTTATATTATTGGCTATGTACAGTGTTGTAACAATTTGCAAGTAGTTAAATAAACAGATAAATATAATTTGTATTTACAATGTTGTTTGTGCTCCACTGGTTGCCCTTTTCTCATGGCAACAAGACACAAATGTTGCTGCTCTCTTTCTCTCTCTCTCTCCTCCTCTCTTTCTCCCCCTGACTCTTTCTCCCTCCGACTCTCTCTTTTAAAAGGCCTTAGAGATGCATAATACTGTTTTCTAATTGGCTGCTGTCCCTTCCACACTGGGTTCATTGTGATGTTACCGGCAGGCAAGGGTAGAGCGCCTCACAGAGGTAGAGGGGCCCTAAGGCTATCAGTGCTCATTTGCTCAAGGCAGTTTTATGAATATATTACAATAGGTTCAAATGGAAATTTAGTCCTTGTTTCCTGGCTGCAGAATTCTTAAAAAGCAGCTACAACTTGAAGTAATTACTAGATTAAACAGTCCTGTCTGATAGGGCTGATAAGGTGATGTTTGAGATAAATAATAAGGCCAGTGGAATTACAGTCACTCATTAAAAACCCATGACTTTAGTGACTAAAAGCTTATTTTTAGACAGTGTGGGTAGAAGAGAGAAAATGCCAGTTGCTGTAATTAAGGTCCTGTATTTAAAGGACTGATCAGTATGAATCACTAATGTTCAGTATGAGTGGTTGGAGTGCTATTTAATTAGAGATGATATAGCTAGGTGACTCTCTTTGTTAGTTAGGGAGAAGTTGGTGTTATGGCCCCCATTTGACAGGTCCCTTTCAAGTCTCTATCCCGGACTCCCTGTCCTTGTCCATTCCCCATCTCTCAACACCCAAATGACAGGAGAAGGGGGCTTCCCGTCCCCCTGGCAGCTTTTCCATTCAGGGAGGGTGGATCCATTCTCCTCCCCGGGACCCAGAGCAGGATCTTGTTATTCTAGTCCTCTCCCTCCGTCCAGCTGCTGCCCTACTTCTCATTCCGTACCAGCGATTATCATCTTGGCTCAAACCCTGTGCCAGTTTCATCAGAGGGCCACTTTAATTAATTTCATCCTGAATAACTGTGCGGGTCAGGGCTTTGTGTGGGTGTGAAGGATTCAGGGCGGTATGACCCTGTGAGCTTGACTTTTAATCATGAAGGTAAAGTGGGTTGGTTGGTATGAAATGCTGCTTCATGGCATAGATGGAGAGAAAATGACATGCATTGGTTGTGCTTTTTGCACGATTGTCTTTATTTCACACAAGATGAACCTGAGAGAAAGAGAGGGATAGAGAGAGAGAGAGAGAGAGAGAGAGAGGAGAGAGAGAGAGAGGGAGAGAGAGGGAGGGGATCAGCCTTGTTATGAATTCATGTCGGGCTATTGGACGCTGTATAACAGCCTTTAAGTTGTCAAGACAACCCTCATTAAAGCCTTCTTCATATCAGCATTAGCTCAGTGAATATGCGCGGCCGGTAATGAATGCGGACCCCTCTCCTCGTTAAGAGCTGGAGCCTCCATTTCTCAAGATTTAACGAGTGGTCGTGTTCATTAAGAGAGGATCGCTATGAGAGGGGGCAGATGGATGGCATTGGGGTTACTTCCTCACACTGCCCTCACACCAACGGGCAAAATGTAGACTGAGACAGAGAAGGACAGAGGAAAGGAAGTAATGGAGAGAGACAGACGGGCAGATCCAGAGAACTTGATGGGAGAGACAGACGGGCAGAACCAGAGTAAGTGATGGGAGAGACAGATGGCCAGATCCAGAGAAAGTGATGGGAGAGACAGACCAAAGCACAGTGATAGACAGAGAGACAGAAACAGATTGATTAAAAAGGGCCCAACTCTTCCGTGTGATCTGCCTACCTCATCATAGCATAGCATCCTCTCCAGCAGCAGGACCACATCGTGGGAAAGACTTAAGATTTTCCACTTCCAGAGTTTACACTTTCAATTCTCCCTGCTCTCCCCTCCAGCTCCTGCTGTTGTCACCAATATTCATCATGGCAATGTCCCTGACTCATTTGATATTCTCTCCCTGTTCAAACTGACATCTGCCTCAGAGCCAGACCAAGTCAGAGTGAGAGTTGACAAAGTCACTTTTAATAGAAATACGTACAGGTGCTTTGCTGTAAATGTATCTGAGACAGAAGACGTGTGTGTGTGTGTGTGTGTGTGTGTGTGTGTGTGTGTGTGTGTGTGTGTGTGTGTGTGTGTGTGTGTGTGTGTGTGTGTGTGTGTGTGTGTGTGTGTGTGTGTGTGTGTGTGTGTGTGTGTGTGTGTGTGTGTGTGTGTGTGTGTGTGTGTGTGTGTGTGTGTAACTTACTCCTCAGCCTGCAGTTTCGCCACTTGCACAGCTGACTGGTAAGACACTTTGGGAGAGTGGTCACGTGTGCTAGCAAGGCAGAGGTCCTGAGTTCGAGCCTCAGTTTGAGCCAAATCTTGAGTAAGCGGTACTGGCTAAGGGGCAAATTCCAACAGGAATTCATGCCTTTCCTATGCACTTCTCAATACTTGGTATTCAGACTTACCTTATTCAGTCGCGTAACGCTCTCTGCAGGTGTGGCACCCTTGCGCTCTCTGAATACATTTAATTCAACCACAGAAAAACCCTCCCACTAGCTGGCCAACAGATTTTATTGCAGTTTTCATTCAATAGGGTTTTCAGTTAATTTATCTTAAGCTATCCCTTTAAATACGGTGTAACTTTAACTCAAATTTTGGCGACAGACAATAGAATACATGGAGAGAACAGGTTCAGAATATAGGGACCAATGAAAGAATGCCATCTATGCATCTTCATCTCCGTTTCAGCACCAACTGGTAGATTTAAAAATACTCTGATCTTGTAGATTATTTAGGCAAATTGTATAGTTAGGAAAGTATGTATGAATCATAAAAAAGCACATTTGGAGAGTCTTTACTCACAAAATATATTGATGAATAAAAAATACAGTGGTTTTATTCATCCTGAAAGTTCCACCCTTGAAATATTGGAAGGTGCTTGCTTAGTGGTACTCGCTAAGCAAGCAGCGTGACATCCATTAAATGTGCGTGTGCACGTAGTATTCACTACCCATATCTTCTACTAAAATATTGTACATGATAAGTCTTGAGGGCTTGTGTTAAGGCTACACTATATCTGCTTACCAGATGTTGGTGAGGTTTTGTTATTGTTGTAGGAAAGGACAAGTTCCAGGAGAAATCCAATACCACTCTGGAGGTACAGTAAATTACCTACTTCTTATGGCTTGAATCCCGTTAGCGGGATCGATATGACGACAGCCAGTGAAAGTGCAGGGTGGCAAATTCAAAACAACAAAAATCTCATAATTAAAATTCCTCAAACATACAAGTATTATACAGCCTTTTAAAGCTTTACTTCTTGTTAATCCAGTGTCACGGTCACTGTCCTCAAACTCCCTGTCGTAAATAAGCCAAGGAGCAGCGTGCCGGCAATTCCACATACTTTATTAAAGGAAAACCGTACAAAACAATAAACAGGTAAAACAGAAAGAACCGTGACGCTCTGGGGCTTCTCAAAGGCAGCTGTACAAAAACAAGATCCCACAACTAAAAGGTGGAAAAAGGGCTGCCTAAGTATGATTCCTAATCAGAGACAACGACAGACAGCTGCCTCTGATTAGGAACCATACTCGGCTCAACACAAAGAAATAGAAAACATAGAATGCCCACCCCACACCCTGACCTAACAACCTAGAGAAATAAACCGTCTCTCTCAGGTCAGGGCGTGACATCCAGCCACAGTGTCTGATTTCAAAAAGGCTTTACGGCGAAAGCAAACCATATGGTTATGTTAGGTCAGCGCCTAAACAACAAACACAGCCATTTTCCAGCCAAAGAGAGGAGTCACAAAAAGCAGAAATAGAGAGAAAATGAATCACTAACCTTTGATGATCTTCATCAGTTGACACTCATATGACTTCATGTTACACAATACATGTACGTTTTGTTCGATAAAGTTCATATTTATATCCAAAAATCTCAGTTTACATTGGCGCGTTATGTTCAGTAATATTTTGCCTCCAAAACATCTGGTGATTTTGCAGAGAGCCACATCAATTTACAGAAATACTCATCATAAATGTTCATGAAAATACAAGTGTTATACATGGACCTTTAGATAAACTTCTTCTTAATGCAACCGCTGTGTCAGATTACAGAAAAGCTTTACCGAAAAAGCAATAATCTGAGTACGGCGCTCAGACACAAAAACATGCCAAACAATATATCCGCCATGTTGGAGACAACAATAGACAGAAATAGCATTATAAATATTCACTTACCTTTGATGATCTTCATCAGAATGCACTCCCAGGAATCCCAGGTCCACAATAAATGTTTGTTTTGTTCGATAAAGTCCATCCTTTATGTCCAAATACCTCCTTTTTGTTTGCGCCTTCAGTTCACAAATCCAAATTCAGGACGCGCAGGTCAGACAAAAACTAAAAAATGTCCATTACAGTTCGTAGAAACATGTCAAACGATGTATAGAATCAATCTTTAGGATGGTTTTATCGTAAATCCGCAATAAAGTTTCAACCGGAGAAATCCTTTGTCTTCAGAAATGCAATGGAACTGAGCGACCTCTCACGTGAGCGCGCATGGCTGAGCCTCATGCCCTGCTGGCAGTGTTCTGACTCCAGGAGCTCTTATTCATCCCCACTTTACAGTAGAGGCCTCAAACAAGGTTCTAAAGACTGTTGACATCTAGTGGAAGTGCAAAATGACCCCACAGACACTGTAGTTTGGATAGGGAATTAATTGAAATACTTCAGACCACTTCCTGTTTGGATTTTTTCTCAGGTTTTTGCCTGCCATATGAGTTCTGTTATACTCACAGACATCATTCCAACAGTTTTAGAAACTTCAGAGTGTTTTCTATCCAACTCTACTAATAATATGCATATCTTAGTTTCTGGGAGTGAGTAGCAGGCAGTTTACTCTGGGCACGTCAGTCATCCAAGCTACTCAATACTGCCACCATCCATAAGAAGTTAACAAAAAATCTATTTCTTATTTGTTTCGGACCAGAGACACTTCAATGACTTCGTATTCATTCTCTATGAACCACAACCAAATCTAGCATTATATGGACATAGACACATCTACTGCTTATATACGGGCACAGCCAAAACACAACACAGATCCACACGCACACAATATTGGAGACGAAAAAACCTGAATAATCTATAATATATAAATGAGGGCCCTAAAGATGTGTGTAACATTACAGTAAGCATTCATCAGCCTTAAGCATTCATCGCCTAGCATCAAGCTGCGAAAACACTTGTTGCTTCCACTGTTTCCAAGGAATCATGTTACATGTTTTCGACATCATTCATCTCACAATTTTCCACCACTGAAATGTCCCAATTTCCTAATCAAGGAAGAGGAAAAAAATTGCAACCAAAACAGATGGTTATTGTTTTATTTAATACACTGCTGCTCTGTTTTTCATCTGGCCTTTACCACCTTAAGTAAATTGAATTCAGCACTGGCTGACATTTCCTTTTAGTTTTTTTTGTTGCTCTAGTCTTGGCTGGTTTTCATCCTATGAATATGATGAATATGAACATGAATATCAGATTGGTGTGTGAGAGCATTCATATGATTCATATGGGGTAGGAACTGACTTTATTTGGCCATGGTGGGGGAAGGAGCATCTGCTGTGAGACACACACACACGCTCTTATTACAGCCCACTGACACGCTAATCTAATTCCGTTCATCCAAATGGCTGGCAGTCACAGCAAAAAAGGTTTCATTCTATTTGTGAAAACCCCCAGCCTTTATTTCTCTGCCTCACCCCATCCCTGGCCAGACGCTAGGTGACAGGGGTGGACGACCCTGTCTAGCCCCAGTGGAGCCAATCCATGGGAATCTCGTTAAGTTGTCAGATGGTCTACTTTTGGCCCTTAAATGGAGAACACCACTGGGTGACATTTGTCTCTAGCTTTTCCTAATATCTGTTAGAGATGTGAGAGATGCTGTCGTTGGTGAGAGTGACGTGTGCTCCGTCACAAGGTCTTTTGATTATCTCCACTCTAGTAGGCCTCTTACTGTGGGGCAGTGTGTGTGGTGGTGTGTGTGTGTGTGTGTGGTGTGTGTGTGTGTGTGTGTGTGTGTGGTGTGTGTGTGTGTGTGTGTGTGTGTGTGTGTGTGATAGGGTTAGGGTTGAGCCAGGATGTGGACATGAATCTAGGTTTAGGGTTAGAGTTAAGGCCAATCATATGGTTAGGATTACCAACAACATAGTGATCATCAACATGGAAATAACACAGTAACAATCCTAAATCCTAATTCTAAACCTAACCTTAGTCCTAACTCTAACCCATAGCCCTAAACCTAAGGCGATGTCCCCTAACCATAACCCTAGACTGGTAATAACCTGCTGTGTGTGTGTGTGTGTGTGTGTGTGTGTGTGTGTGTGTGTGTGTGTGTGTGTGTGTGTGTGTGTGTGTGTGTGTGTGTGTGTGTGTGTGTGTGTGTGTGTGTGTGTGTGTGTGTGTGTGTACGTGCATGGTGAACACACTCATGTTTATCCAATTTCCTGAGGAAACCTCCAGCACAGCACCATCAAACCTAATTATTTATTCATGAAATCTAATGGAAGCAATTCATCCACTCTCCCACATCTAATAAAATGGCTGCCGAGGATTTATATAGAAATAAATACGACCAGACTAAAACAGAAAAATATTTTCTTTAAGTGTATGGTAATGCCAGCGCTTCAGTAGATGATGAGGGACATTTGAGGGGCTTAAACAGATGAAAAATGGCTTCAAACGGCTCAATAAAGGGAGTGGACAGAAGCAGAAGACATTTACCTTTGTTTTTGTTTGTGTCAGTTATCGACCGTCCACCCTGCGGTACATACTTAACTCTGAGGACAAAGCAGTGGCCTTTTCAACAGGAAATGACAGGTAAACAGCCATTCTGGAGGGTAGACATTTTGAGAGCATTATGATGTGTCCCTTTGTCGTGTTTGAAGGTACATTATCATATTAAATGGATCACATTGGTTTTCCTGATTTCATGGTATCAAGTTGTTGTAGGCACTACCCACTGGGCACAAACTGGTTGATTCAATGTTATTCAACGTAATTTGTCAATGTATTGTGACGTGGAAAATACATGGAAAATGTACATTGGATTTGAAAAAAGTAATCAACGTCAACTGACATTTCAACCACAGGATTATGTCATCATGGTAACCAAATTTCAACATAAACAAAGCTTGTATAAAATATGTTGAATTTGTACCTTTAAAACAACATTATAAACACTATTAGAAGAAAAAAAACTATAGGCTGGCCAGCACCTCCTTCTGGAGAATGTATGTATCTATCTACAGCTACCCTTTGGTCTCCCATCCATGGGTTTTAACCAAGCCTAGCCATGATATTGGTCACTGACTATTACCAATGTGCTATTGTGACAATGATTGTTGAGAAATCTAAGTAGATTCACTGTTGCTATCGAAGTCCTTACAAAGGGTAGGTTTAACTGAGCAAATTAAATGTGATGATACTTTCTCACTCATCTATTATCAATGATGCTGTTAAGGCCTATATAGCAGTTACAAAGTCATCAACAGCTATTATTTCAATTCAACCCAGGATTCAACTAAAAATAGACAACACATAGGCCTAGGGTTTCAGGCTCTGGTTGATTTCAAATGGAATGATATTTAGTGATATTGAATTGTGCTTGGTGGTCAATTAATAATTGATATGTTGGATTAATGTCTCCATCTCAACCAAAAATCAAAGTAAAAGAATAGGACTAAATCAAAACAAACTTTATTGAAAGTCCATTTTAAGTATGATTTAACTTAATTTAGTCCTATTCTTTAACTTCAATTTTTGGTTGAGATGGAGACTTGAATCTAACATATCAATGATTAATTTGTAGACAAACTGGAATTAAAGTCCGACTAAATCAGTGGCACAGATGGAACTATTCAAGCAAAAGATACATCTCCTTTAAATGTTGATATTCGGTTGCATTGTCAACCAAGCACAATTCAATATTACTTTTGTAGTACAGTAAATAGCCTAAAGTTAAGGCGTTGTCAACCAAATACAATTCAATTTTACTTTTGTAATACATCTTACAAGATAATGTAGCATTCGACCTTAAAATGAGTAACACATCCATGGACACAGTTTGAGGTTACTGTAACTTGAAATATCTTGTTATGTAATCATATCATGTTCAAGATAGCATGCATAGGTCGTCACATGTCTGTGGAGATCTTCACCAGTGCTGTAATAATCTGCGCAGAATCTCGAACGGCATTGATCACCTGCACCATGTCATTTTAATGGAATCTCAACTGCAATCCAGGTCATTTGGTTCTGCTATTAGAGCAGTGATAACACATTAATTGTTCAATAAATAAACAAAATATCTGACATTGTATTCCCATTTGAACTTTGCTGTGCTTTTAACCGGTTGAAAGCATAGTGATAACACAGTGGACATTCAACTAACTTTTGGCTGTATTTTTGACTGGGTGAATATAGCTTGTAATCTCATTGATCAACTCTCAACAAAATATTACCCAATTATCCACGTTGAAATGATGTGGTCTGCCCAGTGTGTAGGCACTAGGCACAACCATTTCTACATAGATCTAACGCTATCCTGCCTTCGCTTTGGGTCAAAAACAAAGACACTACATGATGTAGCTAGCACACTATTGACCCACAATAAAACTGTATGCTTTAGTACATCAAGAGTAATGGCTTGAGAGATTAATTTGTACAGTCTGAAGAGCACTGTGGGATTCTACAGGGTTTGAGGAGGCCATAAAAACAGCATCTATCACTGGAATGTTAGAGGAGTCTGGGGGATTTGCACTGTGAAGGCTAACATGAAACCATCAACCCCTGTTTAAAAGGCTGAGTTCAGAGCACAGTAATCTCACACACCGTGATCAACTTAACCATGCTATCAGAAGCAGGTGGCGGAGGATTGGAGGACATAGAGAAGATAAGCTTGCACTGCAGAATAAATATGAAGTCAAACCATTGGAGCTCTGAGTCACAGATTGGTTGGAATAACAACTGGCTAAAACTGTCCTGTGTGTAATGTGCCTGTTTTAAAGAAATGCAGGGGTGCTGTTTCCCTAGGTTTGTCTGCCTTGGGCAAGATGGAGGATTGTTCTGAGGTCTCCGCCTGGCTGCCTGTTTTAGACAGTGACAGCCCATTACATGGTTTGCCAGCTGGGGTTAAAGACAGAAAATGTCCATGAAGTTTAGAGAAACAGTGCGTAGATTCCCACAAAAGAGAGTGATTTGGAATTATTGTTTTAGAGACTGTAATACACTGTCAACAAATGTTGGATCTGAGGCTGTGCGGATAAAATCCTCATTATTGTGATGAAAGGGAAGACTAAGAGAGAGGAGGGGAGAGAGAAACAAAATGACACAAAGCAATCAGTGTTTTGCGTAGCACGTAGTTTGGCGCTGATCCACCACAGTAAATTGGATTGTTAGGGTTATACCTCAGGGTTTCCAGAAAGCGCTCTCTTCCCTACAGACCTAACCTCATAGGTCCCATCTCATATGTTCTCCAAAATGCATCACTTGTTATATTAAAGTGATCCAAAACAAAAGGGGAGTCTGTAAGCGGTATCACCACAATAACTTTGAACTTCTGAACCCTCGGAATTTGGGTTTAAAAGGAATTGATTTGACACTGGCAGAAATTCTAAGCAATAATTTAGCAGACGCTCTCCATCATTTGTTTTGAATACCCTGTATTGTTTAGTGGAGGCGTTTGTGAATTTGAATTACAATGATTCATGTGTCTGTGTCGACATTTGAATAATAGAAAGCTGAGCAAACTGGGAGTACAAGAAAAGGCACAAGAAAAGTGAGAAATGGGAGAGATGTGGAGTGTTTTTTTTCTTCTCCCTTCTGTGCATTGGCTTGTGTGAAATTGTACTGGTGGTGCATTCAAGAAGGCTCCATCTTTATGCATAATGTTCATGCTCTCTCCGTTTAAGGGCTCTATTCAGGGTTGCCAGGTCTAGCTAAAATTCCTAATACAATGACAACTCAAAACCCACCCACAAGGCCAGGAAACTAGCCCAGCAAGAGAGGAGTTGCCACATGAAGTAGAGGTGTGTGAATACTTTCTGAAGACACCTTGACATTTTCCACATTTTGTTGTGTTACAGCCTGATTTTAAAATGGATTAAACTGACATTTTGTGTCACTGGCTTACACACAATACCCCATAATGTCAATGTGGAATTATGTTTTTACACATTTTTACAAAATAATTGAAAACCTGAAATGTCTTGAGTCAATAAGTATTCAGCCCCTTTGTTATGGCATCCCTAAATAAGTTCAGGAGTAAACATGTGCTTAACAAGTCACATAAAACTGTAAGTTGCATGGACTCACTGTGTCCAATAATAGTGTTTACCATGTTTTTTAATGACTACCTTAGCTCTGTACCCTACACATACAATTATCTGTAAGGTCCCTCAGTTGAGCTGTACATTTCAAACACAGATTCAACTACAAAGACCAGGGAGGTTTTCCAATGCCTCATAAAGAAGGGTAAAAAAAGAAACACAGATACTGAAAATTCCTTTGAGCCTTGTGAAGTTATATATATATATGTTTTTTACCTTTATTTAACTAGGCAAGTCAGTTAAGAACAAATTCTTATTTACAATGACGGCCTAGGAACAGTGGGTTAACTGCTTTGTTCAAGGGCAGAACGACAGATTTGTACCTTGTCAGGTCGGGGATTTGAACTTGGAACCTTTCGGTTACTAGTCCAACGCTCTAACCACTAGGCTACGCTGCCACCCCATGACACTTTGGATGGTGTATCAATACACCCAGTCACTACAAAGATACAGGCTTCATTCCTAGCTCAGTAGCTGGCGAGGGAGGAAATAACTGTTTAAAAACATGTTTTCACTTTGTAATTATGGGGTAGTGTGTGTAGAGCGGTGAAAAACAACAATTTAATCAATGTTGAATTCAGGCTGTAACACAACAAAATGTGGAATAAGTCAAGGGGTATGAATACTTTCTGAAGGCACTTTAGCTAGCTAGTGCTGCTAGTTCATTGTTCCCACATCACTTGTCACAACGTGCGCACGTGCTGGCGCTGCTCTCCTCTCACTCACTCAGCAGCCTGCTGACTACAGCACTCTCTCAACACACAACAGCCTGCCTCACTGCCTGATAGTCAGCAGCAGCGAATAACACTGAAATTAATATTATTATTATTTTTCTTTGTATGTATGCCATGGTGACCGCAGTGCAATTTAGAAGTAGCCCAAAAACCTGCAACCAATAACATTTTCACACACAACATTGTTTTCAAAGTAGCCCAATTTGCCAGAAAACAGCAGACATGGCAACCCTGACTCTATTCAATCTGTGAAGCTGAAGCGTTACAGATTCCGCAATATAAATGTAAAGGTAACTTCCAATTGAGCCAACATATGCACCATTTACCGTGAATGCAACCTCCACTAAAGTGGGAACATTTCCTTTAAAATTCAAATCACGCTGTAAAGCAGAACTTCCGCAACGCAGATTGAACAGAGCCCTAAGTAAGTTCGCGTGTTCGTGAGGAATTGGGTCATGTTTCAGAATAGGCAGCATAGTTCATTCATTTAGAAACATTAGCACGCTAGGGGTTCTACTCACTGAAGCACAGTGTTACCAAACTACCAGTTAAAGCCTTAGACCCAACATGTTCATCCTCTGTCTCCAAGAAACCTCTTAGGTGCTTATGTAATGCCTGAGACCAAGAATGCCCAACACACACACACACACACACACACACACACACACACACACACACACACACACACACACACACACACACACACACACACACACACACAGAGTGGTGTAAAGTACTTAAGTAAAAATACTTTAAAGTACTACTTAAGTAGTTTTTGGGGGTCTCTATACTTTACTTTACTATTTATATTTTTGACAACTTTTACTTCACTACATTCTTAAAGAAAATTCTGTACTTTTTACTCCATACATTTTTCCTGACACCCAAAAGTACTCGACGGGACCGTCACAGGACAGCCAAAAACATCATCAAGGACATCAACCACCCGAGCCACGGCCTGTTCACCCCCTATCATCCAGAAGACGAGGTCAGTACAGGTGCATCAAAGCTGGGACCAAGATACTGAAAAACAGCTTCTATCTCAAGTCCATCAGACTGTTAAATAGCCATCACTAGCTGGCCTCCACCCAGTACCCTGCCCTGAACTTAGTCACCGTTAGTAGCCGGCCTCCACCCAGTACCCTGCCCTGAACTTAGTCACCGTTAGTAGCCGGTCTCCACCCAGTACCCTGCCCTGAACTTAGTCACCGTTAGTAGCCGGCCTCCACCCAGTACCCTGCCCTGAACTTAGTCACTGTTAGTAGCCGGCCTCCACCCAGTACCCTGCCCTGAACTTAGTCACTGTTAGTAGCCGGACTCCACCCAGAACCATGCCCTGAACTTAGTCACTGTTAGTAGCCGGCCTCCACCCAGTGCCCTGCCCTGAACTTAGTCACTGTTAGTAGCCGGCCTCCACCCAGTACCCTGCCCTGAACTTAGTCACTGTTAGTAGCCGGCCTCCACCCAGTACCCTGCCCTGAACTTAGTCACTGTTAGTAGCCGGCCTCCACCCAGTACCCTGCCCTGAACTTAGTCACCGTTAGTAGCCGGCCTCCACTCAGTACCCTGCCCTGAACTTAGTCACTGTTAGTAGCCGGCCTCCACCCAGTACCCTGCCCTGAACTTAGTCACTGTTAGTAGCCGGCCTCCACCCAGTACCCTGCCCTGAACTTAGTCACTGTTAGTAGCCGGCCTCCACCCAGTACCCTGCCCTGAACTTAGTCACTGTTAGTAGCCGGCCTCCACCCAGTACCCTGCTCTGAACTTAGTCACTGTTAGTAGTCGGCCTCCACCCAGTACCCTGCCCTGAACTTAGTCACTGTTAGTAGCCGGCCTCCACCCAGTACCCTGCCCTGAACTTAGTCACTGTTAGTAGCCGGACTCCACCCAGTACCCTGCCCTGAACTTAGTCACTGTTAGTACCCTGCCCACTCCACCCAGTACCCTGCCCTGAACTTAGTCACTGTTAGTAGCCGGCTACCACACGGTTACTCAACCCTGCACCTTAGAGGCTGCTGCCCTATGTACATAGACATGGAATCACTGGTCACTTTAATAATGTTTACATACTGCTTTACTCATCTCATATGTATATACTGTATTCTATTCAACTGGGTTTTAGTCAATGCCACTCCGACATTCCTGGTCCTAATATTTATGTATTTCTTAATTCCATTATTTTACTTTTAGATGTGTATATTGTTGTGAATTGTTGGATACTACTGCACTGTTGGAGCTACAGTAGGAACACAAGCATTTCGCTACACCCGCAATAACATCTGCTAAATATGTGTATGTGACCAATACAATTTGATTTGATTTGGAAAGTCCTCCTCATAGTTCTCAGACTCCAGAACATCAACGTTGTATTGTTTTTCCTCTGGAATAGTGTTCAATACACATAGTAGGTTGACTGGTACAATAAATGTGGCTCAATTCACAGTGGTTTCAGAATTTGACTTGATTTAACGTGTACGTTTTTTTATGCTTAGCAGGACAGGAAAATGGTCCAATTCACGCACTAATCAAGAGAACATCTCTGGTCATCCCTACAGCCGCTGTTCTTGCAGACTCACAAAACACAAATAAAACAACTTTCTGCTCACTTGGTACAGAAATAAAAACAGCATTAATTCTAAATTACGGGAATATATAAATTGTGTGTGTTGATGTGTGTGTAGAGCACCAGTCCCTGTCCTCTTGTTGTTGTAAACCCTAATGGACTGTTCAGATGGCTGTGCTCCAGTCAGTCTGTCCCTGTATGTGTCTCAGAGGCCTAGTCTATTGTTATTTCCCTCAGCTCTCAATGTTTAGGAGCGAGCTGCTCTGCCCAGAGAGGGACAAGGAGAATACTGGTGGAGAGAATAGACCATGGCCAGAACACACTATCAGTAGAGGACCAGTCAAAACATCCCATAATCATAAAACCTAAACCCTGTGTCCATAACGACCTGTTCCCTCTCCCTCTGCCGTGTCATTGGCTGGATTACAATTAGGATTAGGATGGATCGGTTTAGCTGCTAGGCTGATTGAAATACAGTAAAAAAAAAAAGGCGTTTTCATTGATGTGCTGTCTTTTGTAAACAGTGGTTTATACAGTGTCAGATACGGATAATCCTACCAATTCAGGAGGATTACAGAGAATCAATAATGACCCAGTCTTTACATGAGCAGACAGAAAGTCATCAGGGATCTACCTTTCAGAGCAGAATTATTTAACTACACCTTTTGTTTAGACACACTAAGGCCTTTAAAATGCACCGTTAATACTGTGGTATTATGGTGTCACAAATAGAACATACTATTGTGTCATTAATTATGGGTCTTTGCATGTCAAAAAAAGATGTCAAATAAACTTGTTGACCAATCAGGACCTGAATATGACTGCACGTCACACAATAGTGTAACACGTTCATAATGGTTTTACGTAGTTATCACACATTGTTTACACTATCACTCGTATTCCACATGTCACAACGATTCATCGATAGGCATGCTATGACGCTGGTAAAGTTTTGTATCGCGCACCTGCCGCTGTCGCATGAGCGCAGACACTTCCCCAAACTCTAGGACACTGCTGGTCCAAAAAAATCTAGCTAGCAAACAATGTTCTTCCCCAAAACTATAGCAAAACGACATAATCTGTTTCAGTAGCTATAGAAATCTTTCTAACTATCGAGCTTGGTGTCATCTAAAATACCCCTAATTTATAAAACCGTTCTTATTTGATTAATGTTAGTCGACCCCCCTACGTGAAGCTAGCCACTAGAGGGATTAGCCACAATAGTGGAATTTGAGAATGTGCCTTCAAAATAAAAGTATTTTATTGAAAGCGATGCAAATTAATTTGAATAGTGGACTCATGCCAAAATGGAATAGATCACGCTAAACGAGGTAGCAAAGTTGTTATATAAATTCAACAAACGACAATAACCTGTTAATTTGACAACAATCTGTTGAAATCACACTGTCGATGTATTAGACTTTAGAATTGCATTGAGGGCATACATATTTGGGGGCATTGCATTGGGGGCATTGACTAAAACACAGCTGAATAGAATACAGTATATACATATGAGATGAGTAAAGCAGTATGTAACATTATTAAAAAGTGATCAGTGTTCCATGTCTATGTACATAGGGCAGCAACCTCTAAGGAGCAGGGTTGAGTAACCGTGTGGTAGCCGGCTACTAACAGTGACTAAGTTCAGGGCAGGGTACTGGGTGGAGGCCGGCTACTAACAGTGACTAAGTTCAGGGCAGGGTACTGGGTGGAGGCCGGCTACTAACAGTGACTAAGTTCAGGGCAGGGTACTGGGTGGAGGCCGGCTACTAACAGTGACTAAGTTCAGAGCAGGGTACTGGGTGAAGGCCGGCTACTAACAGTGACTAAGTTCAGGGCAGGGTACTGGGTGGAGGCCAGCTAGTGATGGCTATTTAACAGTCTGATGGACTTGAGATAGAAGCTGTTTTTCAGTATCTTGGTCCCAGCTTTGATGCGCCTGTACTGACCTCGTCTTCGGGATGATAACGGGGTGAACAGGCTGTGGCTCGGGTGGTTGATGTCCTTGATGATCTTTTTGGCCTTCCTGTGACATCAGGTGCTGTAGGTGTCCTTGAGGGCAGACAGTGTGCCCCCGGGGATGCGTTGGGCAGACCGTACCACCCTCTGGAGAGCCCTGCGGTTGCAGGCGGTGCAGTTGCCGTACCAGGCGGTAATACAGCCCGACAGGATGCTCTCAAATGTGCATCTGTAAAAGTTTCTGAGGTTTTTGGGAGCATAGCCAAATTTCTTCAGCTTCCGGAGGTTGAAGAGGCGCTGTTGCAGCTTCTTCACCACACTGTCTGTGTGGTTGGACCATTTCAGATCGTCAGTGATGTGTACTCTGAGGAAGCTTTCCACCTTCTCCACTGCGGTCCCGTCAATGTGGATAGGGGCGTGCTCCCTCTGCCTTTTCCTGAAGTCCACGATCAGCTCCTTCGTTTTGTTGACGTTGAGGGAGAGGTTATTTTCCTGGGAGCCGTCACCTCCTCCCTGTAGGCCGTCTCGTCATTGTTGGTAATCAGGCCTACTACTGTTGTGTCGTCTGCAAAGTTGATGATTGAGTTGGAGGCGTGCATGGCTACGCAGTCATGGGTGAATAGGGGGTACAGGAGGGGGCTGAGCACGCACCCTTGTGGGACCCGTGTTGAGGATCAGCGGAGTGGAGGTGTTGTTTCCTACCTTCACCGCCTGGGGGCGGCCCATCAGGAAGTCCAAGACCCAGTTGCACAGGGTAGGGTTCAGACCCTGGGCCCCGAGCTTAATGATGAGCTTGAAAGGGTACTATGGTTCCCACAGTTCCCATAAAAGCTACAATGCTAATATTTACATAAACTCTTCCCAGTTATATTCTGTGGGTGTCAACAAGTAGACTGATACCCAATTTCATTGCTCTACATTCCAACACTTCAAACTTGTTCAACATTATTTAGTCTAAATATGTCATGATTCGAGCAATTGTAACCTTCTGCGTCACTTTCAAATGGGGACTTTTATTTTGAAGTCGAACCGCAAATTGCACTAGTGTGGCTAATCCTTATTGTGGCTAGCTTCACAACATGTCCGGTCAAGCCTCACTAGCTATATTACGCTTGATGGCTGTTTATAACGTTAGCTTTGGGCAACAGGGTTAAGTAGCTGGCTAGCTAGTTATTTTCATGAACTGAAGTTCGATTTCAATAGGAGAAAAACAAGTGGCTACCTAGCTAATACTTACTCACATGGATTCCTAAATCATTGCTAAGAATATTGAAAATGTTGTTTTCAGGCTGGTTGCATTGGTGCTAGCTAGGTACCAAGCTAAAGCTAGCTAGCTAGCTACCCCAGAAGTTGCTAATAACAGCTGTATCTGCGCTTGGCGTGCACATGCAAATACAGCACACACAACATTCTATAATAGAATTGTGTTATTTGACGTGTCATATAGTTTTATTTGACGCGTATCTTTTTTGACACGCAAAGACCCTAAGGGCATTCCATAATTAATGGCAGAAAAATAATTAAATGAAGGTCACAAAAATAATTCATTTAAGTATGATGTCACAAAAGCAAGATTCCATTATCGGATGGATGTGACAAAATGATGAATTGTTCGATGCATTGTTGATGTGATACACAGAAAACCCCATTGTCACAATGACATTACTAGTGGAATATCTCGTACTATAACTTGATTTATGTCACAAAGTGTAGAATTGACTGACATAAATACAGATATATCTTTGGACATAATGCTGTCACCTTTATTGAAAAAAAGTATTGATTTCTCACATACTGTATTACTGTACCTCAAATCTTTTCTGTGTCCGTGTCTAAACAACTGCAGTATTTTCTACAAAACGGAATTACTTTTCAGTGCAGCTCAGATAACTCACGTATTACAAAGCCACACCAGATCGAACTTCTCATTGGAGAATCCACTTTCCAACTCCCTCTTTCCCCACTCACGCCATGCCAACACAAAATCTAAAGCAGTGGTTCCCAAACTTTTTTTTTTTAAAGGAACTCAGTCCAGCTTTCAACTTACTTTCAACTGTAGGCCATCATTGTAAATAAGAGTTTGTTCTTAACTGACTTGCCTAGTTAAATAAAGGTTAAATACAAAATGTAAAAATGAAATACTCTTGAAAGTTGTAATAGGGTAGTGCATCATCAGTTTTCCTCGTCATGTCAGTCATTGCATACCATAGAGAGCTATTTGTAAATGTCCAGATCAACTATCCCATGTCAGCTAACGTTTTTTAGCTAGGATCTTTTGCCCATAGATATTGTGGTAATGTTTGAGTCACTCAAATATCACATGAATACACATTAGACATGGCAAAATGTATAGAATTGCAAGAAAAGTTGCTTTAAAACAGCAAAATTCTGTGCACCCCATGACAAATGTCTAGAATTGCAGGTGTGTTCCCCATTCCCCAATTCTGAAAGGGGGGCCTGAGTGAAAAGTTTGGTAACCCCTGATCTAAAGGTAGTGCAAGCCATTGATCAAACTCAACCTTCTGATTGTGTTCCTCTGCAATTGTAATCACAGTGAACGATGTGGCTGTTTACTTAGACAAATAAAAAGAGAGTGCCTTTCAACATCAGTGGCTACTTTTTATGTTCTGGGCAGAGGAGGAGGAGGAGGAGTGTGTTTCATTGCTGTAAGGAGAGGAAGACATACGTCTTCAAAGTGCACAAAGAGAGAGAGAAGTTAATGTTGTGGATTGATACGGACCATTAGGATATTGCTCGCATGCTTCCCAATCAGACTCTCAGCTTCCTAACTCAGCAGCAGCCATTTACCGTATGGTTGGAGAGAGAAAGCGAGAAAAAGGCACAAAGGAACTATGGTAATCAGGATGCCTTAGAAATTAGTCTCACACACACACACTCCCTCTCTGAGGTCATTGTTAAAGAGAATAAGCGGAGTCATCTACAGAATGATCACTCGGCTGCTGTCTGTGTGCTCATTTGGAAGCAATACACCTTATGCTCCTTTTATGTGTTTGTTGCTATTTCCTGGATGTAAATGTGTGTTCACTTTGACGATTTCACCTCAATTAGACCTTCTGTACTCATGGTGCTTGTTAATTTAGACATGGAATGATGAATTCATTAGTTGCGTTTCATTTCACACTTTGATGTTACAATTTAACTTCCTGGTAATCATATTCAATTTGATGTAAAATCAAAGTTTACAAAGTCAGTATACACAGTCTGACCTTTTGGTATTGAACTGTAGATTAACCTTTACCAAAATTCTGTTTGCATCATTACTCAATGAAATTCTGATTAACTGAATCATGTTTCATATTAGGTTTCTCAAGAAATCCTGAACTTCAGTGAACATTTGCAGACCAACGGCTGATGTACAAAATGTGTAAGACCAGGAGTTTGTCTTTGGGGCGCCAAGTAGCCTAGTGGTTAGAGTGTTGGGCCAGTAACCGAAAGTTTGCTGGTTCGAATCCCCGAGCTGACAATGTAAAAATCTGTTGTTCTGCCCCTGAACAAGGCAGTTAACCCACTGTTCCCCAGTAGGCTGTCATTGTAAATAAGAATTTGTTCTTAACTGACTTGCCTAGTTAAATCAATAATTGGCCATGTGATATCACCTTAGTTGTGGACTATAGGTTTTTAAAGGGGCAATCTGCAGTTGCTTCATCCATTTTCTGATATAAATGAATGATATGTGCCCATTGATTCTTAAAGAATATAACTTATACATGCCCCATGAGCTTAGTTAAACTGTCATACCCCATCAGAAACCAAACATAAGCTTGTTTTACTCCAATGTATGTAAACAAAGTAAATGTAAACAAACACTAACACTGATATCATGGATGGTCAGTCCTTGTATCCATAGCTCTGTTTATGAGAGTGGTTACATTTCTCCAGCTCCATCCCTCAGCTTTTTACCAAAACAGGCAGGGAGTACACTTTGCTATTCTTTCAACTGTAGATTGACCCTTTAAGCTACGGCATGGCTAGATTATAATGAGTTTATAATGTGTTTGTTTTTTACTCACGGTTCAAAAAATATGGGACCTACAATCCTACAATGTTATATGTTAAATGGTTTGTCACCGTAGGGGCGCAGTAACAAACAGGACGTGTGGAATATTCTGGTCGATTCCAGGTCCCAAGCTGTTCCCTCTCCTTATTCCCTGAGCATGAGCCGCAATTCTCACAAGCAGATGTGTTTTTAACAGTTAATCCCAAGGTTGGAGTCATCATATCCTGGAGAAGTAGGCAGCACGCACGCACGCACACACGCACGCCCGCACGCGCACACGCTCACACACACACTGCAGCACTCATTAAATATCTGGCAGTATAGAGGGTATTGTTATATGTAGTCATGTGCTGCTCCACTTTAGCGCGTCCCGAGTCAGCAGAAATCAGAGTGCTCACAACAGATAGGAGGAGAAAAGAGCCGCTCCAGAAGCCCGACTGTCGCCTCCACACACTGTGTTCACACTGAGGATTTAGGGACAGAGAAGTGTCATATCTATTTTTCATGTGAATCGATAACCTGGTTTACCTCTGATGATTCTAACTCCAGCCAGTTTGCATATATTCTCATTAAAGCCATTCAGGTGGAATGGAATTGCTTAGAGAAGTGAAGTAATAAGGAGTGGGCTCGACTGAATGAATTCAAACTCGATAGGTTTCACTTCCCTCTCAACACATGCTGACTGGAGTGGGGTGGAGTGAGGTGGGGTGGACTGGAGTGGGGTGGAGTGGAGTGGGGTGCAGTGGAAGTGGGGCAGCAGTGTTCCTGGCAACTGCTGTAACTATGAATAATGGAACAGCAGGAGACACAGTTAATATGGGAAACTTAACGCTAACTTAGAGATGTCTTTTTTATTTCAGGTTCCCACCACACCCTCTTCCCCCTCTCCTCTCCCTCCTCCTTCTTTGAATGAGATTGAAAGGAATGGGAGATTGATATCAACAGAAGATGAAGAGAATTGCTGCTCTCAGGGAGTGTTAGGAGAGTGTAAGAAGAAACAACACTAGAAGAGAGATTACAGTCGTTTATGAGAGCCATTCACTGTGATACTATGATATAGGCCATCAGCCTTGTTACTAAACACTGGGATATAGGCAGGGAGTAAAGGAGGGAGAGGGAGACATGGACTGTAATGCTGAAAGAAGGGGAAAGAGAAGGAGAGAATGTTTTACAAATATAAATAATGGGGTAGAGAGAGAGAGAGAGAGAGAGAGAGAACAGCAGTAGTACCATCAGGATCAAGAGTTACAGTAGACGGATGGATTAATGAATATGTGACAGTCAGAGCAGGCAGAATGCCTGGAGGAATAAATTAGCAGACTGGGAAACAATTATGGTGATGCAGAGCTATTTACTATATGGGGACAATTGTTCCAGACTATTTTTCAAATGCAAGAGGAAGGTTTCTCTTAACACTAGAAGAGCCGAGAGAGTAGTTTTGACTCAATATGAATTTAAAATCAAATATCTCTGCCATTTTTAAAGTCATGTCCCCCTCCGTCCTTGACTTTCCTTAGTAAGTTTCTTCAACCGAAGAATATTGTCAGAATTTAAATATCTCAAACAGAATTTGTGTCATAAGCAGTTTTAAGAAGACATGTCATGTTTTCCCCTAGAATGCCGAAAAGTAACTTTTTCAAATCTTTCTACAGAGTCACATACAGCTAAGACATTTAGATGTCTATATACTGTAGAATCAAAAAGAGCAGATCTTCCAAGGATAATCATTGTTCCATGCGCTCCACGGGACAGATTGCCTACAGTAACATAAACTAATGAAAATGCTATTGTGTTCTTTAAAATCATATTTTTTTTGTGTTCTGATGTTACCCGAGCCGTCATAAACACAACCAAAGGATTATTTTTCCGATAGCATTTATGAAATGTATTTATTAGACTGTTAGAATGTTTAAGTCAAAATGACTGCTCATTGGCTCAAAGGGGGGTCCCTCAAGGCCCGGCTTTTCCAGTGTTAAGTCCGTTTTTCAAAGAAATTGTATGATTGCACTATTCAGTCCTAACACAAAAAAGACTGATTCAGATAGGCTTTTAGGCAGTCAGTGGGGGTGCCACTTCTCTCTCTCTCTCTCTTTCTCTCACTTCTTCAAAGCTTGATTATTTCCTTTTCTCTGCTCCACCCCCCCCTTTTCTTTAGTTCTTACCATTCCCTCCACACTTTCCTCTGACTTTCTTTCTTGTCATCCATCATTTCTTCCACTCTCAGCCATTTCCCCTGCTTGCTTACCTCTCTTCCATTCTATTCCACTCTGAGCCATTGCGATCTCTGTTACACACAAGGCAAACCTTTCTATGAGCCTTTGCAACAAGCCAGAGTACCAATTCCCATTTCTCAAAGTTTAGAACCATGTTCATCCAACAAAAAGCTCAAATACCCTGTCAGTGTCACAGCACACTGGGCACAGATGTCAGTTCAACATCTAGGTTTGATTTAGATTTGGTTGAGTTGTCAACTAAAATTTCACCATGTCATTTAGGTTAAAAGTTGGGTGAAAAAAATACAAAATGCCCTAACGTTAATGACTTTTTGCAAATCCAATCAATTTTCCACGTTGATTCAATGTCATCACATAGATTTTTTTGGTTGAAATGACGTGGGAGTTGTTTTAGACAGAGTTCTCCTCCCTCGTCACATGTAGTAGTTCACATAGAAACAAACTCCAATCTGTCCTGGCTCAGCCGTGTCTGAATGTGCTCTGACTGTCCATGCTAAATCAGCTCTATCTGACACTGTGAGGTGACAACTCAACAGAGAGAGAGAGACAGCGGGTAAACAAGTATTTCCCGTGACTGTGCCTCAAAACCAAATGTTTACCTGGCCCACCACTCCACCCTGGACTTGAACAGCCTTTATGACCAGGTCCACCTATACAAGGCAGCAGTGCCCAGCTGTCAGAGCAGCTCACAGATCATTGCACCTGTCCATAGCCCATCTGTAAATAGCCCATCCAACTTCCTCATCCCCATACTGTATTTATTTATTTATTTTGCTCCTTTGCACCCCAGTATCTCTACTTGCACATTCATCTTCTGCACATCTATCACTCCAGTGTTTAATTGCTATATCGTAATTACCTCGCCACTATGGCCTATTTATTGCCTTACCTCCCTTATCTTACCTCATTTGCACACACTGTATAGACTTATTTTTCTACTCTATTATTGACTGTATGTTGGTTTTACTCCATGTGTAACTCTGTGTTGTTGTATGCGTCGAACTGCTTTGCTTTATCTTGGCCAGGTCGCAGTTGTAAATGAGAACTTGTTGTAAAGGGGAGAAAATAAAGGTGAAATATATATATTTTTTTAAAAGGCAGCAGTGCCCATCTTCCCGAACAAGAAGAGGACCCGACTTCGGCGGAAGTCGTGACACTATTAAATTAATCAAAACAGGAACATTTTAAATTTGACTAGAAATTCAAAATTAAATTATCTTAACAGAGAAAAATGTCCTCCTGTGTGCTACCTATATCACCCCACTAGAATCCACATACTTTCATGAAGACAGCTTCTCCATCCTGGAGGGGGAAATTAATCATTTCCAGTGACATGTACTAGTCTGGGGCGACCTAAATGCCAGAACCGGACAAGAACGTGACACCCTCAGCACACAGGGGGACAAACATCTCCCTGGAGGTGACAGCATTCCCTTCCCCATATACCCCCCTAGGCACAACTATGACAACATAACCAACAAAAGTGGGTTACAACTCCTGCCGCTCTGTCGCACATTGGGTATGTACATAGTCATTGGTAGGCTTTGAGGAGACTCCTATGGTAGGTACACCTATAGCTCATCTCTTGGCAGTAGTACTGTAGACTGCTTTATCACTGACCTCAACCCAGAGTCTCTCAGAGCATTCACAGTCAGCCCACTGACACCCCTATCATATCACAGCAAAATCACAGTCTACTTGAACAGAGCAATAGTCAATCATGAGGCATCAAAGCCAAGAAATATTAAGAAATGGAAGGAGAGTAGTGTGGAAACCTACCAAAAAACAGTTAGGCAACAACAAATTCAATCCCTTTTAGACAACTTCCTGGAGAAAACGTTCCACTGTAATAGTGAAGGTGTAAACTTGGCAGTAGAAAACCTAAACAGTATATTTGACCTCTCGGCTTCCCTATCAAATCTAAAAATGTCAAACAGAAAACACAAGAAAATTAACAACAATGACAGATGGTTTGATGAAGAATGCAAAAACCTAAGAAAGAAATTGAGAAACATGTCCAACCAAAAACATAGAGACCCAGAAAACCTGAGTCGACGCCTTCACTGTGAATCACTAAAACAATACAGAAATACACTACGGAAAAAGAAGGAACAGCACGTCAGAAATCAGCTCAATGTAATTGAAGAATCCATAGACTCTAACCACTTCTGGGAAAATTGGAAAACACTAAACAAACAACAACATGAAGAGTTATCTATCCAAAATGGAGATGTATGGATAAACCACTTCTCCAATCTATAACAACGAACAAACAGTAAAAACATATACATGATCAAATACAAATCTTAGAATCTACTATTAAAGACTACCAGAACCCACTGGATTCTCCAATTACCTTGAATGAACTACAGGACAAAATAAAAACCCTCCAACCCAAAAAGGCCTGTGGTGTTGATGGTATCCTCAATGAAATGATCAAATATACAGACAACAAATTCCTGTTGGATATACTAAAACTCTTTAACATCATCCTCAGCTCTGGCATCTTCCCCAATATTTGGAACCAAGGACTGATCACCCCAATCCACAAAAGTGGAGACATATTTGACCCCAATAACTACCGTGGGACATGCATCAACAGCAACCTTGGGAAAATCCTCTGCATCATCATTAACAGCAGACTTGTACATTTCCTCAGTGAAAACAATGTGCTGAGCAAATGTCAAATTGGCTTTTTACCAAATTATCGTACGACAGACCACATATTTATTTTCCCTTTTGTACTTTAACCATTTGCACATCGTTACAACACTGTATATATACAGTGTCTCACAAAAGTGAGTACACCCCTCACATTTTTGTAAATATTTGAGTATATCTTTTCATGTGACAACACTGAAGAAATGACACTTTGCTACAATGTAAAGTAGTGAGTGTACAGCTTGTATAACAGTGTAAATTTGCTGTCCCCTCAAAATAACTCAACACACAGCCATTAATGTCTAAACCGCTGGCAACAAAAGTAAGTACACCCCTAAGTAAAAATGTCCAAATTGGGCCCAATTAGCCATTTTCCCTCCCCGGTGTTATGTGACTCGTTAGTGTTACAAGGTCTCAGGTGTGAATGGGGAGCAGGTGTGTTAAATTTGGTGTTATCGCTCTCACACTCTGTCATACTGACTGGTCACTGGAAGTTCAACATGGCACCTCATGGCAAAGAACTCGCTGAGGATCTGAAAAAAGAATTGTTGCTCTACATAAAGATGGCCTGTGCTATAAGAAGATTGCCAAGACCCTGAAACTGAGCTGCAGCACGGTGGCCAAGACTATACAGCGGTTTAACAGGACAGGTTCCACTCAGAACAGGCCTCGCCATGGTCGACCAAAGAAGTTGAGTGCACGTGCTTAGCATCATATCCAGAGGTTGTCTTTGGGAAATAGCAGTATGAGTGCAGCCAGCATTGCTGCAGAGGTTGAAGGGGTGGGGGGTGGGGGGTCAGCCTGTCAGTGCTCAGACCATACGCCGCACACTGCATCAAATTGGTCTGCATGGCTGTCGTCCCAGAAGGAAGCCTCTTCTAAAGATGATGCACAAGAAAGCCTGCAAACAGTTTGCTGAAGACAAGCAGACTAAGGACATGGATTACTGGAACCATGTCCTGTGGTCTGATCAAATCAAATTTATTTATATAGCCCTTCTTACATCAGCTGATATCTCAAAGTGCTGTACAGAAACCCAGCCTAAAACCCCAAACAGCAAGTAATGCAGGTGTAGAAGCACGGTGGATAGAAAAAACTCTCTAGAAAGGCCAAAACCTAGGAAGAAACCTAGAGTGGAACCAGGCTATGAGGGGTGGCCAGTCCTCTTCTGGCTGTGCCGGGTGGAGATTATAACAGAACATGGCCAAGATGTTCAAATGTTCATAAATGACCAGCCAACATGTACTGTGACATACTGAAGCAGAGCATGATCCCCTCCCTTCGGAGACTGGGCCGCAGGGCAGTATTCCAACATGATAACGACCCCAAACACACCTCCAAGACGACCACTGCCTTGCTAAAGAAGCTGAGGCTAAAGGTGATGGACTGGCCAAGCATGTCTCCAGACCTAAACCCTATTGAGCATCTGTGGGGCATCCTCAAATGGAAGGTGGAGGAGTGAAACATCCACCAGCTCCGTGATGTCGTCATGGAGGAGTGGAAGAGGACTCCAGTGGCAACCTGTGAAGCTCTGGTGAACTCCATGCCCAAGAGGGTTAAGGCAGTGCTGGAAAATGATGGTGGCCACACAAAATATTGACACTTTGGACCCAATTTGGACATTTTTCACTTAGGGGTGTACTCACTTTTGTTGCCAGCAGTTTAGACATTAATGGCTGTGTGTTGAGTTATTTTGAGGGGACAGCAAATTTACACTGTTATACAAGCTGTACACTCACTACTATTCCATTGTAGCAAAGTGTCATTTCTTCAGTGTTGTCACATGAAAATATATACTCATATTTACAAAAATGTGAGGGGTGTACTCCCTTTTGTGAGACACTGTACATAATATGACATTTGTAATGTCTTTATTCTTTTGGAACTTCTGTGAGTGTAATGTTTACTGTTCATTTTATTGTTTATTTCATGTTTGTTTATTATCTACTTCACTTGCTTTGGCAATGTTAACATATGTTTCCCATGCCAATAAAGCCCCTTAAATTGAATTGAATTGAGAGAGAGTCTTTCATTCATACACCCACAGGGCCAACATAGCTAAATTGGTGTGTGGTTAAATACATCTGCCTTAGAAGACAGCAGCAGGCCTGCTGCTAACATTAATAGTATGTATTATGCAGATGAACTTGTTAGGGAATGTAGTCGTTTTGTATTCTATCTTTTTAGATTTGCTTTGTTTTGCCATCATGACCACAGAGACTAAACACAAGACAGCCACTTCTAACAAAACTTGTTCAAAGTTTGAATAATTATTCTCAGAACTTAATAGAAAGTGTTGCCATCAATCATATGTAAGCTATCAATAATGTTATTGTTCACTGAACCATAAGGGTAATTATGAATTACTTGCCTGAATCATTTTCTATTTTACAAAATAGAACAAGACATGTCAGTCTTTAAGTTTGGATCTCCAGGCCCAGTTCACCCTGTGCAGGCTGGAAAGACAGAAGGGTAAAAAGTGGAATAAACAGAAAGTAAATAATAGCCTGTTGTTTATTGCTGTGATTTGCTCATGCTAGCGATGTGGCAGGGCTCTTAGCACCGTGAATGCCGATGATCAGACCGTAGCTAATGACCCATACTGTAATGGCACTACGGGGATATTGACTGATCCCACCACCTCTCCCAAATACCTCCACCCCCGACACACTGATTTCTATTTGTCTCCCCCCATTAGGTCCAGGCCTGTGCTGGGCGGTAGGGAAAAAGCCGTGACAGAAGAGAAGAGGAGTAGAACCAGAACTAAACAGTGTTAGAAACCTCTATCGATCTGTCATGGCTGCAGGGAAGGTGTGAAGAGAAAGACGGATTGACACACACACACAAAGGGGGCAATGCAATCATGTTGTAAAAGATGGATAATAAATGTGTGGATGTTGCTAGCGCTAATTGCTCAGTAGAGTGTGAATCTGAGGGTACAGTAGAGAGAGGAGAGAGAGAGAGGAGGTGAAATAGATAGAGCATCGAAAATGCATAGAGCATCGAGGAAAAACACGTTAAGGAGAAAAAGCACGAGAGGTGTGGAGAGAGAGAACATTAATTAAGAGAGAAAGATGTACTAGAAATGAAAATGAGTGAATGAGAGGAGGGAGAGATGAGCAGATGAGTGCGATTTATGTTAAAGCAGCAGCGTGCTGGCTGTGTCTGCCTGGTACTCTCAGCCAGCACTCTGTCATATTAGTGAGAGTGTTAATGAAGTGCATTAGACAGCCGTGATATATGTGAAGAAAGGGAGGTGTAGTGCCCTCTTCTCTCCTCCCCTTTCCATATCTCAGCCTCCCTCCCTTTACTTAAGGCCTTTAGCTAAACATGCTGACTATAGGACAAACTGTGTGTAGCAGCCAGCCAGGCAGCCAGGCAGCCAGGCAGCTTCATCCTCAGGGCAGTGTTGACCCCAGATCCATTAACAGCACTTTCTCATACAGTACAGTAAGAGGGAGAGGCAAAGATTCAGCTAATGCCACCGCTGCTCTGTAGTCAACAGATTTTAGATACAGTATGTACCATCCCTTTGCAAAGTGTTAATATGGAACTTCACATTAAGATACTTAGCCACTTAAGATGATTAAGGGACTTTAAAGTTTCCCCGTCTCCACGTCTCTCTCACTCTTACACTGTTTTTTTAGTCTCACTGTATAGTGTCCCCGTCTCTCTCCATCCCTCTTTTACTTCCTCCTTCCCTATGTAACCCCCTCCCTCCCTCTCTCCTCCATCCTGCAGGTTTTCGGCCCACACCAGCGTCGTCATGGCCGGCCAGCCTCTCTCCCCGTCTCTCTCTGCATCTGTTCCCTGTCCCTCCTCCGTGCCAGGAGGCATATCCTTGCCCGTCCACCACCACCACACACACCGTTGCCAGGCATCTGCTCAAAGGAGATGGGCAGAGAGGGGTCCCGCGTGCCAGCCACACCACGCAGGGTCCAAAAAACGACCCATCCCCCCCCGTCCTGTCCCCTGTGCTGGATCAATAATGACGACCGGCCACTTCACAGCAAGCCCGTGGGAGGACAGCTGAGGGAGTTGAGGTAAAAGCTGAGAGGATTGTTGTTGTGCTGTTGTTTTACTCAGTAAAAAAGACAATTAGTACAAACAGATTGTGATACACGAGGGAAGAGAATAAGGAATTAAATTTGACTTTTATTGTTTGGATGCCCAGTAGAGCTTCTTATTGAGCGACTGAGATGATGATGTAGGCTGATGATTGATCTAACTGCCAAGCTGATTTTATGCTACACCATGACAGATTAAAGTACAAGCAGCACTACAATCCACTGGAACTACCAGTTAGAGGATTATGACTGGTCCAGGCTTACTGCAATGCTACACTGTTGTACTATGTGTGCATGAGGTATTCATCCTTGGACGTCAGTATCACGACTCAGGATATGACCCAGATGCAGACACAGGAGGCGGATGGTTCAGTTCTCTGAATATTTATTATGAAAAAGGGGCAGGCAAAAGGACAGGTCGAGGGCAGGCAGAGGTTCGTAGTTCAAGGAAGCGTAAAAAATGGACAGACCAGCAGGCAGGCTCAGTGCAGGCAGAAAGGTCGTAACCGGGAAGACTAGAAAACAAGAACTAGAGATAAGGTAACACACCGCAAACACACTGGGACGACTTGACAAGACGAACTGGCAACAAACAAACAGAAAACGCAGGTATAAATACACAGGGCATAATGGGGAAAAATAGGAGACACCCGGTGTGGGGTGGAGACAAGCACAAGACAGGTGAAACAGATCAGGGTCATAGTTAGTTTAGCCTTGGCAGAAAGGTCAAAGCATGTTTCCAAGACTGACATTGAACATTTTGGCACTTTAGTTTCAGATTGGATGGTAAGATGTTTTTGGTGACCTTTGAACACCTGAAATCCACTATCAAACTAACTCAAAGTTGGCACACCTTGGTCCGAGTACATGCATTCAGAGGAACCATGGATACTAAATAAATTGTTCCTGCTACGCCCCTACCTTTTAACGGTCAGTGATACTGAAAGCAGGTACTTCTAATGAGGCAGTATAACATATGATCAAGAAATGGTAGGTTTTGAACGTAAAGGTGAATCAATTCATTCTAAAAACCATGTTGTCTTCGATTCTCATGTCCCCCGGTGATCATATCATTACTTAGTTACTTAGTTATGTTAGTCATTTAGCAGGCACGCTTATCCCGAGCGACTTACAGTAGTGAGTGCATACATTTTCATACTGGTCCCCTGTGGGAATTGAACCCACAACAATGACATTGCAAGTGCCATGCTCTACCAACTGAACCACAAGGGACCACATATATTTTAATATAACTCGGTCTATACTTACTGTAGATATTTCAGTCTGTGTTGAAACTTTATATTCCAGTGAAGAGCCTCCTCTGGGTAGACAAGTTAATTACTTATTAATTAATCTTTACAAGTGAGAACATCACTGGGGTACAAACTGGGTGTGTTTCACTACTTGACACACCCCTGAGACACCAGAGGAAGAAATATATCGATTTAAAATGTGTCTAAGGTATAAACAGACTCACCCCTTGCTCCACTTACTGTGTACTGCATGTAGGCTGCTGTTGCATTATTGAACTGTTGAAAGAAGGCTGGCCAGTAGAGTGTCACTGGAGATGAAGCACAGACTCATCCAGTCTAGCTGCACTACTTAAACTAATTAGTGACTGAGCTACGTGCTGCCCGCTCTACAAAAAGATTAAAGGGATACTTTGGGATTTTGACAATAATGCCCAGTATCTACTTCCCTATAGTCAGATGTACTCATGGATACCATTTTTATGTCTCTGTGACCAGTATGAAGGAAGTTAAAGGTAGTTTTGCGAGCCAATGCTAACTAGCCTTAGCACAATGACTGGAAGTCTATGGGTATCTACTAGCATGATAGCAGGCACCCATTGCCAAAATTCCAAAGTATCCCTTTAAGGAAATTATCAAGGGGTCCGTCTGAGTAATGTTAAAGTCTGAGTACTCCTTTCCTATGGTGGACCACTGTGCTGGAAGAGATTGGTGAGGGGAATTAGACGAGTGGTTAGGTTTCCATCATGCTGCTTTTACCTGACAGTTTTGAATCTATCATACCAACCTTTCAATGGAAGAAGAGAAGGAAAGAAGTAAAACAGGAGTAATTGATAACCTAATCTCACTATTAAAAATGATACAGATATTGGTGTACAGTAAAAAGCAATCAGCATACATGAACAGTTTCAGTGCCACTTTAATGAATTCACAAGTGAAATCTAATTTATGGTGTTGTTGGCTGTGAACATGAATAGGATATCACATACTCTTTAAATAAAGAGTTTGGGGAATAAGTGATGAATGCTTCTGGATGTGAGTAATACTCTGGTGAAAGAAGTATGTAACGTGGTACAGCGTAACTGTGGACTGCATGGGCTGGGAGGCAGGAAGCTGGATTCGTTGTCTAATTACTTCCCATCATTCAGTTCTTCTCTCATTTCCCGCTCAGAGCATTCCTCTTGTAACATATTATAATGGCAGAACCTCACGCTGCGCAATCAATTCCTTTGATAAATAATAATAGTGATGAAGTCTGTGGTGGGCGCGAGGCGACGTGGTAGATTTCTGCTCATAACGAGGACCATTTCCTTCCTAGCCATTATGGATGGCCACCATGGGATGCTGTTGAATGCCGGGAGATTCTCTCCTGATGAAACGTTTGCAAATAGGGCGGTAAATATGTTTACATATGTATTTGCTTAAAAATGAATGAATTGTGATAGAATGCTTTACATTAGAAGGCAATATCTACTGGGTTGCTGTCTGTGACAAACTGACAACAACGCTAACGACACTATTCAGTATTCACAATGTCACTTGATTTCCTAACTGTTTAACATTTGGTGGACATTTTTACGGCAAACACTATAAAGGATCTAGCCATTTTTCACACTTGTTTCGCTGTTGCCGGCTTGTAGTGTTGCCAGCTTGTAGTGTAGACCAATGTATTCTGGGGAAGCACGCATTGTTAATAGGTCCTTGAAGCAAAAGTCCAGAGAAATAAAAGTTGTTATAAAAATTTATTTAGAATAAAACATACAGTATGTAGCCATATTACATGTAGTGTGGTCAATCTATACTACATACCTCAGGAAAGACGCTGTTCTGCCATTGTACACTATATTATCATCATCAGAAGTCCAAGGACATAGTTGGAGGAGGTTATAATAGCGTTGTTAAAACTAACAAGTTTTACAGAATAGCATAGCACAAAACACAACGCATAACTCAGAGAGAGCAGTGCTAGAGGTCTGACAGGGGGAAATCAACAGAGCCAGACACAGTATACCGATTCGGGGCAGCGTAGAAAGACCACAAGACCCATGGGTGGTAAGCTAATAGGATGTCTTTGTGTTTTGTCTGTTATTTTACTCTGTTGGGTATCTCCCCACCGCAGTACACCTCTATAAGCAACACGTTTAGAATGCTTTTCGGTTTGTTTTCTTGTTGTGAGTACAGTAAAATGGAAATTAAACAAGTTACAGACCACACAAATGAAAAGGTGTTTGTCTGAGGTAGCAAGGCAATCATGGCTTTCTTCTGATTTTTTTTAAAACATATATTTATAAAACTATTCTACACAATGATGGACCGTGGGCCTCTTACAAATGTGATTATTTCAGAACAGCTTAAGGTTCCATTAATTTATAGTTTCCGCCCCTCTCTCCTTTATACAACAATCCAACTTAATTACTACAACGTTAAATCAGTCTGCCACACTTGGAATGACAACTGTATAGGCACAGAAGGGGTTACGTTAACGTCGCAATTGCGGCAGGCATGACAACGCCGACAGAATCGCATGAATAACGCTTTAAAGGGAGGAAAAACATTTTCAAAACAAATGTGATGCTTTGAGGACAGACACAGAGCTTATTGTCTAAAACGATCATTTGAGGCGATAATCTTAAAATGGGCCACCTTCCCCAAATTGGATATAAAAACAGTTACCATGTCCCCCGTGATGACGGCAGTAGGGTAGAAGCAGGGAGGAGTTTGATTCCCAGTGAAAGCAGAACAAAAAACAAAACAAATCCCACAAAAACCATATGTTGTTATACAAAGCCCCCGAACCCCCATAATCATCGGCAAATTCATACAAATTACTGACAAATGTTTAACCGACTCCAGGTACAATCTACAGTTAATAAAATGTACATTTTGCATAGTACAAGACGACGACGTGGTAATAGTAGTAAAGTTCTGCGGTCCTGTGTGTCTTTGGGTTTTACCGGGGGTCTCTTGCTAGGGGGTCTAGCTCTCCATCTGTCCTTCTGAAAAGTTTAGCGAGGGAAAGCGTAGAAGCTGTGTGTTTGGAAATGTTTCTGTCTCTCAGAAAACACACACACCTTCCTCTTTGCTGATGGCTCTCACATCACCTGAAACATAGACAAAACACACACATTATTTATTAGAACATCTACACATCTACACACACACACACATTAGCCAGACTAAACAAAGTTGGCAAGACCAAATAGGGTCTTCCTCTTATCTCTGGGTAATTACTGAGGTTGTCACGTCCTGACCCTAGTAAGATGTCATTTTCTATAGTAGAGTAGGTCAGGGCGTGACAGGGGGTGTTTTGGGTTGTTCTATGTTTTCTATTTCTATGTTTAAGTTCTAGTTTTTCTATTTCTATGTTGGGGTTGTTTGGGTTGATCTCTAATTGGAGACAGCTGATCCTCGTTGCCTCTGATTGGAGATCATATTTAAGTAGGGGTTTTTCTTCCTGGGTTTTGTGGGTAATTGTTTTCTGTTTAGTGTATGTCACCTGACGGAACTGTTGTCGGTCGTTTTGTTGTTTTGTTAAAAAGTATATTCATTAAAAGTAAATATGAGCACTCTACACGCTGCGCCTTGGTCCCCTTTATACGACCCGCGTTACAGAGGTAAAATGCACATTAAGTAGAGCAGATACACTCTTCCTAAATGTAGAGCATTTAAATTAGTCCACCCAAAGTTATCTATCTCTATTATAGGCAAGGCACGAGAGTTCAGGGATGCATAGAAAATAATGATCTTCCACTATGTTTTGATGTAAACAACAGTAATTTCTCTTAATCTGCAGATATTGAATGGAAAGTATCAGAAGCTCCTGAAAATGCAATCAGGGCAGATTGGCAGTCCCTCAAGCCCGTCACAACCATTTAGAGAGAGGAGAGATCAGGGACACAGCTGGGCACTTAGGATTCTGGGAAATGCTTTTTAAAGGGATACTTCGGGATTTTGGCAATGAGGCCCTGTATCTTCCCCGCAGTCAGATGAGCTCATGGAGACCATTAGTATGTCTCTGTGTCCAGTATGAAGGAAGCTAGAGGTACTGTAGTTTTGCGAGCCAATGCTAACTAGCGCTGACGCAATGACTGGAAGTCTATGGGTATCTATGCTAGCAGATAGCACAATGACTGGAAGTATATGGGTAACGCAAGTTAGCATTGGCTCAGGAACCTATCCCTAACTTCCTTCATGCTGGACACAGAGACATAAAAATGGTATCCACAAGTTAATCTGACTGCAGGGAAGTAGATAAAGGGCCTCATTGCCAAAATCCCAAAGTATCCCTTTAATGTAACACCGGGGTATGCTCCTTGGAACAATAGGCTGGCTTCTGAATGGACATCAAAACCTATTCAACCACACTCTGGGCTTAGAACAACCTACAGGAACCACTTTTAATAACATCATATATGGTATTTAGCAGACACTTGTATCTAAAACGACTTACAGTCATGCGTGCATACATTTTCCATACAGTATGAGTGGTCCCGGGAATCGAACCCCCAACCCTGCCGTTACAATTGCCATGCTCTACCAACTGAGCTACAAAGGACCAACTTAATGGAGTTCAATAAGAAAGAAGGGAAGAAAAGAGATAAGAAGAAGTGGTCCTAAGCACATTTCTCCCTGTGTTCACGACGAGTGCATAAGACAACATAAATACCAAACCTGACCCAGGTTGAATTAAATATAAGAAAGAAAGCAGATAGCACTGGCTAACATAATGGATGTCAAGGGAAGAAGAAGAAAAACAGGAGAGGGAAAAGAAATAGGCCCCTGTGAAGGAGCGTCCAGATACTACCTGTAATAAATAAATGGGTTAACTGGCTTGTAAAGGCAATGGGGAGAGTGGAGAAGGGCTGAAATGTTTAGAGATGAGAGAGAAAGAAAGAGAGAGAGAGAAATAGAGGGTGTGAGAGAAAGAGCAGAGTAAACAGAAATTAGACTAAGAGCAGGTCACTGTCAATAACTTTTGCTGCTATTCTACTGAGCTTCAGAATCCATCTCTGCCTCCATTTGCAACATAGGTGAAGGAGACCTCATTGATCTATTTTATTTTCTCTGTGTGTGTGTGTATGTGTGCGTGTTCCACACTGTTTTGTTGCTCTCTCTCCTCATCTACACCCCTTGATAAGCACCAAACTGCCATTTTCCTCCAGAGAGAGGCTGAATCTCTTACACATTCAGTTCTTTGACCAGTTGGACTGCCTGCCAAGTAACTAGCAACAGTATAAATTTTTTCCTCATTTGCACTCATTCAGCCTTCACGAAATGAGCTCCAGCTAATTTCCTCTTATCAGGTCCTGAATGAAACAGGCAATATGCAGGTGGATGAGAAATACAGCTTACCTGTGGTCTCGAGGAGAGGCTTGAAGCTACAAGTGAAACAGAAACAACTTTATGAGAAAAAACACAATATTGACTCTTTGCAACCTCCATGCTAGGGTTGCAAAGCTACCAGTAGTTTACTAAAGTTACCGGAATCTTCAGTCATTTGGGTAATTAACAGAACATTTATGGTAATCTATTGTAACTTTGGTCATTTATACTTGAAAAACATTTATTCATATATACTGTAGGTTTCCATACATCATTTTTTAAAATTATATCGGTCTCCATATTGTCCATGAGTTTCTAGTAAATAGACCTTATGGTTCAAGAGAAAATAGCCTAACTAATGAAAAAGCATACACAAATGTTTTCATTATTTCCAGTTACCTCTGCAACTCGCCCAACTATTGCCTTTTTTCACAACTGCCACCAGTTTGATGCCAAAACATTGACAACAAATACATACTGACATAGAAAGATAGTGTGTAAAAATATATATAAAGGGTATTTCATGCTATTCACTAAGTTGATGGTTTATAGTTAGGATAATGTTTTACAGCTTTGTCATTCTATTTTATTTTTTTTTATATATTTTACATGTGATAAGGCCACACATACAGTAGGGCCAGAAATAATTACAGACACCTGTACAAATATGAAGTACCCTAAAGGGCCACTAGATGTGTTGAGATAGATTACATCAAATCCTTGAAAGATACCACATTTCAGGTAGTTTACTGGTAAACTCGCAAAGTTTCCAGTAATATTCCCTCCTTTTGCAACCTTACTCCATGCATCAAAACTGATTGGTTGAAGCCTAAGTTCAGATGCATATGGACCCCTCCTACACACACAGTCATAAACTAAGTATTATCTTTAAGTGTTGTTGCGATGGATGTTGAGATCGTTGAGCCGTTATGCCCGCCAGGTGAGCAGTAAACCGGTATTGATAGCCCCGCAGCAGCATCTAGATTATAATAGATTTTTAACTAAACTCCAGATAGATTTTCCACTCACTCAAAATGCAATTTAAAGTCACTTTGAGGTAATTCACTAATCCAACACTTTTTGTCTCATTCTATGATACCCATGGAGCGTATTTCTTCCTCCATTTTACTGGATACCCTGGGCCAGGTCACATGGGCAGAAGAAGCTCTAGGCGCTATGTATAAGTTGACTGTGTGAGAGGGTTTCAAACTTCTCTCCTCGCTGCAGTCACATTGCACATGATAAATACTGCATCTAAACAGAGAAGACGACATAGCATACCCTTTATTTTCAGCTCCAAACACATGACTGCTGAATTAAAGTGGAGAGTAGTGAACCTCAAAGGGACAGACGGCAGCTATTTTAGTGTGAAGAATAGAATCTGCTCCAGCCCGAACACTACCACCCACACACACACTAGCTAAGTGGTGAGTGAGAGAAAGAGTGGGGATGGAATAGAGAGGGGAGGGGAGGAGGAGGAGTAGAAGAAAGGTGAGGTAGAGAGGAGGATGGAGGATGAGAAAACAAGGGGCAGAGGAAGAAGAGGAGAGAGAAGAATGAAAGACAGAATGAGAGAAGACAGCGAGAGATAGTGAGTGAGAGGAGGCAAGGAGAATGGAAGAGGTAAACAGAGGGAAGATGGGAGGAGAGGGAGGAAGTGTTTGAGGTAAAGGAGAGGACTTACGACTGCATGCAGGGAAGGTGTGGTTTATCTGTTCCATGATGTCTGCCAGGTCAGAGCTGCGGTTGTGTGGGTGGTCCAACAGCTCATCTGAAACACACACACACACACACCAGTTTAGTGGTTGTATGTGTGTGGTGTGTGTGTGTGTGTGTGTGTGTGTGTGTGTGTGTGTGTGTCTGTGTGTTAGTTGAACCGACCTGTGTGTTCGGTGAGGGCCCCTCGTTCTTGCATGCTGGGGGACGACACTCCATTCACCCTGGAGTCCATCTCCGGCTGAGAGAGGGAAAGAAGAGGATGAACGAGGATCAAGTAAGACAAGAAGAGGTGAAGAGAAGAAGGGAGAGAAACACAAGAAGAAAGACAGAAAGAAAAGTAAAAAATATAGCAGGGAAAGAGGGAGGGGACAAGCATCATTACTAAAACATAGTACCCACTCTTCATTATTCATAGTGGCATACTTCACTGGTGACGACTTCAAACCAACTACGTATGAATCATCAGTCCCAAACAAGGGAATAGCACACAGTGTGACTCGATGGGGCTGGATGAAAGACCTGTCATCACATGTACTGATATTTATAATGTGTCTATAGCCCTCTTCCAAACGTGTCACTGTCACTCCCCGTCTGAGTTCAGATGAATCTCTAAGGGTTTGGCAATGTGTTTGTTTCATTTCTTGACTTTCATTCATGAAAAAGGGCGTGCGCACGCACGCGCACACACACACACACACACACACACACACACACACACACACACACACACACACACACACACACACACACACACACACACACACACACACACACACACACACACACACACACACACACACACACCACGCCTGAGATCTACAGAATAGGGCACCTGATGTCCACTGACATTTACTATCAAGTCCAACATGCCCCTTAGCCTTCCAGAGACAGAATCAATGCATCCTCCCTGCCTATCCCATCCCTCTCTCCTCTCCTTCCTCCTCTCCTGCCCCCAGCTGTAGTAAAGGTTAATGTGATGGAAATGTCTCCAGAGCATTCTCACAGCGTCTTCAGGGCTCACTTATAATAGTACTGACTGCACAGAGCTGCACAACAGCGCTCTAATAAAAACTGCAACAACACAAAATACATCATTTATCATTGATAACCACCATCATTAAGTTTGCCGACGACAACGGTGGCAGGCCTGATCACCGACAACAATGAGACAGCCTATAGGGAGGAGGTCAGTGACCTGGCAGTGTAGTGCCAGGACAACAACCTCTCCCTCAATGTGATCAAGACAAAGGAGATGATCGTGGACTACAGGAAAAGGAGGGCCGAACACAACCCCATTCTCATCGACGGGCTGTAGTGGAGCAGGTTGAGAGCTTCAAGTTCCTTGGTCTCCACATCACCAACAAACTATCATGGTCCAAACACACCAAGACAGTCGTGAAGAGGGCACGACAATGCTTATCCCCCCTCAGGAGACTGAAAAGATTTGTTATGGGTCCTCAGATCCTCAAAAGGTTTTACAGCTGCACCATCGAGAGCATCCTGATGGGTTGCATCACTGCCTGGTATGGAAACTGCTCGGCCTCCGACCGCAAGGCGCTACAGAGGGTAGTGCGTACTGCCCAGTACATCACTGGGGCCAAGCTTCCTGCCATCCAGGACCTCTACACCAGGCGGTGTCAGAGGAAGACCTTAAAAATTGCCAAAGACCCCAGCCACCCTAGACATAGACTGTTCTCTCTTCTACCGCAAGGCAAGCGGTACTGGAGCACCATGTTTAGGTCAAAAAGCTTTCTTAACAACTTCTACCCATAAGCTATAAGACTGTTGAACAGCCAGTCAAATGGCTTCCCAGATTATTTACATTGCCACCCCACTTTTTTTTACGCTGCTGCTACTCGCTGTTAATTATCTATGCATAGTCACTTTACACCTACCTACATGTACACATATACACATATTACCTCAATGACCTGGACTAACCCGTGCCCCCTGTATATAGCCTCGTTATTGTTATTTTATTGCTACTCTTTTATTTTTTTACTTTAGTTTATTTAGTAAATATTTTCTTAACTCTTATTTTTCTTAAAACGGCATTGTTGATTAAGGACTTGTAAATCAGCATTTCACGGTAAGGTTGTATTCGGCTCATGTGACAAATACAATTTGATTAGATTTGATTACAATTCATTCGGAGTTAAGAGAATTCCCTTCAATATTACTACACTAAGTTGTAATATTGTAAAACTGTTGATGTCCTCGTTGTGATGAATCTAGACAACACATTTGTTTGGTCATAAACTGACAATGCTGGGCTGAAAATATGAAAATCTCTTCTGTGAATGTCAGAGCACGTTTGTAGGATTACTCATTCTAATTTGGATTTGTTTCTCCCATCATATAGTCGGGATCTGGTTAGCTCAGGACTCTGGGCTCTGGAAGAAATGGTGTGTGTCTTATAAGGTTTAACATGAGCCCTTTATCCCCTAAGAATCAGCAGAGTCACGTTATCTTCCCCAGGCTGAGGTTGCCTAACGCTCTGCCTCTGTTGTAACTAAATGAAGGAATGTTATGTTAACCTGTGAGCTGTGGATAACTAGCGTTAGTCAGCACGGGAGAACAGCGAAAACAGGTCAGCACCATGGCAGTGGAGAGCGCCACTACAGCCGGGCCACCCCCAACAGCACTCATAATGAGCAGATTCCACACACCTGTGTGGCTAACTGAGCAGAATGTTTTGGGCAGGAACAGGCCTGCCGGGCGAGAGAATGCCACTAGGATTTTAATTATTGTTCCCATTCCATTTCCCCCAAGTTTTAAATATATAAAAAAACAGGGAAATAAACCTGGATATGATTTAACTCCAAGTACTGCTTCAAGAATCCAGATTATCCATCACAGCCTCCAGCTCCAGAGACCTGAGTCAATACTGTTCACCAACTCTGACCGACTCCATTCGGTTGGTTGGCTTCTATTTTCCACACAGCTAAAAAGTCATCTAAACTTATTGAGTGATCAGGAGAGGCATAAACAGAGCAGAGATGGATTGGGTTACTGAGTAGGGTGTGCATCGTAGCCCTGGGAGGAATACTCACAATACAGGGATCTTTCTACATCAACTAGGGGCTTATGTGGTTCACGTGGCAATGTTTTCATATTTAAGATCATTTCCTGCAATTCTACACATTTTTCTATGGAGCTGAGAGAAATTGTTTCATTTTTAGAGCTATTTTCCTGCAATTTCATGCATTTTGTTGTGGCTAATGCTGTGTTCTTTTGCTCAAATATACTAAAATCTATACTGCTAAATTCATTGTTTTTCTTATTCTCCATGACCGTCTGTCTAGTTTTTATTTTGGTAATTGTTAGTTCTCAATTATAAAAAAATATATTGGTTCATAAAATGTTCTACTGTACATACTTTCTATCTGGATTTAGTCATTTAAGTTTACAATTAAAGCATTTTTTCATTCCGAAAATGTATTTCTAGAAACAGGCGGCCCGCCCAAAGACAAATCACTGTGATCAGATTCTAACTTTAGATGAATGAGTTATGATACAAACAAGGACACTTTCTAGGGCTGAGAAGGAATTGCTATTGTTGCGTGATCAGTAAAATATAAGTCATTCCACAGGTGGAACATGCATGTGTGTGTGTGTGTGTGTGTGTGTGTGTGTGTGTGTGTGTGTGTGTATACTGTACGTGTCCCTCTATTTGTGGCCCACCTGGTGCAGTAGCTGCCTGAGCCGGTGGAGCTGGGACTCCAGCTGCTTGTTGTGCTCCTCCAGTTTGTGCATGCGGTCCTCCAGACGGCTCTTGTGCTGCCGGAGCAGTTTGGCCTCAGCCAGCAGGTCAGCCTCGCCAGGACCCCCGGGGTGAGAGGACCCCTCAGGGTCCCAATGCCCCACAGACCCAGGCCCTCGCTGGTCCCCGTGCTGCTCCTTCAGCTGTTCATACTCCCTTTTCAGGGTCCTGGGGGAGACACCCAGCGATGGGATTAGGGAGATGCAGAAGTCCAACACACACACGACACACCACACAATCATTCCTGCACATATAATATGAGCCCAACAGCACTACTAAAATCTTCCTGGCCCCCCCTCAGTACAATCCTATGTAAAGCCACTGTACAGAGAGGTCCTGGCCTGTGTCCGTCTCTGTTTACAACTGTATAGAGCTGTTGGCTCCAGACTGCCTGTGGTACTTCAGCTGGCGTTTATAGCCTGGCTCATAAAGAAGACTGTGAGCAGAGCTAAATCACTCAGATACAGCCACTGCCTCAGACAGAGACACAGCAGCTCCGAGAATAATAGAGTGAGTGCACAGTCACCATTGTCCTTACACTACCTCTATCCACCAATCAAAGAGGTAGAGGTAGAGAGAGATGAAGGGGGGAGGAGCGAGAGCTGAATGAGACAGTGTGTGTGTGTGTGTGTGTGTGTGTGTGCTGAGCATCACTTTTAGTAAGTGGGCGGAACACAGTAGCGCTGACATTTGACAGACTACTCCGCTGACCTATCGCGTACCTCTGCTCATCCTCCAGGCGCTGGATGATTCGCTCCAGCTCCCCACGCTCCTCCCTCTCCACGGCCTGTAGGATCTGGGCGGGGCTCTGGGGCTGGCTGCAGGGAGACCCCTCCCCCCCCAGGGTCTGGCAGTACTGCAGGATCAGAGCATGCTCATCGTCCCTATGGGAAAATATATACAAATGAACTAAATAACACGTGCTTCTTGTCATTCTTAAAGAGCTTCATTATATTAGATACATTGCGAGAGAGCGTGCTCCACTTCGGTCAAAGTTTAAGTTCAAGGAGCTTTGTTGTCCATCTTGATTGTGTTTCCATTAAACAGACTCAGTGGTTTTAACTTCAGCTTTGGCTGTTGCAGGACTGTACTGTGTGGCTGGGAGCTGTAGATCTGTTGATCTCAACCATCAGATAACCACATGACAGAGATAGAGAGAGAAGGGGGAGGAAGAAGACAGATGGGGAGAGAGGGGGTGAAAGAGAGAGAATGATGGCTTCAAGTTTCTCTGTGTCATATTTGGAGGATCTGAGATGCGGTAGGCAGGTCTTGCTAAACCACAGCTGTCACCTTCACTCTAACACACACACACACACACACACACACACACACACACACACACACACACACACACACACACACACACACACACACACACACACACACACACACACCCACACCCACACCCACACACCCCCAGGGATTATAGGGATTAAACTATCACAAACCATCACACATGCGCGTGCGCACACACGCACGGAGGGGTAGGATTACTCAGCCCCCTGTCCATTACCACAGGAAGTGCCATCCATCGCCAGAGCCACACTGACAGCCAGAGAGACCGTTTCCATTTGGCCAAGCTGAAAGCAGTGGTTTTAATTGAAACTGGATGCCATGTTGGCTCTCCTTGGATACATTTTCTCCATCCATGCACAATGTCTATTGTCAATCCAGTTTTCATTCTGTGGTTTGGCTAGGTCCTCATTAACATTACATGCATATTCAGAGTGTTTAGTATATGAAAAGATTTCTGGACGAAACATGTTTTGTTTCACAGGCGGATCTATTGTGTTGGCAAGGACGAGGACGAGTACTCCTATTCTTGGAGAATTATGGCTAAAAACCTCTGCCGATGGGATAGAGTATAGAGAGGTGAGGAGAAGGAGCTCCGTGGATCCTTCGTGTCTGGAAGTAATTTTGCCATTTATTGTAGCCATTGGAGCTTTGTAGAGTTGCTATTTTCTCAAGTTTTCGAATGTCAATTATCTTGTGAAATTCCTGGATAACTCATTATATTAATGAAGTCAGATTTAATCAACAAATACAATAGTCAGTTTAAAAACGGTTAAAAGGTACAAGACTGTGTACATATCTGGCTGTGTTGGTAAAATCACTACATATCCCATTGATCCAAGCGGTGAGAGGCTGCCTGTTGTCACAGTTCCAAGACCAGTCAGAAACGTCTAGGTAATCTTACACCAATGACGTTGGTGGACCGCAAAACTGAAGTAGTGATATCCTTCATCACCATCGTCTTACGACAGAAATCTTGATTCAGTCATGAATATTCAACAAAACAATAAATCATTTTACATTTTGTTTCCAGCTAATTTCTTAGTTGCATTATTGTATTACTAGCAAAGGAGTTGAGGGTGCAGTATTTATGAAGTTTGGCAATGAGGACAAAAACTAGCATAGTTCACCTAGCCAGCTAGTTTACCCAAGAAAACAAGCTCAGGCCTAAAGCGCATGTAAGCTCAGTTTGGCTAATTCAGGAGACAAATTGTTGTTTTTATGCCTCGATATTAGGAGCTGACGGCAAAAAGTTTGATTAAACAATTCAGAGAGCGAATCGATTTATACAATCCCGAAATCAGCTGTAACTGTCAATAGTCAAACAAAGATTAAAATGAAGTTTGAGTGAACCTGAATCAAGACAATGAATGGCGAAGTCGCTTCCAGATGCGGTAGACTCCTCCTCCTTACCACTATTGAAATATTATAAACAAGAGCCAAGAAATGTGACTGAAATACCACAGCCGTACAGGTATTCAGGTTCTCCATGATATTCTACAGATAAAGAGTCCAACTTGTCAGTCAGTGTGTCTGCCTCAAGGCTAAGAGCTGTGATGTGGTGTAGGAATGGAATGCGCTATGAAGCTATAAAACTATGAAGTTTAATAGAAATTCAGTTTGTCCTCCTTCTGTACCGCGTGATCGATGCTTCTATTAGTGCTCACTCCACCACACAGAGCTTCACACCCATACACACATGCAAGCACACACACACACACACACACCTGACAAACACCCTTCTCATCTCAAAGACATGTTATCTATCAATCTTCTTTCCTTATAAAATGAGTGCCTTGTCTGAAATCACTGAGACGTAGATAATGACATAAGAGCCAGGCGGAGAGATAAACATCTAGACATTATACACAGGCCATTTTATTAGGTACACCCATCTAGTACCGGGTCAGACCCTGCTTTGCCTCCAGAACAGCCTGAATTCTTCGGGGCCTTCTACAAGCTATCGGAAACGTTCCACAGGGATGTTGGTCCATGCTGATACGATGACATCACGCAGTTGCTGCAGATTGGACGGCAGTACAGTCATGCTGCGTACAGCCCGTTCCATCTCATTCCAAAGATGTTCTATTGTGTTGAGGTCTGGGAACTGACCAGGCCACTCAGTGAACTCACTGTCATGTTCCAAGCAATGTTTTTCCACTCCTCCATTGTCCAGTGTTGGTGATCACGTGTCCACTGGAGCCTGCAATAGCTCATCTGTAACAAGGATCGACGAATTGTGCATTCTGAGATGCCATTCTGCAAACCACTGTTGTACTGCACAGTGTTATTTGTCTGTTTGTGGCCCGCCTATTAGCTTGCGCAATTCTTGCCATTCTCCTTCAAACTCTCTCATCAGCTAGCTGTTTTTGCCCACAAGACTGCCGCTGACTGTACTATACTGACTCTTTTACAAATCTTTCATTCAGAGTATTTTAACTTTTAGTATTGTTTGTTGGTTTGGCAATGTCACTGTCAGCCAGAGAAATATGCTGAAAAGGATTATCACCACAGCAAGCAAGGTACTTGGAGTCAAACACACAGGCCTGGATGAGATCTTTAAGGTCAGGGCCCTCAGCAAGGCTCACAAAATCATTTCAGACCCAAGCCATCCCCTGTACCTGGACTTTGAACTACTTCCCTCTAGGCGCAAGTATAGAGCACCCCTAGACAGAAAAAACAGAACTAGACAATCATTTGTGCCATGTGTGATATCCCTCCTAAATAGCTTGGGCTAATGCTCCTATCCACCCAGTAAGGGCCGTTATGAATGTTGTATTGTCAATTTGTTTTGTATTTAAACGCCACTTTAAACGTGTACAAGACACCGCAACAAAATGTTCCCCATGGGGACAATAAAGTCAGTAAAAAAATAAAACAATAATAATAATAATAAAACTGGATGTTTTTGGTTTGTCGCATCATTCTCAGTAAACCCTAGCTGAGGAGGGCGGCTGTCTCTGAGATACTGGATTTGGCACGCCTGGCACCGACAATCATACCACACTCAAAGTAGCTTAAGTCACTCGTTTCACCCATTCTAATGTTCCATCGAACAGTAACTGAATGCCTTGATGCCTGCTTTATATATCAATCAAGGCCACGAGACTCACTGTCTGTAGGAGCGATCCATTTTTGTGAATGAGGTGGTGTACCTAATAAACTGTGTGTATATGAGGGAGTAAATATGGAGAAGGAAGACAGGAACTGTGAAGAGAAGCTCATATAGGGAGGGCCAGGGTGAAACCTCAACTGTGCTGGGAGCAACCAATTAAATAGTGAGTGAATGAGAGAGAGCACAAGAGAGAGAGAGAGAGATAGAGAGAATGCAAGAGAGAGAGAGAGAATGCGAGAGAGAGAGAGAGAGAGAGAGAGAGAGAGAGAGAGAGAGAGAGAGAGAGAGAGAGAGAGAATGCGAGCGAGAGAGAGAGAGAGAGAGAGAGAGAGAAAGAGAGAGAGAGAGAGAGAGAGAGAGAGAGAGAGAGAGAGAGAGAGAGAGAGAGAGAGAGAGAGAGATTGCAAGAGGTAGTGTTAGAAAAGGACAGTGTTTGTTTGCTTTAGTTAAACAATGGGTTCAGGGCTCTGTGCCTAGAACATCACAAAGCACAGGCAGCAGACTGAAGCTGAGAGCCCAAATTAGGCCCAGAAAACGTCTCAACTCTTTCATGCCATACTTACAATGAGATTTCAAACCCTATAGTGGGACCGGTGCTATGGAGTTGTTTGTGTGGAGGTTTGAGGGGGAGCAGAGGAGGGGGGCTTCAAATGGTTCATTTCAGAGCATTTTTGTGTTGTTTTTCTCTGTGATGCAAAGCGGGGTATATTGAGTTCAGAGTTGAATGAGAAGCCTGGTTTAAGCCCAAAGGTAAAGCTTGATACTACTAGAGCCAAATCAGATGATGTGTAAGAGAGTGGAACAGAAGGAGGGAGAGAGAGACTGTAGGGAGAGAGAAAGGGAGGTTCAGAGGGAGCGAGAGAAAAATATAGAAAGAAAGACAAAGACAGAAATAATTATTATTATCAGAAAGAAAGAGAGAGAGAGAGAGAGAGAGAGAGAGAGAGAGATTGAAAGACTGAGGGGAAGGAGACAGAGAAGAGAGGAAGGACAAGCAGAAAGAGTCCTGTCTCCTTGGTGATTAACAGCAGCATCAATGACAACACTGAGCCTTTGCAGGAGATAACACACAATAAGCAGCTCTCTGGCTTTCTCATTAAGGCTTTTCTACCAGATAAAACGCCTGGAAACAAATGCATAGCAGGGCACACACACACACACACACACACACACACACACACACACACACACACACACACACACACACACACACACACACACACACACACACACACACGCACGCCCGCAAACGTGAACACGCACACATGTACGCATGCATAAAAGCAAGCACACGCATAAATGTTCTGCCAAGACTGTTCAAAGGTGCCATCACTCAGCTGGCATACTGTTCCAAATGCAAAGAGTGTGAAGGCTCCACTGGATGGATCAGAAACAGTACGAGACAGCCAAGTAACACACACAAACAAGTACGCATGCACACACACACACCAGGGTTTCCGTTAGCCGGTAATAGACGTTTATTGTGCAATAAAAAAATCGAAAAGCCGATGAATAAAATTGCCACCGGCCAATTGTCCGGGAGAAGAAGAAAAAATCCCATGGCGAAATAATGCTTTTATCCTATTGAATGATAAAAATACCAGGCGATGGAAAAACATTTCACAAGTCATGCTTATAGGTTCATTAGCATAATTTTGTGGAATTAAATTGGCATGTGTGTAAAGTATATTGGTTATGTATGTTATTTATCACATGTGTACAGCATACAGATACAGAGCCTATGAGTGGAAAATCTGTCAGACAGTGCCAGAGCTGCTGCTGTAGCATCTTGTGGTGCATTCAAGACAACCAGGAACTCTGAAAAATACGAGGTCAAAACATGACGTGATCTTCAGGTCGGAAAGTCAGAGCTCTAGAAAGAGGCCCGAGTTCCTGAGTTGGAATTCCGGATTGGATGACCGTTCAAAAGGTTTTTTTCCCCAGTCGGAGCTCGTTTTTTTCCCCAGTTCCCAGTTGTTTCGATGACACTGAAGTCGGAAGGAAGTGACGTTTTCGGAGCTCCCAGTTGTTCTAAACGATGCATCAAATGGTAACTGAAGGCAGGCTTCATCAGTGTGTCACACACCACTTTACAGTGAGCTGGAGGCAGTATGCATTTTGAAAACATATATTTAATTGTTTGAAACCTGAACGTTTTAATACATATGAGGCATGTCTTACCTTGCTTCAAATTAGCCTATTAGATCTCTCTTTCTACATTTCTAGATACTTTCATCTGTCACATGAAACCGCTCACATGTGGAGTGCCCTTTCGACAACAGTGTTTTCCCGCTAATTGCATTATGGAACGAACATTGGCGCGTAGCCTACTGCCTTGTGTGCATTGCTGTGCTTATAATGTGAAGAAATAATAGTTTATCATCATTTTAAGCTAAACGTTCTGATCTGTAGCATCAGACTACTTGTTTTTTAAAGTTTATTTTATGTAGCCTAGGCCTACTGGTTGGAGGAATTTGGGATCTATCGTCCCACAACCGTCCCAAAGTCTGTTTAGGAATAGGCTATTTCTTTCTCAGCAAGCTGACCAATAGAATAGGTAGACTAAACTTTTCTACTACAGTGGATTGACAGGCTAGTGATTTTGCTGTTCATTAATCGTCATGTTGGCTGAGGAAAAGTACATGTGGACAGTTTTTGTTCAAAGTGCACATCAGAATTGGGGAAGAAGGACGGCACATCGTTGCATCCTTGACAAGCATGCTCTGTTAATGTGAATGACCATATTCTAAATGTGATTTCTGTCATTCTGAGCACCGTGGGTGGATGCCATAATCAGGTTACACACTCAACGCATATGGGTCCGGTAAATTTCTCAAATGTCCGGTAAATTAAAATGTTGCAGGTTAATATCCGGCGCCACATTTTCCGAACGGAAACCCCGACACACACACACACACACAATTAATGACAGTACATGTGTGTGTATCAATGTGTGTGTGCATAAGTGCGTGTTTATATGTGTGTGTGTGTGTGTGTGTATCAGTGTGTGTGTGCATAAGTGCGTGTTTATATGTGTGTGTATCAATGTGTGTGTGCATAAGTGCGTGTTTATATGTGTGTGTGTATCAGTGTGTGTGAGCATGCTAAGACTCAGATGGAGGAGTTGAAGAGATGAAGAGCCTCTAGAGATCAAGCGTAGGTGGAACAGAATTAGATACGACTTTAAAAAAAACACTTGAAATCAAAAAGCGTGAAATAAAAGGGAATCAGAATTAATCCTTAGCGGAGTACAAGCTGTTCAAACACCCCACACAAGCAAATTGATGATTGGCTGCGTTCAAATCAGCTTAGACAGGATTTACAGCTGTTTAAAATGCTTGTCCAAAGATTCCAGGGACTTGATCCTTTTAAAGGATGCATCGCTAACTCACCTGTTAACATTGACACAAGGATGCAGTGTGACATTAGACCTACCGCTGCATTTTGTTTTGGGTTTAGATTTACGAATTGTGTCCTTATCCCAAAATGGCTGACACTCCAAAAAATTGAATAAAATGTCTCTCAAAAAGTAGAGTGGGAAATCTACTTCTGAACAAATGATGAAAGCAGGCCATATAATGGGATATTAGCTGAGTAGACAGGGGGTAGAACATAATTACAGTGGTTATACTTACTGAGCTGATGTGAGGAAAAACAGGATGAGAGAATAAATGGTTGGAGCCTGGAGAGTGTTTTTACTCTTCTACTTCTAATGTTCCTCTCACATTAACCTTCTTCCTCATCATTACCTGATTATCACTGACTCTGTGTCTAGTCCTGTTCCTGTAGTAAAAAAAAAATGAAGTATTATATAAAAAAAAAAAATTAGCCCCTTTTTCTCCCAAATTGCGATCCAGACAGATCTTGTCTCATTGCTGCAACTCCCCAACGGGCTCGGGAGTCTCTCGCTCTCTGAAGCAGATAGTTGTTAGGCAGAGTAAAATCAGAGCAGAAAAGCACGTTCTGTCCATTACTGTGGTGAAATGGTACTTGGGGGAGTCTCGAGCACCGCCTGTTTTAAAATAGAGCTTTTAAGCGGAGAAGGCAGAGGGACAGAGGGAGGTGTGGGGGGCAGGCGGACAGAGGGAGGTGTGGGGGGCAGGCGGAGAGAAGGAGGTGTGGGGGGCAGGCGGACAGAGGGAGGTGTGGGGGCAGGCGGACAGAGGGAGGTGTGGGGGGCAGGCGGACAGAGGGAGGTGTGGGGGGCAGGCGGACAGAGGGAGGTGTGGGGGGCAGGCGGACAGAGGGAGGTGTGGGGGGCAGGCGGAGAGAAGGAGGTGTGGGGGGCAGGCGGACAGAGAGGAGGTGTGGGGGCAGGCGGACAGAGGGAGGTGTGGGGGGCAGGCGGAGAGAAGGAGGTGTGGGGGGCAGGCGGACAGAGGGAGGTGTGGGGGCAGGCGGACAGAGGGAGGTGTGGGGGCAGGCGGACAGAGGGAGGTGTGGGGGCAGGCGGACAGAGGGAGGTGTGGGGGGCAGAGGGACAGAGGGAGGTGTGGGGGGCAGGCGGAGAGAAGGATGTGTGGGGGGCAGGCGGACAGAGGGAGGTGTGGGGGGCAGGCGGACAGAGGGAGGTGTGGGGGCAGGCGGACAGAGGGAGGTGTGGGGGGCAGAGGGACAGAGGGAGGTGTGGGGGGCAGAGGGACAGAGGGAGGTGTGGGGGGCAGAGGGACAGAGGGAGGTGTGGGGGGCAGGCGGAGAGAGGGATGTGTGGGGGGCAGGCGGACAGAGGGAGGTGTGGGGGGCAGGCGGACAGAGGGAGGTGTGGGGGGCAGGCGGACAGAGGGAGGTGTGGGGGGCAGGCGGAGAGAGGGAGGTGTGGGGGGCAGGCGGACAGAGGGAGGTGTGGGGGGCAGGCGGACAGAGGGAGGTGTGGGGGGCAGAGGGACAGAGGGAGGTGTGGGGGGCAGAGGGACAGAGGGAAGTGTGGGGGGCAGAGGGACAGAGGGAGGTGTGGGGGGCAGGCGGAGAGAGGGATGTGTGGGGGGCAGGCGGACAGAGCGAGGTGTGGGGGGCAGGCGGACAGAGGGAGGTGTGGGGGGCAGGCGGACAGAGGGAGGTGTGGGGGGCAGGCGGACAGAGGGAGGTGTGGGGGGCAGGCGGACAGAGGGAGGTGTGGGGGGCAGGCGGACAGAGGGAGGTGTGGGGGGCAGAGGGACAGAGGGAGGTGTGGGGGGCAGGCGGAGAGAGCGAGGTGTGGGGGGCAGAGGGACAGAGGGAGGTGTGGGGGGCAGGCGGAGAGAAGGATGTGTGGGGGGCAGGCGGAGAGAAGGATGTGTGGGGGGCAGGCGGACAGAGGGAGGTGTGGGGGGCAGGCGGACAGAGGGAGGTGTGGGGGGCAGGCGGACAGAGGGAGGTGTGGGGGGCAGGCGGACAGAGGGAGGTGTGGGGGGCAGGCGGACAGAGGGAGGCGTGGGGGGCAGGCGGAGAGAGGGAGGTATGGGGGGCAGGTGGCTGAAGGGAACACACGTGCATACACAGACACGTGAATTTGGACACGCACACGTGAATGTGCGCTGGTCGCGCCGCGCTGTGAGAATCAAGACCCTAGTCTACCCACGCTGCCTCTCTCTCTCTCCTCCTACCTTTCTGTCACTCTCTCTCTCCAATCTGTCTATCGTGCTCACTGTCTCTGATTCTAGATCGCTCATGCAGTTGTGTCTAGCCTCCTCAAACCCTCCATATGCTCTTTTGTGTGTGGGTTGATTTTTTGGGCAACGTGTCCTCACTGAAAACCATTTCCAAATCCCACTTCATTGCACACACACACACACACACACACACACACACACACACACACACACACACAAACAGGAAAACTGCAGATTTCAGCTCTTGTATCAGAGCAGGTTGAGAGATCATCTAATTCTAACGTCTAAACACAGCATCACAGAGGGTGACCAGAGATCTCCAACCAGCATCACAGAGGATGACCAGAGATCTCCAACCAGCATCACAGAGGGTGACCAGAGATCTCCAACCAGCATCACAGAGGATGACCAGAGATCTCCAACCAGCATCACAGAGGGTGACCAGAGACCTCCAACCAGCATCACAGAGGGTGACCAGAGACCTCCAACCAGCATCACAGAGGGTGACCAGAGACCTCCAACCAGCATCACAGAGGGTGACCAGAGATCTCCAACCAGCATCACAGAGGGTGACCAGAGATCTCCAACCAGCATCACAGAGGGTGACCCGAGACCTCCAACCAGCATCACAGAGGGTGACCAGAGACCTCCAACCAGCATCACAGAGGGTGACCAGAGACCTCCAACCAGCATCACAGAGGGTGACCAGAGACCTCCAACCAGCATCACAGAGGGTGACCAGAGACCTCCAACCAGCATCACAGAGGGTGACCAGAGATCTCCAACCAGCATCACAGAGGGTGACCAGAGATCTCCAACCAGCATCACAGAGGGTGACCCGAGACCTCCAACCAGCATCACAGAGGGTGACCAGAGACCTCCAACCAGCATCACAGAGGGTGACCAGAGATCTCTAACCAGCATCACCGAGGGTGACCAGAGATCTCCAACCAGCATCACAGAGGGTGACCCGAGACCTCCAACCAGCATCACAGAGGGTGACCAGAGACCTCCAACCAGCATCACAGAGGGTGACCAGAGATCTCCAACCAGCATCACAGAGGGCGACAAGAGATCTCCAACCAGCATCACAGAGGGTGACCAGAGATCTCCAACCAGCATCACAGAGGGTGACCAGAGACCCCCAACCAGCATCACAGAGGGTGACCAGAGATCTCAACCAGCATCACAGAGGGTGTACAGAGACCTCCAACCAGAATCACAGAGGGTGTACAGAGACCTCCAACCAGAATCACAGAGGGTGACCAGAGACCTCCAACCAGCATCACAGAGGGTGACCAGAGACCTCCAACCAGCATCACAGAGGGTGACCAGAGATCTCCAACCAGCATCACAGAGGATGACCAGAGATCTCCAACCAGCATCACAGAGGGTGACCAGAGACCTCCAACCAGCATCACAGAGGGTGACCAGAGACCTCCAACCAGCATCACAGAGGGTGACCAGAGATCTCAACCAGCATCACAGAGGGTGTACAGAGACCTCCAACCAGAATCACAGAGGGTGTACAGAGACCTCCAACCAGAATCACAGAGGGTGACCAGAGACCTCCAACCAGCATCACAGAGGGTGACCAGAGACCTCCAACCAGCATCACAGAGGGTGACCAGAGATCTCCAACCAGCATCACAGAGGATGACCAGAGATCTCCAACCAGCATCACAGAGGGTGACCAGAGACCTCCAACCAGCATCACAGAGGGTGACCAGAGACCTCCAACCAGCATCACAGAGGGTGACCAGAGATCTCCAACCAGCATCACAGAGGGTGACCAGAGATCTCCAACCAGCATCACAGAGGGTGACCCGAGACCTCCAACCAGCATCACAGAGGGTGACCAGAGACCTCCAACCAGCATCACAGAGGGTGACCAGAGATCTCCAACCAGCATCACAGAGGGCGACAAGAGATCTCCAACCAGCATCACAGAGGGTGACCAGAGATCTCCAACCAGCATCACAGAGGGTGACCAGAGACCTCCAACCAGCATCACAGAGGGTGACCAGAGATCTCAACCAGCATCACAGAGGGTGTACAGAGACCTCCAACCAGAATCACAGAGGGTGTACAGAGACCTCCAACCAGAATCACAGAGGGTGACCAGAGACCTCCAACCAGCATCACAGAGGGTGACCAGAGACCTCCAACCAGCATCACAGAGGGTGACCAGAGATCTCCAACCAGCATCACAGAGGATGACCAGAGATCTCCAACCAGCATCAGAGGGTGACCAGAGACCTCCAACCAGCATCACAGAGGGTGACCAGAGACCTCCAACCAGCATCACAGAGGGTGACCAGAGATCTCCAACCAGCATCACAGAGGGTGACCAGAGATCTCCAACCAGCATCACAGAGGGTGACCCGAGACCTCCAACCAGCATCACAGAGGGTGACCAGAGACCTCCAACCAGCATCACAGAGGGTGACCAGAGATCTCCAACCAGCATCACAGAGGGCGACAAGAGATCTCCAACCAGCATCACAGAGGGTGACCAGAGATCTCCAACCAGCATCACAGAGGGTGACCAGAGACCTCCAACCAGCATCACAGAGGGTGACCAGAGATCTCAACCAGCATCACAGAGGGTGTACAGAGACCTCCAACCAGAATCACAGAGGGTGTACAGAGACCTCCAACCAGAATCACAGAGGGTGACCAGAGACCTCCAACCAGCATCACAGTGTGTGAGACCTCAGAGGGCATCAGAGTTTAGAGAAATAATTTCCCCGATTAGGATCTCACCTGGGAATAGGTCTCAACATGCCCTCCAGACATCTTTAAGGGTATACAGACACACTCAACCTCTCACACACAACACACACACATCTGGAGCTTCAGCATGTTCCCTCTCTTTGTACTGCTAACTGCCTCTATCGTTTGTCATCCCTTCTCCCTCTCTCTCCCCACCTTTTCTTTCTAAACTTATCTTTCCGTAACCTTTTTCCAACTGCAAGGTCTTTATCAAAGCAAACCATCTTTCTCTCCGTAACATATCCCTCTATCTTATCCACTCTTTTCCTCGTTATCTTTCTCCCCCGTGCGTAATTCAAACTTCTTTCCTCCCTCTCGGTTCTTCTGTCTCCCATTCTCTCTCTCACCCACCCTCTCCCCCATCTTGTTTTCCATCCTCTCCCCATCTTGTTTTCCATCCTCTCCCCCATTTTGTTTTCCATCCTCTCCCCCATTTTGTTTTCCATCCACTCCCCATCTTGTTTTCTATCCTCTCCCCATCTTGTTTTCCATCCTCTCCCCATCTTGTTTTCTATCCTCTCCCCATCTTATTTTCTATCCTCTCCCCATCTTGTTTTCCATCCTCTCCCCATCTTGTTTTCTATCCTCTCCCCATCTTGTTTTCCATCCTCTCCCCATCTTGTTTTCTATCCTCCCTCTTTACAATGTATTGTTCTCCGTCTCTTCAATTACTATCATCAGAGCTCCATAGACGAGATAATGACAATAATAATCATTCGATTTTTGATACATGACACTCAAAGCTAACACATGAATGGACAGAGAGACTTTAATATACTATGACAGGGTGAGTGATGTACTGTAGTGTAATGCCACAGCCCACTGGGCCATACACAACACAGGTGGTGTGACAGCAATATGAAGTCCATTAGTCTAAGGTAGGAGGACTGAGTCTAATGGTTACTGACAGGTAGGTGGACAGTCTAATGGTTACTGACAGGTAGGTGGACAGTCTAATGGTTAATGACAGGTAGGTGGACAGAGTCTAATGGTTACTGACAGGTAGGTGGACAGTCTAATGGTTAATGACAGGTAGGTGGACAGAGTCTAATGGTTACTGACAGGTAGGTAGACAGTCTAATGGTTACTGACAGGTAGGTGGACAGAGTCTAATGGTTACTGACAGGTAGGTAGACAGTCTAATGGTTACTGACAGGTAGGTAGACAGTCTAATGGTTACTGACAGGTAGGTGGACAGAGTCTAATGGTTACTGACAGGTAGGTAGACAGTCTAATGGTTACTGACAGGTAGGTGGACAGTCTAATGGTTACTGACAGGTAGGTGGACAGAGTCTAATGGTTACTGACAGGTAGGTGGACAGAGTCTAATGGTTAATGACAGGTAGGTGGACAGTCTAATGGTTACTGACAGGTAGGTAGACAGTCTAATGGTTACTGACAGGTAGGTAGACAGAGTCTAATGGTTACTGACAGGTAGGAGGACTGAGTCTAATGGTTACTGACAGGTAGGTGGACAGAGTCTAATGGTTACTGACAGGTAGGTGGACAGAGTCTAATGGTTACTGACAGGTAGGTGGACAGAGTCTAATGGTTAATGACAGGTAGGTAGACAGAGTCTAATGGTTACTGACAGGTAGGTGGACAGTCTAATGGTTACTGACAGGTAGGTAGACAGTCTAATGGTTACTGACAGGTAGGTGGACAGAGTCTAATGGTTACTGACAGGTAGGAGGACTGAGTCTAATGGTTACTGACAGGTAGGTGGACAGAGTCTAATGGTTACTGACAGGTAGGTGGACAGTCTAATGGTTACTGACAGGTAGGTAGACAGAGTCTAATGGTTACTGACAGGTAGGTGGACAGAGTCTAATGGTTACTGACAGGTAGGTGGACAGAGTCTAATGGTTACTGACAGGTAGGTGGACAGAGTCTAATGGTTAATGACAGGTAGGTGGACAGTCTAATGGTTACTGACAGGTAGGTAGACAGTCTAATGGTTACTGACAGGTAGGTGGACAGAGTCTAATGGTTACTGACAGGTAGGAGGACTGAGTCTAATGGTTACTGACAGGTAGGTGGACAGAGTCTAATGGTTACTGACAGGTAGGTGGACAGTCTAATGGTTACTGACAGGTAGGTGGACAGAGTCTAATGGTTACTGACAGGTAGGTGGACAGTCTAATGGTTACTGACAGGTAGGTGGACAGAGTCTAATGGTTACTGACAGGTAGGTGGACAGAGTCTAATGGTTACTGACAGGTAGGTAGACAGAGTCTAATGGTTACTGACAGGTAGGTGGACAGAGTCTAATGGTTAATGACAGGTAGGTGGACAGTCTACTGGTTACTGACAGGTAGGTAGACAGAGTCTAATGGTTACTGACAGGTAGGTAGACAGAGTCTAATGGTTACTGACAGGTAGGTGGACAGAGTCTAATGGTTACTGACAGGTAGGTGGACAGAGTCTAATGGTTACTGACAGGTAGGTGGACAGAGTCTAATGGTTACTGACAGGTAGGTGGACAGAGTCTAATGGTTACTGACAGGTAGGTGGACAGAGTCTAATGGTTACTGACAGGTAGGTGGACAGAGTCTAATGGTTACTGACAGGTAGGTAGACAGAGTCTAATGGTTACTGACAGGTAGGTAGACAGAGTCTAATGGTTACTGACAGGTAGGTGAACAGAGTCTAATGGTTACTGACAGGTAGGTAGACAGTCTAATGGTTACTGACAGGTAGGTGGACAGAGTCTAATGGTTACTGACAGGTAGGTGGACTGAGTCTAATGGTTACTGACAGGTAGGTGGACAGAGTCTAATGGTTACTGACAGGTAGGTAGACAGTCTAATGGTTACTGACAGGTAGGTGGACAGAGTCTAATGGTTACTGACAGGTAGGTGGACAGAGTCTAATGGTTAATGACAGGTAGGTAGACAGTCTAATGGTTAATGACAGGTAGGTAGACAGTCTAATGGTTACTGACAGGTAGGTAGACAGTCTAATGGTTACTGACAGGTAGGTAGACAGTCTAATGGTTACTGACAGGTAGGTGGACAGAGTCTAATGGTTAATGACAGGTAGGTGGACAGAGTCTAATGGTTACTGACAGGTAGGTAGACAGTCTAATGGTTACTGACAGGTAGGTGGACAGAGTCTAATGGTTACTGACAGGTAGGTGGACAGAGTCTAATGGTTACTGACAGGTAGGTGGACAGTCTAATGGTTACTGACAGGTAGGTGGACAGAGTCTAATGGTTACTGACAGGTAGGTAGACAGAGTCTAATGTTTACTGACAGGTAGGTGGACAGAGTCTAATGGTTACTGACAGGTAGGTGGACAGAGTCTAATGGTTACTGACAGGTAGGCAGACAGAGGGGAAACAGTTACTAATGGTTACTTACAGGTAGATGGACAGAGGGGGAAACGGTTACTAATGGTTACTGACAGGTAGGTAGACAGAGGGGGAAACGGTTACTAATGGTTACTTACAGGTAGGTGGACAGAGGGGAAACAGTTACTAATGGTTACTGACAGGTAGATGGACAGAGGGGAAACAGTTACTAATGGTTACTTACAGGTAGATGGACAGAGGGGGAAACGGTTACTAATGGTTACTTACAGGTAGGTAGACAGAGGGGAAACAGTTACTAATGGTTACTTACAGGTAGGGACAAGAGGGGAAACAGTTACTAATGGTTACTTACAGGTAGATGGACTGAGGGGGAAACGGTTACTAATGGTTACTTACAGGTAGGTGGACAGAGGGGAAACAGTTACTAATGGTTACTTACAGGTAGGTGGACAGAGGGGAAACAGTTACTAATGGTTACTTACAGGTAGGGGGACAGAGGGGAAACAGTTACTAATGGTTACTGACAGGTAGATGGACAGAGGGGAAACAGTTACTAATGGTTACTTACAGGTAGGTGGACAGAGGGGGAAACAGTTACTAATGGTTACTTACAGGTAGGTGGACAGAGGGGAAACAGTTACTAATGGTTACTGACAGGTAGGTGGACAGAGGGGAAACAGTTACTAATGGTTACTTACAGGTAGGTGGAACAGAGGGGAAACAGTTACTAATGGTTACTGACAGGTAGGTGGACAGAGGGGGAAACGGTTACTAATGGTTACTTACAGGTAGGTGGACAGAGGGGAAACAGTTACTAATGGTTACTTACATGTAGGTAGACAGAGGGGGAAACGGTTACTAATGGAAACGGTTACTAATGGTTACTTACATGCTTCCTGTAGCTGAGCTGCTGTCAGTGGGCAGAGAACCGTTGGAGCGTTCCATCTGAGCCAGCCTGAGAAACACAGATACAGACATTAGCTGGATTAGTTCAGAAACGTTACCATGGGGGTCAACGCCTACCAAACACTGCTGGGTACAGAGGCAACCCCTGCTGGCTAGTGCACCATTCTAGCTGAATGGATGAAATGTAACATAACATAAGGAGTGGACGGCAGACATCAGGCAGAGTTCAGCCCAACAGCTAGGGGATCAGCCATCGCAATATGGGACCCAGTTATGACATGAGATGGATTATGGTACAGTGCTGCACATGGCCGGGACGAGAGGTTCAGAGCCACACCGGTCAAATCCTATTGGGCATGGGGGGAGTGTGTGTGTGGTGATAGATTTATGCGGTTGGGATGGGGAACACAGTTGATTACTGGCCCTGGTGCTCTCTCTCTCACACACACACACACACACACACTCACACACACACACACACACACACACACACACACACACACACACACACACACACACACACACACACACACACACACACACACACACACACACACACACACACACACACACACACTCACACTCCATGGTAATTAGATTGGGCCAGCAGATGAAAGGCTCTATGTATTGAGCTGTGTAATAAAGAGAGGGAGAGGGGGGAGCCTCATAGCTCCTAGGGAGATGAAGACAAAGAGAACATGATCCCTACACTGGCCCAAGGCTGACATTGGGATAGCTCTGTTAATACAGAGTCTGTCTGGCTGTGTGTGTGTGTGTGTGTGTGTGTGTGTGTGTGTGTGTGTGTGTGTGTGTGTGTGTGTGTGTGTGTGTGTGTGTGTGTGTGTGTGTGTGTGTGTGTGTGTGTGTGTCAAGGCAGCTTGTTATCTGGTAACAGTCAGGGGCTGTAGTGATTGACCTGTGGGTTAATGGTTAATGAAAAGGAAAGATCCATGTCAGAATAGCATATGGAACGGCTGGCACTGAGGGGGCACAGTCAAATTGGCAGGGGAGGCTAGCCCTACTTTGTCTGTACCCTTAATGGACAATAGTCTGGCATAGACAGTCATTGGCATACCAAGTATGTGCAAGGTTTGTGTGATGGTAGTGTACAGTACCTGCTAGCATACTGCTCTATCCTGGAATGAGTGTCATCATGAGAGAACTGGGGTGACTGGGAAAGCCTGAAGAGAGGGAGTGGAGGGGTGGAGATGGGTACAACATGAAACACAATAACAACCAAAAAGACTTCAATCAAATGAAACAATCAGCAGCTAGAAATCTAGGAGAACATAATCAACAAAGAAACAAGAGAAGATTGTGCTGATGTAGGAAGCCGGTCAGGAGTTACTGCACTGCTAATGGAATGAGAGGAGGTTAGGAGGAAGAGGAGGCTGTGGAGGGGAGGAAGAGTTTGGTAGGTTGGTTGGTCAATCGGGCAGACAGGCAACATGCGGTATGACGGCTTAGTGGGGGTGGTTAGGGTGTTGATTTGTGGATGCAGGGACAGGGAGGAGGGCAACTGTTCAGGGGCATTCTGATTTCCCTGGGGCGGGGCGTGCAGATACTCACTCATACTGCTCCGGACACATGCTGATGAGAGTGACGGGACTGTAAAAGAAACGGAGGGAGGGAGGGAGGGAGGTGAGGGAGGGGACAACAATCTTTAGGGCCACATCACATGAACAAGGTCAAGAACCAAATGCAAAAGGAGGAGAGTACAGGTGGTAGGGTTCCAACCAATGATGTATATAAACCCTGGATTGCTGATGATATGTATTGGCCAGTGAGAACTTGTTCTCAACTAGACAACCTGGTTAAATAAAGGTGACAAAAAAAAAAATAAAAAAAAAAAAAAGGTGAAAAAAAGCTTGGTCGGCCATATTGGTACTCCCCAGTAGGATCAGTCCTCCATGGGAATGAATGGAATTCTACAGTATTTCAAATATATGTTTCAAGGACAAAATTAAATTGATTTATGTATTTTTTCCTGTAGTGAGGACAGTAACATTAGTAATTTCAAAAAAATATACTTTAAGGAAAATGTTTTTATATATTTGTTCATGTTTATTTTTATGTTTAGCTCACATAATATACTTTATGCATTAAGGTGTCTAATAGAACAAGCACGTCAAAACGAATGTAGACATTAATAAATGTAGCTTCTATAGCTTCCAAAATATGTTTTACAAAGGTGGTCGGTACCAAGATGGAAGCATGGTGGCTTCAACACAGCACCCCCTATCAGTCATCTATATATTAGCTCAGCAAAAAAAGAAACGGCCCTTTTTCAGGACTCTGTCTTTCAAAGATAATTCATAAAAAATCGAAATAACTTCACAGATCTTCATTGTAAAGGGTTTAAAAACGGTTTCCCATGCTTGTTCAATGAACCATAAACAATTAATGAACATGCACCCATGGAACGGTCGTTAAGACACTAACAGCTTACAGACAGTAGGGAATTAAGGTCACAGTTATGAAAACTTAGGACACTAAAGAGGCCTTTCTACTGACTCTGAAAAACACCAAAAGAAAGATGCCCAGGGTCCCTGCTCATCTGCATGAACGTGCCTTAGGCATGCTGCAAGGAGGCATGAGGACTGCAGATGTGGCCAGGGCAATAAATTGCAATGTCCGTACTGTGAGATGCCTAAGACAGCGCTACAGGGAGACAGGACAGACAGCTGATCGTCCTCGCAGTGGCAGACCACATGTAACAACATCTGCACAGGATCGGTACATCCGAACATCACACCTGCGGGACAGGTACAAGATGGCAACAACAACTGCCCGAGTTACACCAGGAACGCACAATCCCTCCATCAGTGCTCAGACTGTCCGCAATAGGCTGAGAGAGGCTGGACGGACATTGCAATTTTATTGGACTGAGGGCTTGTAGGCCTGTTGTAAGGCAGGTCCTCACCAGACATCACCTGCAACAATATCGCCTATGGGCACAAACCCACCGTTGCTGGACCAGACAGGACAGACAGGACTGGCAAAAAGTGCTCTTCACTGACGAGTCGCGGTTTTGTCTCACCAGGGGTGATGGTCGGATTTGCGTTTATCGTCGAAGGAATGAGTGTTACACCGAGGCCTGTACTCTGGAGCGGGATCGATTTGGAGGTGGAGGGTCCGTCATGGTCTGGGACGGTGTCACAGCATCATCAGACTGAGCTTGTTGTCATTGCAGGCAATATCAACGCTGCGCATTACAGGGAAGACATCCTCTTCCCTCATGTAGTACCCTTCCTGCAGGCTTATCCTGACATGATCCTTCAGCATGACAATGCCACCAACCATACTGCTCATTCTGTGCGTGATTTCCTGCAAGACAGGAATGTCAGTGTTCTGCCATTGCCAGCGAAGAGCCCGGATCTCAATCCCATTGAGCACATCTGGGACCTGTTGGATCGGAGGGTGAGGGCTAGGGCCATTCCCCCCAGAAATGTCCGGGAACTTGCAGGTGCCTTGGTGGAAGAGTGGGGTAACATCTCACAGCAAGAACTGGCAAATCTGGTACAGTCCATGAGGAGGAGATGCACTGCAGTACTTAATGCAGCTGGTGGCCACACCAGATACTGACTGTTACTTTTGATTTTGACCCCCCTTTGTTCAGGGACACATTATTCAATTTCTGTTAGTCACATGTCTGTGGAACTTGTTCAGTTTATGTCTCAGTTGTTGAATCTTATGTTCATACAAATATTTCCACATGTTAAGTTCGCTGAAAATAAAAGCAGTTGACAGTGAGAGCACGTTTCTTTTTTTGCTGAGTTTACATACAAATCATTGGATCCAACCAGCGGCTATGCTTAGAATAGGGGGCGACAACAGGGGCACGCAGTAGCACATAGGCAGAAGCCCACCCCAAATCCTAACCTTTACCATTATTAGGGAAAACTGGCCTTAGATCAGCATCTAGGAGCTCATCCAAATAAAATCTCCCCTTTAGTCTTGGGGCTATGGTCCAATGGTTTCTAATGATTCAACTATTCATTTCCAAGTGATAATTGAGTACCTATTTAAAGAATTTTAGTGGAATATTCCCAAGCAAGTCTTTGTAGCCCCAGGCCTGTACGTAGTGTAGTTGTAAAGTATGCTTTTTAAGTTTCTGCACTGATTACAAGGACATTCGCCTGCTATTATTAGGCATACTTGACATTTGACAGCAATACCAAAATGATCACGAGATCATATTCAATCTGTCTTTCACTTATTATAGTGTCATTTCATGTGCAGTCTTCAAAATGAAAATCTATTTCTAAACATTCAGGGTTGTACTGCATAGTGCACACAGATGAAACACCTTGGACAAGAAAAATGAATTTAACATAGCGAGAAAGAACGGTTGCTAAATATAGATGTGATAGGAAGAGAGGTATTTTGTTATTTTGGAGATGGAGAGGATGTTTAGATAATTGCTTGGGTGCTCTGAAGGTTACTGGTGTTTTTGTTCGCAATGTGAAAGTGGAGACATTGAAACAAAGCGCTGCATCGTGGATAAGTGTCTCTCGCAGTGGAAAAGAAAGCAGTATTCGTCACTTCTCTTCTTTGTTTTGGGCTGCTGTCTGCGGTGTGCTACCACTTTGTGCAGCCCCGTCAACCGGTGCCATTAGGAAGTGGGCTTTTTCCCCTGAGAGCAGCACCAACCAGGGTTTGAGTTGATTTGTTTAAAGTCATACACTGCTGTGCTGAGCTCTTCAAGTGTCTTCTTTTACTCACGACAGGCTGGGCCAGGGGTGTTGTAACCTCCGCATGGGTGCACTCTTGTGAAAGAAATGAAGAGAGCGAGGGAGACCTTGGGAGCGTTTAGCTCTGAAAAATGTTGCTGTTGCGAGTGCAGTGAGAAAAGGAAGCAGGAGTAAGGGTCCTGGAGAGACAGTGATGTTGAGCCTAAAGAGTTCACTTTCCCCTGGGATGGCAGTGGGCCAAAGGCAAGTCCAAATACATCCTACCTCCCTGGGCCTGGCTATACTGAGTAACCAGCCTTCAATAGGACTCATATTATCATGTCAACAAACATGATAACATTATATATTTTTTTGCATTGTACAATAATCACATGACAAACAAAAAGCAAACATGTACTGTATCAGGGAAAGGGGCTGACTAGGACGTACAAAGACAACAGTAGAGCCAACGGTATTGGACCGTGGCTGGGAGACAGACACACTGAGAGACAGTGAAACACAGAGTTTTAAAGTTAAGGGGAAGGATGGCCATTTTGATTTGCAATGCCTTGATGAGATGCCACTGTGTGTGCAGAGTGCTGAATATATTGTGATGCCAATTCTGATCCTATAGAGAGATGTTGCTGGACTGGCAACAACAACTAGCCTACGTGGTACCTAGTTGTGTTGAGTAAAAGGTTTCCCTCATCAGTATGGTTTACATGATGTTGTATTGTGTCATACAGTATATTGTACCTTTTCACTGAATACCAATGAAATGATTGAATCCAATTAAATCCTGAAGACACTTCTATGCCAGTACACCTCAATAGTCTTGAAGGACACTGCGCTGACACTCTTTCCTCCCCTCTCCTCCTCTATCAGGGGGTTAAGAACACCTGTGCACTCTGACACCTTTTCATGCCTCCTGTCACAGACAGACAGACAGACAGACAGACAGACAGACAGACAGACAGACAGACAGACAGACAGACAGACAGACAGACAGACAGACAGACAGACAGACAGACAGAGGTGGTGCTGGGAACAGGGAAACGTCGCCATATGTTCGGAGGGGGATATCATTAGCTTGCGCTCGCTACCACGCGTTCCGCTCAGTCTGACAGAAGTGCGTGTGTTTTTTCACAATGTGTCTATATCTGTGCTGTGTTATTGACTCCACCCAAATCAAATCAATGAGATAAAGATAGAGAGCGATAGAGAGAGTGATAGAGAGAGAGTGATAGAGAGAGAGTGATAGAGAGAGTGATAGAAAGAGAGAGAGTGATAGAGTGATAGAGAGAGTGAGAGTAATAGAGAGTGATAGAGAGCGAGTGAGAGTGATAGAGAGAGTGATAGAGAGAGAGAGATAGAAAGAGAGAGAGAGATAGAAAGAGAGAGAGAGATAGAAAGAGAGAGAGTGATAGAAAGAGAGAGAGAGTGATAGAGAGAGAGTGATAGAAAGAGAGAGAGAGTGATAGAGAGAGAGTGATAGAGAGAGAGTGATAGAGAGAGAGTGATAGAAAGAGAGTGATAGAAAGAGAGAGAGTGATAGAAAGAGAGAGAGAGTGATAGAAAGAGAGAGAGAGTGATAGAGAGAGAGCGATAGAGAGAGTGATAGAGAGAGAGTGATAGAGAGAGAGTGATAGAGAGAGTGATAGAGAGAGAGAGTGATAGAAAGAGAGAGAGAGTGATAGAAAGAGAGAGGGAGTGATAGAGAGCGAGAGAGTGATAGAAAGAGAGAGAGAGTGATAGAAAGAGAGAGAGAGTGATAGAGGAAGTCTGAGCACAAACTCCAACCCACACAACTCTTAAACTCATCAGTCTCCCTGCTAGAGTTAAAGCAGTGTACAGTTTTATCCTGAACTCTTCCAAATATGGTGGTGAACAGCACATAACACACCAAGCTAGGAGGCTCAGACACGTCTTTCACATGAACACGTGTCTCTGTGTCTAATCAGGAATCCTATTTGGCGTGTAATGAAGGAAGAAGAGTTGGGAGGAAGTTAACAGTGGGTGGGGTTCTGTGTTCTATAGGTTGGGAAAATGTATGAGGAAACAGAATAACCGTGAATAGAGAGAGAGAGAGAGAGAGAGAGAGAGAGAGAGAGAGAGAGAGAGAGAGAGAGAGAGAGAGAGAGAGAGGTGAGGGAGAGAGGGAGATGGAGAGAGAGAGATACAGACAGACGGGGAGAGAGGGAGACGGAGAGAGAGAGGGTGCGAGAGAGATCAAATCAAATTTTATTTGTCACATGCGCCGAATACAACAGGTGTGGATCTTACTGTGTAATGCTTACTTAAAAGAGCTGGTTCAATAGAGTTACAGAGATGGGTGCTCTCCCTCCCTTCCTCTCTCAGAGATGGCCTGATTCACTATCTCCACACACTGAATGTCAGTGTGTTTCTGTGTGTGTGTGTGTTTCTGTGTGTGTGTGAGTGTGTGTGTGTGTTTCTGTGTGTGTGTGTGTGTGTGTGTGTGTGTGTGTGTGTGTGTGTGTGTGTGTGTGTGTGGTGTGTGTGTGAGATTGTGTGGGCTTAAAAGTAAGAATTGCAGACTCAGTGCAATAAGTCTCTGCTATAAAACTGCCTGTATTGTACCAGACTTCCAGCAGTTTGTGGATGGTAGAGAAGTCAGGCGGGAGAAGAAAAGTGGAAAATGAATGTCATTAGCAGCTTTTTAAGGAATCTCTCCACCATTTCCCACCTTTTAAAAGGGATCCGTCAGGTAGACACCCTCTGCAAAAAGCAGAGGGTGAGATATAGAGATGTGGAGAGAGAGGGAGACATGTTCTAGGGAGCTGTTAGTATACAGAGACAGAGAAGGTTCAGATCATAGAAGGGGACATAACTCACACCTCAAGAGGGGGGCACTCACCACCCGCCACTAGCATCTGCATAATCTGTAACGCTGGTTAAACACCATTACTGAGGATTTAAGTGTGTCTGAGCAGGCGACCGGTGAAAAATCGAGACGGACTCACTCCAGAGCAGAGCAGCAGCTCTGTGCAACACCGGAGATATATGGACGATATATGGCCTGAGTCTTCCAGTCCACAGACAGGGAGAGGAAATGAGTGTTGACAGAGGGCTCACCCAGGCAACACAACCCCCTTCCTCCCAGGTACTTACGTCTCCATATTGTCTCCTTCTAGAAACGTCTGGACCGGTAAGTAGCCCAGCCGTGGGTGCTTGGCAAAGTACTTCTTGGAGCGGAACTTGTTTTTCAGCACCTTGGTGAAATCACGCATGTCCTCACCCGAAGTAGTCTGGAAGAGTGAGAAAGGGATGAGAAATTTTGTAAGAAGGAGTTCATTTGTTCATTACACATCTTCCAAGAAAGTGGAGGATTCAGCTTTGCCAGTGAAAGTCCAATTACCACGGTGCCCTGACCTAAAGAGGGCCTATTCTTCCTAGGATTCAGGGAACAGCTAGGGAGATTCAACTTCTACAAACACACACCGAAGCAGTGTAACACACATAAACACACTGTGACGCAAAGGAACACACAGTCTATTGAGTTCATATGGCTTTTAGCTAATATGTAGAACACAACACATCCTGAGAGAGAGAGAGAGAGAGAGAGAGAGAGAGAGAGAATAATGCAGAGCAGAATTAGGCAGATACCCGCTAATTATCAAAATCCAGAAAATAGCCGTTAAATTCTACAACCACCTAAATGGAAGCGATTTCCAAACCTTCCATAACAAAGCCATCACCGACAGAGAGATGAACCTGGAGAAGAGTCCCCTAAGCAAGCTGGTCCTGGGGCTCTGTTCACAAACACAAACAGACCCCACAGAGCCCCAAGGACAGCAACACGATTAGACCCAACCAGATCATGAGAAAACAAAAAGATAATTACTTGACACATTGGAAAGAATTAACAAAAAAACAGAGCAAACTAGAATGCTATTTGGCCCTAAACAGAGAGTACACAGTGGCAGAATACCTGACCACTGTGACTGACCCAAACTTAAGGAAAGCTTTGACTATGTACAGACTCAGTGAGCATAGCCTTGCTATTGAGAAAGGTCGCCGTAGGCCGACCTGGCTCTAAAGAGAAGACAGGCTATGTGGACACTGCCCACAAAACGAGGTGGAAACTGAGCTGCACTTCCTAACCTGCCAAATGTATGACCATATTAGAGACACATATTTCCTCAGATTACACAGATGCACAAACATACCAAATTTTGATAAACTCCCATATCTACTGGGTGAAATACCACAGTGTGCCATCACAGCAGCAAGATGTGTGGCCTGTTGCCACTAGAAAAGGTCAACCGTGGCCCCTGTAATCCCCTTGTATTCCGTCTTACTTTGCACAGCCCCGTTTGCTTGCTTTGATGTCATCTGACTCGGGGGCGGAGGCTTGCTCTGCCTGCGGCAGTGTTAATGTATGTTTATCATGCCAATAAAGCCCTTGAATTGAAATTGAAATTGAACTGAGAGAGAGAGAGAGAGAGAGAGAGAGAGAGAGGTCTCAGTACTTGAGCAGGGTTTGTGTGTGGCGCTTGAGTAGTGTGTTGTGGCAGGTCGACTACTGTGCTAGAGAAGAGTCTGGAAAATCCCAATAGAGAGACTTGTCAAACTTGTGCCAAAACAACTACTTCGGAGGAACGAATAGACCACAGCACACAATTTATTCTACCATGTTTTTGCTCAATAATTAATACTAGCAGTGTAGGAACAATCAAATGAAAAAGTAATACTACAATGAAATGAAAAAGTAATATTGTGCACATCAAATAAACAGTGGGACTGATATGAGAAAACTGAGAATGTTTCTAAAATGACCGCAATGGGATCAGCGGCTGACATTTTACACAGCATCATATTGATCTTTACCTCCTAAATCAGGTTATGGTCCTAGGCCTCAGAATTAATATGTACTTTATCATTTTTGGAGACATTAATGTAACATCAAAATGTGTTTTGTTTCTGTGTGGAAGAGAGGGTACTGTAAATGTGTTATTGTTGGTTTAGAGAGGGGCTTATTTCTCTGAGGAAATAAGTTTTATTTCATTCAATAAAAAAGTATCTCTATTCAACACATGGTGTGTAATAAAGTATTTATTCCTCAAGGTGGACTGTGGTTCTGAAGTAACAGTGAGAGAATCAGCGACGTAACTGTTTTGTTAGGTCTTCTCCAGTAAAACGGTTCAGAAGGCCAAGAATCCACCATTTCATACTCATCCATTTACATTGCTTACACTAATATCCCTTTCATACACAGACTGAAATCTCATGCCTGCTTCTTTTTTGCCTGTGTTTTTGTATATCTGCAAGGCGTAGGTGGTACAAAAAAAGGACAAATAAAACCCACCTAAAGACCTAGTCATGATTCCTGTATTTTCACAGACTCTAACCAAAATACCAGGTCTGTGTGAATGGTTCTCTACTTTTCTGCAGGTAAATTAATAAACACTTCAATTGTTTAACACCTCCCTAATTTGAAATGCAAACAGCCCCCATTGTTTAACAACACCCCCCTGACCCCACCCCTCCCAATTTGCCAGTTACCCACTGATATGTATAAAAGGGGTATACCTGCAATTCAGTGGTAAATAAGGAGTTGTTTGAAAGGGGGTCCTATTAACATTGCCTAATATTTTTTACAGGTGATATACCGTATCATCTGTCTGAAATGGGTCTAAATCAGAAACCGAAAGTCCAGATTGTGATTGGGAGTTTGACATTGCATTTTGACTTTCTGCTTCATAACTGAAAGCTATAATATGATTTGCCCATGCCTAAACATGACTTGTATAATGTTTTCATCCCACAGTCACTGAAGGCAGTTAGCATTACACAGCCAGGACAGGAGTGATTGCTGTTCCTCATGGCTGGCGGTCTGTATCAATATCCAGGCTATCAAATTTGCAGATTGAAAAACTAAATTAAATCACCCAAAGAAAATAAACATATTCCCCGACCAGTCGAAGTGTGACATTCAGCAATATTCCGACGCTGTGCGTGAGCTCTACTAATCTAAAAGAGAAGCCTGTTACATTTCTGCAAATCCCCTCCCTCCCTCCCCCCTCCCTCCCTCCCTCCCTCCCCCCCCCCCCCCCCCCCCCCCCCCCCCCACCTGAAACTGTGTTGGAAAAATGCCTTTCAGAAATTATAAACAGCTCAAAGAACAGAAGTCTTTTACTGTTCGCTCGGTTGAATCCAATTTGTGCTCCGGGTTCCTGAAGAAGTTATTTGGAGAATAAGGTGGCACAGAGGTGTGTGAGAGTATGTGTGTGTGTGTGTGTGTGTGTGTGGTGTGTGTGTGTGTGTGTGTGTGTGTGTGTGTGTGTGTGTGAGAGAGAGAGAGTATGTGTGTGTTTGTGTGCTCCTCACCGGCGTGCAGTACTCCACCATGGGGTAGTTGAGCTTGTGGCCCTTGGCGGTTCGTCCAGAGAAGAAGCAGCTCTGACACACGTCATAGTTAAAGTGCTTCAGACTGCGATACCTAGGGATGAGGGGAGGGAGAGATGGATAGTATTGGTATTTTATTAGGATCCCCATTAGTTACTGCTAAAGTAGCAGCTACTCTTCCTGGGGTCCACACAAAATATGACACATTACATAATACATAACATTAATAGACAAGGACATCACAAGGACAGAACTACAATTAAAATATGAATACACGCTTTCATGCATATGCCTTTATATACATGTGATTCATAGACGCTACTGAATGCAATCCAAAAACGAAAATGGAAACGCAATAACAAGGAGGTGTGTTTGAAATAGGCTGACACTTTTCGCTAAATTCCTCAGACGTGAAAATGGCCACTTTGTTTCGATCGAGATAGAGACAGAGTGGAGAAACAAGAGAATAAGAGTGATGAGCGCATCGTGCAGCTTTCTCCATTTCTCTTTCTCTTGCATGCGTCTCATGTGTGTGTCCTGCTATGCTCTCATCTGGGCTATTCCAGAGCCTCACACAGAGCTACCGATGTTCTGTCACCACTTTCTCTCACCAATTCCTCCGTGAATTTCAAAATGGAGGACACATACACACCCAAACCCACAGTCTAAAACTCAGAATGCCACCTGCAGCTCTATCCCAATGCACCTCATCATCGTGCTCAAAACAGAATATAAAAGATGTCTGTAAATTGAGATGGGCCCAATTCAGGAAATATAATCAAATCAAATTTTATTTGTCACATGCGCCGAATACAACAGGGCATAGCGGGATTTCTTATAAGCGTCTGGATTAGTGTCCCCCTCCTTGAAAGCGGCAGCTCTAGCCTTTAGCTTGGTGCGGATGTTGCCTGTTATCCATGGCTTCTGGTTGGGATATGTACGTACGGTCACCGTGGGGACGACGTCGTCGATGCACTTATTGATGAAGCCGGTGAATGAGGTGGTATACTCCTCAATGCCCTTAGATGAATCCCGGAAAATATTCCAGTCTGTGCTTGATGGTAGAAATTAGGTAAAACGGATTTAAGTTTGCCTGCATTAATGTCCCCGGCCACTAGGAGCACTGCTTATGGATGAGCATTTTCTTGTTAGCTATGGCCTCATACAGCTCGTTGAGTGCGGTCTCTCTCTCTCTAAGGTAATCTGATTGATGACAGTGCCCACAGCGATACATCAGACAGTAGAGCACAGTACAACCCACGTCCCACGCCCCATTACACAGCAACATGCAGCGTATTACTACACAGACATCTTTCATTAGCGCTGACACAGACAACCACTAATGAATGACTATGGGATCTACACTGAGTGCACAAAACATTAAGAACACCTTCCTAATATTGAGTTGCACCCCCCCTTTTTGTCCTCAGAACAGCCTTGATTCGTCGGGGCATGGACTCTACAAGGTGTCTAAAGCTTTCCACAGGGATGCTGGTCCATGTTGACTCCAATGCTTCCCACAGTTGTGTCTAGTTGGCTAGATGTCCTTTGGGTGGTGGACCATTCTTCATACACAAGGGAAACTGTTGAGTGCACCAACTACCATACACCGTTCAAAGGCACTTAAATATGTTGTCTTGCCCATTCACCCTCTGAATGGCACACATAATTGTCTCAAGGCTTAAAAATCCTTCTTTAACATGTCTCCTCCCCTTCAGCTACACTGGTTGAAGTGGATTTAACAAGTGACGTCAATAAGGGATCATAGCTTTCACCTGGATATACCGAATCAGTCTATGTCAAGGAAACAGCAACAGTTCATTAGGAAACAGTTCCTAATGTTTTGTACACTCAGTGTATATTCTACTTCGTAATATCCCGTTGTCTGGACAACCAGCTCTGCTTTCCAATAGGGTGTTGGCCATTGGGAGCCTCAAGTCTAACCTGTGCAACACTATTCAATCCAAATGTATTCAACTTTCTCTCTCTCTCACTCTCTCTTTACCCTGTCTCTCTTCCTAGTTCCCCTCTCTTTCTATCCCTCCTTACCTTGGATCAATGACAGACCTGTAAAAGCTTGTGTTCTGTCAAATGTCTGCTGGTACTTGTCCCAAGACATTGTCTAGCTGGTGTAAGTACTTAGTGAGAACCAGAGATAATAAACATTACACTAGACACTGGTTAGCATGATGTTGTGTCTCATTTTGCTCGCATAATAATACTGTGACTGATATCATACCCCCAAACAATATTGTGTTTAGCATGTGGACATCTGAGGTCTGTTTAATCATAAGAGGGTGATTCTATTGAACTATTCTGACATTATATCAACAGGTGGTGTGTGAGACAGACAGAGACACAGACAGACAGACAGACAGACAGACAGACAGACAGACAGACAGACAGACAGACAGACAGACAGACAGACAGACAGACAGACAGACAGACAGACAGACAGACAGACAGACAGACAGACAGACAGACAGACAGACAGACAGACAGACAGACAGACAGACAGACAGACAGACAAGGCAGTGAGAGTCTGAGACCCTAACCCACAGTACACAGTGAATGTCCATTTGTGTGTGTGATTCTAGAAGTCCTTCTCCAGATGGTATTTAGTCAGGAGTGTATCAGCTGTTGACATTTAGATAAAGGCCTACCCTCCGGCGCAGGCCTGCCCTTTCTGCTCCACTCAGAGCAGGGAGACCAGCACACCATCATTCCCCTGTGTGTGTGTGCATGTGGGTGGGTGTATTCAATGTACAGCTCTTGCTCTGTATGAAAGTGTGTGTTAAGGAGCTAACGTTGAACGCAAAGTTGCTGTGTGTGTGCACATTCGTGCGTATGTGGGTCTAAGTGTGTGTGTGTGTTTACCTGAACCCTACAATGGGGCACTCTTTACAGATGTTACACTTGGCCTGGTGCTTGGCGGTCTCAGCAGCCGCCACTCTGTGTAGGACAGGAAGCCACACCATAGACTGGGGCTCCAGCCTCATCCAATCAACAAACTGCCTGGGCTCCAGCTCCACCTTATTTGTCACCTGGACAGGAAGAGGAAAGAGGAAATTTAAAATCAAAGTGAATTCAACTACTAAGCTGCGTCCGAAATGGCACGCTATTCCCTATATAAAGTGCACTACAATAAATCAGGGTCCATATCAAAAGTGGTGCACTATACAAGAGAGGAAGAGGGTTTAGTCCGCCCAAAATCTGTCCACGTTAAGCAGGTAATTGATTATTAAGTGAGGAGTTTTTGTATGGGGGGGAACAAGAGACTGTGGAACCTATTCAAGATAGAAAATGAATAACTATTTTGATACAAGGCTTATTTGATCTAATAGAAGTTTTGAAGTTTCGGAACTCTTAGGTTGTTACGACTGTACTGATATAAGTGTGATGCATGTGACATCCAGGCGACAAAATAAATAAATAACTCAATAAATGTTTTAAAGAAACTCAGTCCAGCTTTCAACTTACTCTTGAAAGTTGTAATAGTAGAACTCAAAAGGTGTCATTTAGAAATTGGGTAGTGGATCATCAGTTCCTCCTGTCATGTCAGTCACTGCATACCTTAGAGAGATATTTAGAACTTGTCAGCAGTGTCCATATGAATGTTTTTTAGCCGCTCCAAGGTTTAGGAAGCCCTGTTCTAGGAGTCCTGTAGTGGGTATTACACCCCTTTACACCTGGAGACGGCTGCTGTACAGCCCACACACCTGACCTTTCAGTTGCCACGGCTACCCACAAAGGTCATTGAGTAAACATTCTGAGAGGTAACATCTGGGACTCGAGGAAGAAATTGTCCACAGGTCGCTCGCTCGCTCGCTCACTCGCTCACTCAGAATCAACATGGCTTCGGTCAAAGAGGGTAACGTTGAAAACCTATTCCAGCGTGCGTGTGTCCGTTCTGTGACCTCTGTCTCTGTTATGGCCGAATGTCAGATAGAAGTTCTAGAACTCTGAGATCACACACACAGACAGATGGAGAAGCATGTAGGAAACAACACCTCCACTTCATTGATCCTCAACACTGGGGGGCCCCACAAGAGTGCGTGCTCAGCCCATTCCTGTACTCCATGTTCACCCATGACTGCGTGGCCATGCAAGCCTCAAACTAAATCATTACGTTTGCAGACGACAAAACAGTAGTAGGCCGGATTACCAACAACGACGAGACAGCCTACAGGAAGGAGGTGACGGCCCTGGCAGAGCGAGTCCATGAAAATAACCTCTCTCTCAACGTCAACAGACGTCAACAAAACAGCAGAGGGAGCACACCCCTATCTACATCAATGGGACCGCAGTAGAGAAGGTGGAAAGCTTCAAGTTCCTCGGCGTACACATCACTGACGATCTGGAATGGTCCAGCCACGCAGACATTGTGGTGAAAAAGGCGCAACAGCACCTCTTCAACCTCAGGAGGCTGAAGAAATGTGGCTTGGCCCCTAAGACCCTCAGAAACCTTTACAGATGCACATTTTGAGAGCATCCTGTCGGGCTGTATCACCGCCTGGTACGGTAACTGCACCCCCCGCAATCGCAGGGCTCTCCAGAGGGTGGTACGGTCTGCCCAACGCATCCCCGGGGGCAAACTACCTGCCCTCCATGACACCTACAGCACCCGATGTCACAGGAAGGCCAAAAAGATCATCAAGGACAACAACCACCCTAGCTACCGCCTGTTCACCCCACTATCATCCAGAAGGCGAGGTCAGTACAGGTGCATCAAAGCTGGGACCAAGAGACTGACAAACAGCTTCCATCTCAAGGCCATTAGACTGTTAAATAGCCATCACCTAGCTACTCAACCCTCCACCTTAGAGGCTGCTGCCCTGTATACATAGACATGGAATCACTGGCAAGTAACACTAGTCACTTTAATAATGTTTACATACTGCTTTACTCATCTCATATGTATATACTGTATTTTATTCTACTGTATTTTAGTCAATGCCACTCCGACATTGCTGGTCTTAATATTTGTATATTTCTTAATTCCATTATTTTACTTTTAGATGTGTGTATTGTTGTGAATTGTTAGATACTACTGTATTGTTGGAGCTAGGAACACAAGCACTTACCTACACCCACAACAACATCTGCTAAATATGTGTGTGTGACCAATACAATGTGATTTGATGAAGAACCAGCTCTGGAGTGTCAAGGCAAGGCATCGAGCCAGAGAGCAGACACCTCCTATCGTTCCTTCCATCTTCCTCCCTATTGTCTCCTCCTCTCTCCTCCACCTGTCTCCCTCTCCCTCCTGTCTCCTCACATCGTCTAGCTGGCAGAGTTACGGCAGTACAGATCCCTTGGAGGGAGGAGGATGGATGGATGGTGAAAGGGAGGGAGGAGTGAGATTGAGGCCCGTAAAACAGGCCGTATTTATGGGCCACCACCTCGTTCATTACAGCCCCATTAAACCAAATGGAGTGGTTGACTGCTCTGCAATTTCTGTCTGATACAGGGAGGTCACGGGGGGGGGGGGGGGAGGGAGTCTACTGGGCAAAGAGGCCAGAGTCATCAGTCACTCTTACCATCAACCGTCTGGCTGTAATGCATTAGGAATTGTGCCGTGAATATCAGACGGTCTTGTTGTAATGGTGTGTGTGTGTTAGCGTATTTAAACAAATTATAATAATAATATTGAACCTTTATTTAACTAAGCAAGTCAGTGTTATGTGCATGTGTTAATGTATGTGTGTGTTAATGTATGTGTGTGTGAGTGTGTGGGTGAAATGGGGGGAGATAAAGGAAAGAGGAGGTTGTAGGTAGATAAGGGGTGACAGGAGGGGAGTGGTGAAGCGATAGGAGAAGGGACTGTATTAGAAAGCTCCAGGTTGGTAGTGGCTCCTGTTAAACTCTGTGACATTTCCAATGTCAGCCGAGCTCCATCACCATGCTATTTTGGAAGCCCGAGCGGTGAAATCAGGGTAATTTACTGCTTCCTAATTTAATGCCGCCACTGAATTTATGACTGACGAAACAGGACTCCCGGAAAAGAGAAAAATACAATGTGAACCCAAGGACAGGGACCAGCCAACCTTGCATTTGAACGTTCATCGTTGGCCATATTGGTTATAGTGAGAACGTTATGGCACTTTCAACAGCAATAATACAAGATGTGTGTGTGTGTGTCAATAAACACAATGTGTTGCAGTGTGTGTGTATAGTGTGTATACATACGTGCTGGAAGCAGCTCCGGACGCTGGGTTCAATGTTGCTCCCTCCGAAGGCAGCGACCTCTCCTAGTTGCCGTGGTATCTGGATGGCGTCGTGGAGCAGCAGACCCAGCTGTCTCTGGTCACACGTATCCCCCGACGACGCCACCTGACTGAACAGGTCTGGAGGAGAGAGAGAGAGACAGAGAGGCGAGGGGTGTGAGACTACAGAAATACAGTTTCTCATCCAAGCCTCCACTGTCAATCTTTATCAGTGAGTGTGTTGTGTGAGAGTGTGAGTCAGCGTGTTGTGTCAGTGTGTGTGTCAGTGTGTGTATTAATAGCCCTATGTGGGTACTCATCTATCAGAGCTCAGGGAGAAGGTAGAGTAGAGGAGTCCAGGTGAGCTGAGCAACCCGGCCAGAACACAACCCAGAGGAATCTACAGTCCCTCCCTCTCTCTCCCCCCTCTCTCTCTCTCTCTCTACCTCCCTCTCTCTCTCTCTCCCCCCCCCTCTCTCTACCTCCCTCTCTCCCTCCCTCCCCTCCTCCCTCTCTCTCTCTCTCCCCTCCCTCCCTCCCTCCCTTTCTTCCTCGCGCCCTCCCTCTCTACCTCCCGCCCTCCCTCTCGCTCCCCCTCTCTCTCTCTCTCTCTACCTCCCTCTCTCCCTCTCTCTCTCTCCCCTCCTCCCTCTCTCCATCCCTCCCTCTCTCTCTCTCTCTCCCCTCCATCCATCCCTCCCTCCCTCCCTCCCTCCATCCCTTGCTTCCTCCCGCCCTCCCTCTCTTCCTCCTGCCCGTCCTCCCTCTCTCTCACCCTCTCTACCTCCCGCCCTCCCTCTCTCTCCCCCTCCTTCCCTCTCTTCCTCCCTCCCTCCCTCTCCCCCTCCTTCTCTCTTCCTCCCTCCCTCTCTTCCTCCCTCCATCCCTCTCTTCCTTCCTCCATCTCTTCCTCCTATCCTACCTCTCTCCCTTCCCTCTTCCTCCCTCCCTCTCTTCCTTCCTCCCTCCCTCCCTTCCTCCTGCCCACCCTCTCGCCCCCTCCCTCTCGTCCTCCCTCCCTCCATCCCTCTCTTCCTCCTGCTCTCCCACTCTCCCCTCTCTCTCCCCTTCCCTCCCTCCCCCTCCATCCCTCTCTTCCTCTCTCCCTCTTTTCCTCCATCCATCCATCCCTCTCTCTCCCCCTCCCTCCATCCCTCTCTTCCTCCCCCCCTCTCTTCCTCCTGCCCTACCTCTCTCCCTCCATCCCTCTCTCCCTCTCTTCCTCCATCCCTCTCTTCCTCCCTCCATCCCTCTCTACCTCTCTTCCTCACTCCCTCTCCTCCTCCCTCCCTCACTCCCACTCTCCTCCCTCTCTTCCTCCCTCCCTCCCACTCTCCTCCCTCCCTCCCTATTTCTTCCTCTGTCTCTGTAAATCTCCTCACTATCACAGGAGAGTAATCAATTCCCCATCAGCCCCTGCTCTGAGGGTATGACAGGGCATCTGCCCATCGTTGAGAAAGGAAACCTCTCGTCTAGACGTACAAACACAATATTTTTTGTTTCAATCGTAAAACAAAACATAACCAAATTGAATGCAACAGCTCAGTTAATTGTTGTCAGGGCTCTGTCTGCCTTGTTATTACCAGATAGGATAAAGAGAGAGAGACAAACTTTGATGAACTCCCATATCTGTTAGGCGAAATACTGCAGTGTGCAGTCACAGCAGCAAGATTTGTGGCCTGTTGCCATGAGAAAAGGGCAACCAGTGGAGAAGAAATAAACATTGTGTACTTCAATTAGGGGAGGGGTGGTAAGGTTAGGGGAAAATAATAAAGGAAAAAAATATATATATATATATATATTTACCCAAAAATATATGGGGATTGGAAATGATGCAGATAATTACATTGATAGAAGCCACAATCTGCAGTATTAAAGCTGATCTACCCCCTAAAATAATACAAAACACAAATTCTACAACACTGTAAAAACAACCTGTTTATTTATTTTCCCTTTCATACTTTAACTTTGTATTTATTTTTATATAACCGTTATTTAACTAGGCCAGTTAAGAACAAATTGTTATTTGCAATGATGGCCTACCAAAAGGCAAAAGGCCTCCTGCGGGGTAGGAGGCTGGGATAAAAATGTTAAAAAAGTTCAATATAGGACAAAACCCACGTCACGACAAGAGACACCACATCACTACATAAAGAGAGACCTAAGACAACAACATAGCATGGCAGCAACACATGAAACACAGCATAGCAGCAACACAACATGACAACACAGCATGGTAGCAACACAACATGACAACAACATACTGTAGTAGCAACAGAACATGGTAGCAGCACAACATGACAACAACATACTATTGTAGCAACACGGCATGGTAGCAACACAACATGACAACAACATACTGTAGTAGTAACACAACATGGTAGCAGCACAACATGACAACAACATACTGTAGTAACAACACAGCATGGTAGCAACACAACATGACAAGAACATACTGTACTAGCAACACAGCATGGTAGCAACACAACAACAGCATACTGTAATAACAACACAGCATGGTAGCAACACAACATGACAACAACATACTGTAGTAGCAACACGGCATGGTAGCAACACAACATGACAACAACATACTGTAGTAGCAACAGAACATGGTAGCAACACAACATGACAACAACATACTGTAGTAGCAACAGAACATGGTAGCAACACAACATGACAACAACATACTGTAGTAGGAACACGGCATGGTAGCAACACAACATGACAACAACATACTGTAGTAGCAACAGAACATGGTAGCAGCACAACATGACAACAACGTACTGTAGTAGCAACACGGCATGGTAGCAACACAACATGACAACAACATACTGTAGTAGCAACACGGCATGGTAGCAACACAACATGACAACAACATACTGTAGTAGCAACAGAACATGGTAGCAGCACAACATGACAACAACATACTGTAGTAACAACACAGCATGGTAGCAACACAACATGACAAGAACATACTGTACTAGCAACACAGCATGGTAGCAACACAACAACAGCATACTGTAATAGCAACACAGCATGGTAGCAACACAACATGACAACAACATACTGTAGTAGCAACACAACATGAGAACAACATACTGTAGTAGCAACACAGCATAGTAGCAACACAACATGACAACAACATACTGTAGTAGCAACACAGCATGGTAGCAACACAACATGACAACATACTGTAGTAGTAACACAGCATGGTAGCAACACAACATGACAACAACATACTGTAGTAGCAACACAGCATGGTGGCAACACGACAACAACATACTGTAGTAGCAACACAGCATGGTAGCAACACAACATGACAACAACATACTGTAGTAGCAATACAACATGACAACAACATACTGTAGTAGCAACACAGCATGGTAGCAACACAACATGACAACAACATACTGTAGTAGCAACACAGCATGGTAGCAACACAACATGACAACAACATACTGTAGTAGCAATACAACATGACAACAACATACTGTAGTAGCAACACAGCATGGTAGAAACACAACATGACAACACAGCATGGTAGCAACACAACATGACAACAACATACTGTAGAAGTAACACAGCATGGTAGCAACACAGCATGGTAGCAACACAACATGACAACACAGCATGGTAGCAACACAGCATGGTAGCAACACAGCATGGTAGCAACACAACATGACAACACAGCATGGAAGCGACACAACATACTGTAGTAGCAACACAACATGGTAGCAGCACAAAACATGGTACAAACATTATTGGGCACAGACAACAGCATAAAGGGCAAGAAGGTAGAGACAACAAGGCATCACACAAAGCAGCCACAACTGTCAGTAAGAGTGTCCATGATTGAGTCTTTGAATGAAGAGACTGAGATAAAACTGTCCAGTTTGAGTGTTTGTTGCAGCTCGTTCCAGTCACTAGCTGCAGCTAACTTCTTGCACATTGTTACAACACTGTACATAGCCAATAATATAACATTTGAAATATCTATATTCTTTTAAAACTTTTGTGGGTGTAATGTTGACTAATGTTTCCCTTGTTCCCTTTCGTTTATTGTCTATTCCATTTGCTTTGGCAATGTAAACAGATGTTTCCCATGCCAATACACCCCTTTGAATTGAATTGATTTGCGAGATAGAGAGAGTTGGCGGGAGAGATGCGAGAGAGAGTGAGAAAAGACGGGGATGCAGTATAGACAGGAAGAACGATTGAGAGAGAGAAAGAAAGAAAACCGAGAGAGAAATACAATGGCGAGTGAAAAAGGCGATAGAGAGCGGGGGGCAATAAAAGGATGGAGGGATGGGGCTCATCTATCTACCTGGTGTTGTCTTTGATCTCTGTGTGAGACCCTGCCTTGATGTCAGCTCTCCTTAAGTAGAGTGGTAATGGCGATTCTATCATACCGTACATGTGCGTGGGTCTGCATGCGAGAGTCTGCATGTGCACAAACCAGCCTTGATGTCAGCTTGCATTAAGTTAAGTAACTAGGGCTGTTCTTCGATACTCTATGTGTGTGTGTATGTGTGTGTCTGTGTGTGTGTCTGTGAGTGTGTGTGTGTGTCTGTGAGTGTGTGTGTGTGTCTGTGTGTGTCTGTGGTTTCTGTGTGTGTGTGTGTCTGTGTGTGTGTGTCTGTGTGTGTGTGTCTGTGTGTGTGTGTGTGTGTCTGTGTGTGTGTGTTTGTGTGTGTCTGTGTCTGTGTGTGTCTGTGTCTGTGTCTGTGTGTGTGTGTGTGGTGTGTGTGTGTGTGTGTGTGTGTGTGTGTGTGTGTGAGTGATTTTGACCGAGCCTTCATGTCTCCTTGAGTAGCGATGGCAGTTCTTCGATACTGCACATCCCTAGAGTATAAGCCGGCCATACTTCTTCAACCATGAGCAGCAATGCGTATCAGCTTCATAAGCCTTCATAGCCACTACGTAGGACATCGTTGTCATGAAACTCCAAAATCACATGAGCCCCAGACTTTCTTAACATTTCTACTCCAACTCAAACGTCCTGCCCTACAATTATAAGTGATATGCATAATACACAAGGTATCGAATTGAGAGCCAAATTGTTATGTAGCTGGGTTGTATTTTGCGGTGGTGGACTGTGCTACTTGTGATTTAGTGAGTTGCTGTGGATGGGTGTCTGGGCCTGACACCAATGTGACTCTAAACGAGAGGGACTCGCCCAACCGTGCTTGATCTCTTTTTGAGACTAATAGAAATTGCCAGTGGAACGAATAGGCTCAGGGACAGATTCCACGTCACAGGAGGGGTAGAGAAGGAAACTATGGAGGGAGAGGACAGAGAGAGAGAGAGGAAAGGAAGAGAGGGAAGAGATAGAAGGGGAGAACAGAACAAGATAGAGAGATCGAGGAGGAGAAAACGAGGACACAAAAGCAAGAGAGCAAATTGAGGACAGAATGCACGTTATCTGAAAGGACAAAGCATACTCCCCCAGCAGCCCTAGCCACATCCCTAATCCCCCTGCAATGAAACTAAATAAATAAATAAATCAAATACAAAACAAGTGGGAGGTCTCTCATCCAATTAGATGGTCCATTCACTGGCGTCCTCTGACACGGTCCGATCGGCACCCTGGGTAACTGAGCTGGGATTACAGCCTGGCAGAGGGCATTATGGGATACGCTGGCACGGACTACGCTACAACGCTCCCACTGGAGCTGTTCTCAATTCACCTCAGAGTGTGGGTGTGGGTCAAAGTGTGATTTAAGTCTATCAGAGTTTGATAAAGTTTTATTATTTTTTCACGTCTGTCTGTCTGTGTGTGTGTGTGTGTGTGTGTGTGTGTGTGTGTGTGTGTGTGTGTGTGTGTGTGTGTGTGTGTGTGTGTGTGTTGAGTGTTTCTGTGAATACTATGTGTGTGAAAGGGTTTTTGTGGGCTGGTTGATACTTGCATTTGTATTTCTCCTCCAGATGGCCCTTGGAGAGCGAGAGCAATCCTATCTTCATGGACAGGACACGGATCTTCCCACTGCGGCCGCTACAGCGGGAACACACACACACAGTGGACATTTTTTTTTATGAGAGAAAATGACTTCTACAAGGTGTGTGTGTGTGTGTGTGTGTGTGTGTGTGTGTGTGTCCACGTACGTGTCGTATACATTGAGCAGCCAGTTGAGAGACATATCGACACACAGTGGAACATTGACCAGGTCCTTGTGCTGCTGCTCCAGCCCATCATAGATGGACGTCAAACAGTTAATCACTTCCGGTACCGTCAGCAGCTGGGCATTCTGGGTAAGCTTGTGCTGCTCGAAGGTGCTCTGGGCCACATTCAGATCCAACAGATCCACTAGAGGGAGGGAGGGAGGGAGGGGAGGGAGGGGAGGGAGGGGAGGGAGGGAGGGAGGGAGGGGGAAAGAGACTTTTAGACTTTTCAACGTTGTTTACTGAGACCACTCAATGGCAACAAAGAACATTCTAAAATGATGAAGAGCAGTGGAAATTGCCACAGCAAATTACAGACGGTTGTAATGACAACACGGCCACAGACAGGATATGAGGTGACTGTAGAGTAGACGGTGGCGTGACACCAGGGCAGCAGGCCAGCCAATTTATGTTACAGATACTGGAGACACGACTCAGAGTTAACCTAATTAGCCGTTTAAGGGGAATCCTGCGTATAGCTTATCTTGCTAAGAATCCCGAGTATGTAGGAGATACACACAGACACATCTGACAGTGGGGGATCAGGAAGGAAAAACAAAACACGAACGGGAAGGAGTTTGAGGAAAATATACAGACTTGTTTCCTCTCTCTCTCTCTTCCCTCTCTATCTCGTTCTCTCACCTCCCTCTCTCTCTCGCTCTCCTTCCTCCCACCCTCACTCTGTTCCAGGGCATTAAGCCAGAGTAATAACTAATAAATACAGATCTGTGTCTGTGCTTTAGACTTCAGGCTTTGAGTTGTAATCTAATGGGTGAAATTGAATCTGAACGCCCTCAGTCCAAATCACTCAGACGTACTAGGAGCTCTCGTCTCATCATCACAAGATAATGCAATATAATATGACAAACCCAAAACGCCTGAATCATCTAAACTCATTAACACCCACACTAACTCATAAAACCACACACACACACTCACTTTCACTCTCACTGCCCCCTACTCTCAGCACGACAAACCCACTCCACCCTCTAGCCCAGAAGTGCGACAGAAAGCAGACACAGAAAGAAGAAAGTGAAGCAGTAAAGTTTGGAGCTCTCTAAATAACAGCATAAACTGGGTGGTTCAATCCCTGAATGCTGATTGGCTGACAGCTGTGGTATACCACAGGTATGACAAAACATTTCTTTTTACTGTTCTAATTACGTTGGTAACCAGTTTATAATAGGAATAAGGCACCGCGGGGGTTTATGGTATACAGCCAATATACCACGGCTAAGGGCTGTATCCAGGCACTCTGCGTTGCGCCGTGCGTAAGAACTTAGCCATGGTATATTGGCCATATACCCCCCCCTCCAGTGTTATTGCTTAAATAACCCCTGGGTAATAATGACAGAGAGCCTGGCTCAGTCCCAGCAGCAAGGTACAGCAATACCCAGAGGAAGTGAGGTGACCATTTATATCCACACACCGTCAGCAGCCAACGGGGAATAAATAACACAAAGATAGCTATGGCCAGCTGGTTATTGTGGAAGACAATTTATTCCCTTTTGGGATGAAACACACAGCGGCACAAATGGAATCTCAACAAAACAAGGATGTAGACACATACAGGTACACACAAACTCAATCGCATACCTGGTTGCATGTGTTTGTGTCAGTGTGTGTGTGTGTGTGTGTGTGTGGGGGGGGGGGGGAGGAAACTTACAGCACAGTGCTTTCTGTAGCCTACGGATCTTCATGGCTGTTCTGTAAGCGGAAAATCTCACGTTGTTCAGGTCGGCTAAAAGGTGAGAGAGAAAGAAAGAGAGAGAGAGAGGAAAAACAGAGGGATGGAATCAATCATACAGAATGGATAATAGCGGTCTGATATGAAATAACGATGTCAAACTGAAAACCTGTTAAAAAGACGTGCCGTAGTGTAATTTCTATATAGTCACAGGGAGGGCTGGACATGGCTGGTAATTGGGTTAGTGAGACCTCTCTCGGAGGAGCTGAGTCCTATTTGTTGAGCGTTGGCCTTTAGGAACTGTTTATTACTGATCTATCTGATCATTAAAGGACAGTCACACTGACCACCGCAATGGTGACCCATACATAAATATGGATGTTACAGTCAGTGTGTGTGTGTGTGTGTGTGTGTGTGTGTGTGTGTGTGTGTGTGTGTGTGTGTAAGCGAGACAGCAAGATACTGTGTGAAAGAGCACATGAGAGAGCTTTGCAGTTACTGCGTGGTGTCAAATTTGAGTGAAAGTGAATGTTTTGTGATTATATGACCGGTGTCTGTCTGTCTGTCTGTCTGTCTGTCTGTCTGTCTGTCTGTCTGTCTGTCTGCCTGCCTGCCTGCCTGCCTGCGTGCGTGCGTGCGTGCGTGCGTGCGTGTCTGTTTCATACCAAGCGACTGGTAGAGCTCTGTCATCTTTGGATGGTCCCAGCAGGTAGTCTGAGTCTGGTGGCTGGAAGACAACAGGGGATAATGATAAGGCTTTTGTCACACACACAAGGGCTGGGCGGTTACCATATTTTACTATATACCGGTATTGATGCACGGACCGGTTTGGGTTTTTGCTTTACCTCCTATAAAGGTATTTGAATGTTTGGTTTGTTAAATGTTATACGCTGTGTGTAATGTCCATTTGTATAGTTTACTAAGCTACTTGAGTCATCCCTCTCCGCTTCCTCTCTCCAAGCCGCTTTCCACACAGACCTAGTCCCACCCCTTCCCTCAAGGAGAGCATTTGTTGTTGCTTGACCACGAGACACTTTCGTTCAGTCTGCATGGTCAATGCAGCACATGCAACAATGTTGTTTCCAATTTGATCTTAATATAAATCCACAAGCGTTCTATAATTACAATATTAGTTTGTGTTTCTTACATCAGCAAACAGCTAGTTTGTATTTTCTTAGCAAGATAAGCTAAATCGTGTTAGCCACTAATGCTACTCGCTAGCCGACTAGCTAATAAAAGTACTGAGTCAGAGCAAACATAGCTAGCTAGTACAGCCTGATACCAGTGCTGGTGGAGGCCTAAATCAGCATGTTGTTTGTGCAACAGTACCTTCTAAATCAAAGAGGAATAGGCAAAGATTTAATGTAGCCAAAGATTATAGGGTCCCCTAGGAAACACTGATCACTATTTTGTCACAATAACTCGTCCATGGCATTTTCATTCGTTGTCATGTCAAACAACACTGTATTCAAAGGGCTCACTATTATTTATATTCTAACTATATAATTATAATAAACATTATATTTCCATGATTCCAAAAGTTCACCCAAGTGTTTTGATCTAAATCTCAAATGCAACATTTGGTTAAAAATAAGGCCTAGTATTTTTGCCCATATCGTGGCAGTGTGGAAATGATCTGAAATGAGTGCAGGAAATGCAGGAGATTATTTTAGGTTGAATTGAACAGTATAAAACAATCAGAATGGAGAAAGATCCATTGAAATAATTTTGAAAATATGTGCTTCCACCCTAGGGTCACACACTACTCATAAAGCACTAGAGTCACACACTACTCATAAAGCACTAGAGTCACGCACTACTCATAAAGCACTAGAGTCACGCACTACTCATAAAGCACTAGAGTCACGCACCACTCATAAAGCACTAGAGTCACGCACCACTCATAAAGCACTAGAGTCACGCACTACTCATAAAGCACTAGAGTCACGCACTACTCATAAAGCACTAGAGTCACGCACTACTCATAAAGCACTAGAGTCACGCACTACTCATAAAGCACTAGAGTCACGCACTACTCATAAAGCACTAGAGTCACGCACTACTCATAAAGCACGAGAGTCACGCACTACTCATAAAGCACGAGAGTCACGCACTACTCATAAAGCACGAGAGTCACGCACTACTCATAAAGCACGAGAGTCACGCACTACTCATAAAGCACTAGAGTCACGCACTACTCATAAAGCACTAGAGTCACGCACTACTCATAAAGCACTAGAGTCACGCACTACTCATAAAGCACTAGAGTCACGCACTACTCATAAAGCACTAGAGTCACGCACTACTCATAAAGCACTAGAGTCACGCACTAGGCTCATAAAGCACTAGAGTCACGCACTACTCATAAAGCACTAGAGTCACACAACTAGCTGGCATAAAGCACTAGAGTCACACACTACTCATAAAGCACTAGTCACACACTACTCATAAAGCACTAGAGTCACACACTACTCATAAAGCACTAGAGTCACACACTACTCATAAAGCACTAGAGTCACACACTACTCATAAAGCACTAGAGTCACACACTACTCATAAAGCACTAGAGTCACACACTACTCATAAAGCACTAGAGTCACGCACTACTCATAAAGCACTAGAGTCACGCACTACTCATAAAGCACTAGAGTCACGCACTACTCATAAAGCACTAGAGTCACGCACTACTCATAAAGCACTAGAGTCACGCACTACTCATAAAGCACTAGAGTCACATACTACTCATAAAGCACTAGTCACACACTACTCATAAAGCACTAGAGTCACACACTACTCATAAAGCACTAGAGTCACACACTACTCATAAAGCACTAGAGTCACACACTACTCATAAAGCACTAGAGTCACACACTACTCATAAAGCACTAGAGTCACACACTACTCATAAAGCACTAGAGTCACACACTACTCATAAAGCACTAGAGTCACACACTACTCATAAAGCACTAGAGTCACACACTACTCATAAAGCACTAGAGTCACGCACTACTCATAAAGCACTAGAGTCACGCACTACTCATAAAGCACTAGAGTCACGCACTACTCATAAAGCACTAGAGTCACGCACTACTCATAAAGCACTAGAGTCACACACTACTCATAAAGCACTAGAGTCACACACTATTCATAAAGCACTAGAGTCACGCACTACTCATAAAGCACTAGAGTCACACACTACTCATAAAGCAAATGTACAACTTTTATTAATCAAAAACATGAAATACATAAAAACAAATACCGTCATAAAATTGAAAATTACCATATGATATGATATTTTGGCCATATCGCCCAGCCCTAACACACACACACACACACACACACACACACACACACACACACACACACACACACACACACACACACACACACACACACAGACAGAGAGAGAGACAGACAGATCAAATGCTCTGTCTTGTCGACTGGTTTTCTTATCGTCTCAATAATAGAGGCACATGTATACAAATCCAAAACGCGGGTCTGATTGTGATTCCCAAAGCATAGAAATCATCTAGGAGGCCTTGAGAGTGACGCACCCACACACCCCTCATCTCTGCAGGCCTCCTCTCAGTACGCTACGTAGCACACTCTGCCAGGTCCCCTGGGGCTACGAGGGGGACATGTTGATGCCTCGTCTCCATCCTGTTTACATTTCAGCTTCTGAGAAACGCCGCCAGGTGCGGAGAGCACAGACAACACAGCCAAATCTACAAGAACCACGTTTGAAATAAAAACACAAACAAATTTACTTGAATCTGATCAAGCAGAGTAGGGTTGAGTTTATGACTCCAGAAGACAGAATTGATAAGTAGGTGTGGGGTTTGTGTCTGTCTGTCTGTCTGTCTGCTGCCCTTCTTCACCTGATCAGGGAAGTCATTTATATTTGAGTGATTCTCCGCTTCGGCAAAATATCCCTTCCTGTACCCACACTGATATCAAGGGGAATTGTTGGGAATTGCTGTGTTGTGACGTCTATTATGTTGTGAATGCCAGTATCTCTGTGATTAGGTTGTCATAGTGAGACTGTCTCCAGACACAGAGAGAGAGAGAGAGAGAGAGAGAGAGAGAGAGAGAGAGAGAGAGAGAGAGAGAGAGAGAGAGAGAGAGAGAGAGAGAGGGAAATGGAAGGGAGAGAGAAAATAAAGAGATGAGAGAGAGAGAGAGAGAGAGAGAGAGAGAGAGAAGACAGGCTATCCAGTGAAGTGAAGTGCTGACAATAGAGCACAGGGGAGACGAACTACAGAAGCCATCAGCAGGTGTTCATCCCTCTTCATCATGCTCTGAAATGGCACACACTTTCATACCTTCCTTGCGCTCAGCTCAGGGTTCCTGTTTTAGCTGTGCTATTTGAGACAGGGGCCGATTCAATCATGGCCGGACGGATATTATTGTGTCCCAGTGAGGATTTGGACACCAAGCCGTCAGAAATGAATTCATATCTCCTCTTGTTCGAACAGCTTGAGGATTTAGCCGTGGTTGTGGCATAAGCTTGTACACACACACCCATGCACATATGTGCATGCATGCACGGACACACACACACACACACACACACACACACACACACACACACACACACACACACACACACACACACACCTGGAAGTGTGTTAATGACTATCAGTGCCAACAGCAGTCAGAGTAAACACAATAATGGTTGCCATTCAACTAAGTCTGTAGGAGGAACATCAAAGAGAAGCCAGCCTTAGCCCCAAAGATGAAACACAAGGAGTTGACTGTGATCTGGCAACCCGTGGAGTCTTTCCACTATGTATTCAGTGCAAAGCAGCAGAATGACAAACACAGCAGACAGGCTCAATCAAAAAATGGATTACACTAGCTGTCTACTACCACTGCTGGACCGGCAGCTTAGGCCTGTCATAATGAAGACAACCCACAGAGTTGGCAGGTTCTAAGCTTCCTCAATCATCCCTTCTTTCTCCCTCTGTCGTCCGTCCTCATTTATCCTCAGAAACTCCCAAGTTTAAGGTTACCTGTGGTAACCTTTGCAAGGACAGAGCTGTGACGCGTGTAGACATGTGTTAAGGCTTGAAGATCACACAGACATTCATGTCCCAGAATGTGAAAGAGATGGTTTGGCACCAAGCTCAGGGTTATAGAATCTCTCTGATTTGAAGAACCACACAGAGGTCAAAGTCCCTCTTTTTAACAAGGAGTTAAGGTTGACTGGTCGAAAGCTACAGCCTGAGAGCACTAAAGTCGCTTGGTAGTGTCATACAGAATTCAGCATTCATTCTCAAAGCCGGTTTGAGATGTAGGGTTTTTCATGTTGCCAATGGTTCCGAGTCCATTCTACCAATGGGTAGAATGCTTATTGGAAGTTAATTGTTGTGGAATACGTGGTGCAAAGACGGAGCTTAGAAGAGATTTGGGTAAAGAAGTCAGACAGGAAGTCAGAGCAGCTCCACAGCCTGTCCTCAGCAGGGAGTTGAGTGAGTGATATACTGTAGAGAGCACAGTGAGCCTGGAGATGAATCCGGTTTGAGGATAAATAGATGCAGCGCTTGACATTTCCCCGTAAACATCATTATAAAACTGGTTGTTTGGATCACGGATGCTGGATGGACGAGCAGCGTTCTAAGCCATGCTGTATTAGCCGTCACAAACACACCTATGCCTGCTAACAGTTCCATCTGAAAATTATCACTGCTCCTCCATCAGAATATCATGTTCATGTTGCTATCCCAATCATCTGTTTAATTTATCTCAACTCACACATTATTTCCCATTGCTTCTAGCCAAGCATTTAGTTTGGTATAGTGGGGGCTAATATAAGCCTAGCATTTAGTTTAATACAGCGGGGGTTAATATAAGCCTAGCATTTAGTTTAATACAGCGGGGGCTAATATAAGCCTAGCATTTAGTTTAGTACAGCGGGGGTTAATATAAGCCTAGCATTTAGTTTAGTACAGCGGGGTTTAATATAAGCCTAGCATTTAGTTTAGTACAGCGGGGTTTAATATAAGCCTAGCGTTTAGTTTAGTACAGCGGGGTTTAATATAAGCCTAGCGTTTAGTTTAGTACAGCGGGGTTTAATATAAGCCTAGCGTTTAGTTTAGTACAGCGGGGGTTAATATAAGCCTAGCGTTTAGTTTAGTACAGCGGGGTTTAATATAAGCCTAGCGTTTAGTTTAGTACTGTCTTTAGACATCAATAAGGTACAAGAGGCACAATTTAAATGTGACTGTATTCATGATACAGCACTGACTCGTGTCTTATTGCTTAATTAAATGACATCTCTGAGTAAACATCATTAAAACGGGACTCTGGGATAGAATACTGCATAAAACCCAGGAAACTCCGCATTTTATGTAACTAATAAGCTACTCTGAAGTGCTGTTTATGAGAGCATGTGGCCAAGCTGTAGCAGAGTAGTAAATTACTACATTCTAATTCATATTAAATTATTAGAAATTCTAATTCCTAATTCTATCAGTGTGAATAGAATGACAGAGGGGACTCTGCTTCTCCTTGGCTCCAGGATGCCTTGGATACAGGCAGCATAATTACAGCGTTTAGAATCCTCTACATAACGACCACTTCCCCTGGCATTTCCTGTTTGGCTTGGCTACTTCCTCCTCATCACAAACCAGACCAGATGATTACAGAAGATAAAGAATGCATCATTTTTCACAGCTCTAGATTATCCCAGCAGGCCTGTGTAGCGATGTGTCGTTTCTGAACATTATTGACATTAACCAACTTGAGCTTTTCTCCCTAAAAAAAACGTTCTCTACCTCCAAGACATTGGGTTTTAAAAATGGCTCTCGACACCAAGGGGTGATACCATCTGACCTAGCAGGACTACAAAAGTACTGCTCCCCTCTTAGCCTCTTATCCGTCTGGACCTCTCAAACTGGACCTCTCAAGCTGGACCTCTATTAAGGAGGGAGGAGAACCTCAATCTTCAGTAGGCCAACCACAGGGCCTGGACCTTTGCGGCAGGTAGTCTAGTGATTAGAGCGTTGGGCCAGTAACCGAAAGGTTGTTGGATTGAATCCCCGAGCTGACGTGGTAAAATAAATCTGTCGTTCTGCCTCTGAACAAGGCAGTTAACCCACTGTTCCCCGGTAGGCCGTCATTGTAAATAAGAATTTGTTTTTAGCTGACTTGCCTAGTTAAATAAAGGTTAAATTAAAAAATAAAAATAAAATAATTTTATTAAGGCAAGAACTGGTGAACTGATAAATTAGGGGAAGTACCTTTTAGGGAACAGTACATGTAATCCGGTACATAAATTAGGACGAAGAGCCCATGCACTAAACTGTCTCAGAAGGAGACTTAGCCATTAGAGAGCTAGTGTAGCCTGAATGGTATATTTAAGATGACCTTCTTCAAGGAAAGAGAACACAATTAGAGCAAAGCCTCTGCAACTCAAGCAAGGAGCCAACAGAGAAGAACAACAAGCATAAGGACACCAACTCAGGACCAAAGGAACAACCTGAAGGAGGAACCACCCAAGTCAACCAGAAAGCACACCCAGCCATCTTCTTCCTTTGTTCTCCTCAATGCGGCCTGAACAATCAAGAAGACACAACAGTATTTAATCACAGACTGAGTATGACATCTTTTAATGTTCTGGATCTCCAGGTTGTAACTTCTTGTCTTTCATCCTATTTCATACCTTTTCAAATATTTTGATTAGTGATTAGTGTTTTTAAATGTTGATTGTATAAAGAACTTGTGTTTGTCTTGTTATTCTAAGGAAATAACTCAAATTCTCAAAGAATTCCTACCTTCATATTAATCTATGTATTACTATTATTCTAATTGCAGTCTTATATAGTTATATGAGTCAGGACTTCTTAGAATACCATTTTGTCCAATACTGGACTGGTGCCCCATTAATCATTTTATAGTAATAAGTGTACACACTACTCTACACCAGTGATGACCACAAGCTAACCACACCCGCCTCTGTAGGGCAGATTATTTATTTGCTTTGCCATACAGTATTTCCCATGCTAATACGCTGCAGGAGATTTAATATGACTCACAAATGTACATATACACATGTATAGTGCATTCGGAAAGTACTCAGACCCCTTTACTTTAAAAAAAAAATGTACAGCCTTATTCCAAAATTGATTAAATCGTTTTTTTCCCTCATCAATCTACACACAATACCCCATAATGGCAAAGAAAAAACTGGTTTTAGATGTTTTAGCAAATCTATTAAAAATAAAACTGAAATATCACATTTACATAAGTATTCAGACCCTTTACTCAGTACTTTGTTGAAGCACCTTTGGCAGCGATTACAGCCTCGAGTCTTCTTGGGTATGACGCTACAAGCTTGGCACACCTGTATTTGGGGAGTTTCTCTCATTCTTCTCTGCAGAGCTTCACAAGCTCTGTCAGGTTGGATGGGGAGTGTCGCTGCTCAGCTATTTTCAGGTCCCTCCAGAGATGTTCGACCGGGTTCAACCGGTCTGGGATAAGGCTGGGCGACTCAAGGACATTCAGAGACTTGTCCTAAAGCCACTCATGCGTTGTCTTTGCAGTGTGCTTAGGGTTGTTGCCCTGTTGGAAGGTGAACCTTCGCCCTAGTCAGTCATGTGAAATCCATAGATTAGGGCCTAATGAATTTATTTAAATTGACTGATTTCCTTATTTGAACTCTGTAAAATCATTGAAATTGTTGCATTTATATTTTAGTTATATATATATATATATATATATATATATATATATATACAGTACCAGTCAAAAGTTTGGACACACCTACTCATATATTTTATATTTGAGATTTTGCCTTGATGACAGCTTTGCACACTCTTGGCATTCTCTCAACCAGCGACTTTGAAGAATATAAAATGTAAAACACTTTTTTGGTTACTACATGATTCCATATGTGTTATTTCATAGTTTTGATGTCTTCACTATTATTCTACAATGTAGAAAATAGTACAAATAAAGACAAAACCTTGAATGAGTAGGTGTGTCCAAACTTTTGACTGGTACTATATATATATATATATATATATATATATATATATATATATATATATATATATATATATATATATATATATATATATATATATATATATATATATATATATATATATATATAAAATCATTGACGCTATATACAGTTGCAAGAAAAAGTTAGTGAACCCTTTGGAATTACCTGGATTTCTGCATTTATAAAATCTGGTCTGATCTTCATCTAATCTAGAGGTGAAAGAAACGCACACCTATTTAGGCGAGGTGCTGGCTAGCAGAGTAGAACACTTGAAAAATGAAAGGAGAGCCGCACACTCTAAGAGCTCAGATGTAATAACCTAATGTCCAACGTTTCGACAGACAAGCTGTCTTCATCAGGGTATAATGACAAACACTGCGGGGTGACTCGTTTATATAGTGTCAAAGAACACACACAGGTGTCTAATCATGGCCGGGTGTGGCCTAATATCATTGGTTAATTCTCAGATATAAAAATAACATAGGCCTACAAACATTTACAATGAATAGCAAAATCACAATAATCACAAGAATGGCTTCCGATCAAAGTCTACGTTAAGACCGAAGGGAGCAAGGGTCATTAAATTAAAGATCCAGGCAGCTCCTCGTTTTAACAATAAATTGTCGAGGTCACCCCCTCTCCTAGGGAGAGTGACATGTTCGATGCCGATATAACGTAGGGACGAAAACGAGTGGTTTACTTCCAAAAAGTGGGCTGAGTTTTTGCACCTAATGGTGCTACGATGCTCTGAGATTCATACTTTTAATATTGCGCTCTGTTTTACCCACATATTTTTTACCACAAGGACAAGTTATAAGATAAATAACTGCCTTAGTGGAGTGACAACACCTTTGATTGGGATCTGTTACCCTGTTTGGGGGTGTTTTGAAGGATCTACATTTATAAGTGCCATTGCATTGAGCACAGCCATTACACTTATAGTTTCCATCCAGTAGGGGCGCAAATACACGTTGTGCAGGGATATCTTGGGGTGGTAAATCAGAGTTTACCAGTTGATCTCTGAGGTTTCTGCCCCGCGAGAATACGACCAAGGGAAGGTCCGAAAGCACATTACCGATACTATCATCGGATCTTAGAATGTGCCAATGTTTGAACGATTCCCTTAATTTGTTCAGAGCACTTTGAATAGCAGGTAGTTAGAACGCAAGAATGCTTCTTTTTGCGAGACTGTCCTTGAAAAAGATGTCTCGGTTTGTTTTGAATTTTTATATCTGAGAATTAACCAATGATATCAGGCCACACCCGGCCATGATTACAGACACCTGTGTGTGTTCTTTGACACTATATAAACGAGTCACCCCGCAGTGTTTGTCATTATACCCTGATGAAGACAGCTTATCTGTCGAAACGTTGGTTATTAAATTATTGCATATTTTACTTTTACTTTTTCCAGCCTGCACTGTGAATGATTACTCAATGTCTTCAATACAAATGTGAAAAGTACAACTGTTTGTGTGTTATTAGTTTAGTCAGATTGTGTTTGTCTATTATTGTGACTTAGATGAAGATCAGACCACATTTTATGAGTAATCAATGCAGAAATCCAGGTGATTCCAAAAGGTCCAAACTTTTTCTTGCAACTGTATGAATTGTATATACAGTATATAAAAATGGGATGCAATGCAAATGTAAATGCCCCAAAACCCAACATCCAGGGCAGTCATCCCAAAAATTGGAACCAAGGGTGTAGGCGGTGAGCCTCAGTTCATGGAAAGCTAGGCAAAACACTGAGCTATCCTTGGGGAAGTGACGCTTCATCAACTCCCAGAGACAGAGTCACAGAGACATGCAAGTCACAGCAACTTTCTCCTGAGGAGGACTATGTCTCTGTCACGCAGGACATGTTCATGAATAATCATGAGCATTCAATGAATGATTACATTGTAAAATATAAGGGATAGAAGTAGGGAAATATCTGCGACTCAGAGACACTTTTCCCACCTCTCCGTGACAGTCCCTCAGCCAGACTAATCTCCAACCAGAGTGCCTGCATTCTCCACTTGATATATTCCTCTTCTCCTCCTCCCCTCAAAACTTTATCATTTTTTTCTCTCCTCTTCTACTCTGCATTTGAAAAACGTTTCAACCCTTTGAATTGTAGCAACTTAATGAAAGTAATTCGATGAGTCAATGCGGATGCAAACACAACAAAGACATCCTGACGGGCACACACATTTTTACATTTGACATGTTAGTCATTCAGCAGACGCTCTTATCCAGAGCGACTTACAGTAGTGAGTGCATACATTTTCATACTGGTCCCCTGTGGGAATCGAACCCACAACCCTGGCATTGCAAGTGCCATGCACTACCAAGTGAGCCACAACTGAAGCACCCACCCCCACAGACACCCACAGACACCCACAGACACCCACACTCACAGACAGACCAACACACCACAGAGTGTGATGGGAAGTTTCAAGCTCTTATGTTGGCAGAAAAGAGTGGCAGTCCAATATTTCATCCTGACAGCGTTCTGAAAATCTGAGCCCGCTGAAATGCCAGAGGTCAGCTGGAGGTCAACTGGGGTGACAGAGCGGCGGGTGGCGAGGCTTCCGTGTTTAGCCGTTTGACTCACCAGTGTGTCGCTGTTCCCATGGAAGGGAGGGGGGTAGCACAGAGGCCTTTGTGCGGTCGAGTGGACGGAAAATAGCATGAGCTAGAGAGAGAGGCGGGGGGCCCAGACCCTAATGAATGTGTCAAAGCCTGATGTTGGAGTCACAGTAATGTCACTGCGCTGTAAGTGACCTACGATTAGCCCTGTGAAGGCCAAGGCAAAGTTTTGAATTCCCTCAGAGGGGTCAGGGAGGGCAGTCAAAGAGATTTGAGAGATTTTTAATCCCAACAGTGGCAATAGCTTAGTATTGTAGCTCCCGGCGGTGGCGTCCATTTAAATGAGATGAAAGCCTCACAGTGTTGGAGTTGGAGGGAGGCTTTCAATAGGCCGATTTCCCTTTCTCTCTTCCCTTCTTAAAGGGTCACTCAGAATGAATGTGAGAGGGGCTCAGCTAAACCTGTGGTGGAGTTGCTGTGCTACGTAATACAGAGACAAGGAAGGGACATATGGCGTGTGTGTGTGTGTGTGTGTGTGTGTGTGTGTGTGTGTGTGTGTGTGTGTGTGTGTGTGTGTGTGTGTGTGTGTGTGTGTAGGGAGGGCCCGGGGTTCAATGGTCAGCCACTCGAGGAGGGCCAACACCTGTGATCAGAGACAGCTGTTGTTGATTCCAGAGTTCTAAACCTGCCCTCATCTCTCCTCCCAGCTTCTCTCGCCCTTTCATCTCTGATCCCTTCCAGTGCAAAGCTCCTGGGGTAAACAAACTTCAGCTGTTCACAGGGATGTCTCCCTCTCTCACTCAGTATCTCTCTGTCTCTCTCTCATCCCCCTCTCTCTCTCACAATCTGTCTTTGTACCTCTACCTCCTTATCACCCCTTCATCCTACCCCCGTCTCTCACCCACTCTCCTTTCATATGAATCCCTATTTTTTCTTATCCCTCTCTCTCCGTTTCGTTCGCTCAGTTACCCCCATCTCTCTATCCACCTGTCTCCCTCCCTTTAACTCTCTCTGTCTCTCTGTCTCTTAGCATGTGTCCAAGGTGCATTGAGACACTTTGAAAGCCATATTGAGTAGCGATCAGCACAAACCTATCTCTCCCCATCTGCCTTTTAAATGGATACATTGTCTGCTGTACTGCTGGACTGTGAATGTATTACAATGGGCAATGTGATCTTAAGCAGCAATATCTCTGCTATGGAACTACCATAATGGAGTCCATGAATACCTAGGCATTATGACAGGTATTGTGCCAGTTGAAAAGTCCCCCAGCTAAATGAATGAGCAACAGTAGACATGACACCTAAAATCACCTCAAATTCAATATTACAACAGTGGAAACTTCCAAGAATTCAATCAAACCTTTGAAGGAAACTTTTCAACTGGAAAGACTGAGTATGAACAGAATCACGCACTCATACACACTCACAAGTAAAACCAACCGCACATGCATAAATAAAAAAACACACACAGCCCTTTCAACCATTGTTTTGCAAATAGTTACCATAAAATAAGCATAAAGAAAGTGATTCGTCTAGCATACATAATCAGCATGTTACCAGTCAGTACAGTAGAACTCACTTGATGTAGTATGGAACCTTATTCTGAGACACGGCTCTCTGCCACGGGAGCTGCACAGAGGCTGTGGAGAAAAAAATACACCATTAAAAACACAGCGTTATTTGCAGCGCAATAATCTGTTTAGTCTCCCGAGTCGACTGCTTCCGCAAATATCCACTAATAGTTCCATAATGTAATGGCCTTTTCTCCAAATAACATTCCCACTGTGCATGAAATGTAAAAAGTAATGTGCATAACTATTGGACAGTTGGAGCGAGTTAAGACGGCTATATCTGTGAGAAGGGGCTGCATCCTCTTAATAATAGCTGTTTAATATATTCTAATGGCATGTTATTCTTAGACTTCACAGACAAAGGGGAGAACAAACGGAGAGAAGGAAAGCGGATGAGTTAGCTGATCTTCAAAGCCCAAACACAACCAACAGACTGACAGGACAATAAAAGCTGTCAGATGTGATGACATACGACTTTACAAGCTGTCGTAAGCCATTCACAGAGAGGAACATGAGCTGTCATAAGCCATTCACAGAGAGGCGCTCAGAAGTTGATGGAAGCCTTTCCCTCCCCTGTATACACCTAACCTACACACACTGCCTTTGCTATGAAGCCCCTAAATAAGATCTGGGGCAACCAATTACCTTCAGAAGTCACATAATTAGTTAAATAAAGTCCACCTGTGTGCAATCTAAGTGTCACATGATCTGTAACATGATCTCAGTATATATACACCTGTTCTGAAAGGCCCCAGAGTCTGCAACACCACTAAACATGGGGCACCACCAAGCAAGCGGCGCCATAAAGACCAAGGAGCACTCCGAACAGGTCAGGGACAAAGTTGTGGAGAAGTGCAGATCAGGGTTGGGTTATAAAAAAATATCAGAAACTTTGAACATCCCACGGAGCACCATTAAATCCATTATTAAAAAATGGAAAGAATATGGAACCACAACAAACCTGCCAAGAGAGGGCCGCCCACCAAAACTCACGGACCAGGCAAGGAGGGCATTAATCAGAGAGGCAACAAAGAGACCAAAGATAACCCTGAAGGAGCTGCAAAGCTCCACAGTGGAGATTGGAGTATCTGTCCATAGAAATACTTTAAGCCGTACACTCCACAGAGCTGGGCTTTACGGAAGAGTGGCCAGAAAAAAGCCATTGCTTAAAGAAAAAAAATAAGCAAACACGTTTGGTGTTCGCCAAAAGGCATGTGGGAGACTCCCAAAACATATGGAAGAAGGTACTCTGGTCAGATGAAACTAAAATTTAGCTTTTTGGCCATCAAGGAAAACACTATGTCTGGCACAAACCCAACACCTCTCATCACCCCGAGAACCCCATCCCCACAGTGAAGCATGGTGGTGGCAGCATGCTGGGAAAGGAACTGGGAAACCTGTTTCAGTCTTCCAGAGATTTGAGACTGGGACCGAGGTTCACCTTCCAGCAGGACAATGACCCTAAGCATACTGCTAAAGCAACACTCGAGTGGTTTAAGGGGAAACATTTAAATGTCTTGGAATGGCCTAGTCAAAGCCCAGACCTCAATCCAATTGAGAATATGTGGTATGACTTAAAGATTGCTATACACCAGCGGAACCCATCCAACTTGAAGGAGCTGGAGTAGTTTTGCCTTGAAGAATGGGCAAAAATCCCAGTGGCTAGATGTGCCAAGCTTATAGAGATATACCGCAAGAGACTTGCAGCTGTAATTTCTACAAAAGGTCGCTCTACAAAGTATTGACTTTGGGGGGGTGAATAGTTATGCACTCTCAATTTAGTTTTTTTGTCTTATTTCTTGTTTGTTTCACAATAAAAAATATTTTGTATCTTCAAAGTGGTAGGCATGTTGTGTAAATCAAATGATACAAATCCCCCCCAAAAAATGAATTTTAATTCCAGGTTGTAAAACAACAAAATAGGAAAAATGCCAAGGAGGGTGAATACTTTCACAAGCCTCTGTAGATGGAGGGTGAATACTTTCACAAGCCTCTGTAGATGGAGGGTGAATACTTTCACAAGCCTCTGTAGATGGAGGGTGAATACTTTCACAAGCCTCTGTAGATGGAGGGTGAATACTTTCACAAGCCTCTGTAGATGGAGGGTGAATACTTTCACAATCCTCTGTAGATGGAGGGTGAATGCTCATGGATGGATGGATGGATGGATGGATGGATGGATGGATGGATGGATGGAAGGAAGGATGGGCGGACGGAAGGATGGGTGGACAGACGGACACTTACTTGATCCCTTAGGGGAAACCGAGTTATTAAAATACTATGAGAAGGAATGGTAGATTATATCTACTCTATGAGAGATGAAAGGGGAGCCTGAATGGCATCTTGTCTGGTACAGTAGCTCAGCTGTCAGCACCACTCAAGTCTATGGACATGAAGCTGCTCAGTTTCCTCTCCATCCCACCCTGTTATCATACAGCAGACATTTTGGATCCATGTCTAAGCCAAATGGGGTAGATAAAAGAGGGGTTGGATATGAGATGGAGAGAGGAAGGGGACATAGTCATGAAAAACAACATTCCTGTGGTGTATAATTTTTGTAAATGGGGATGGAAGGAGGGAGAGGTAGAGTCTGGCTTTCTCTGTCTGTTCCTAATGTTCTCTCTCTCTGCCCTCTATCCTCCCTCCCTCCCCTCATTCTCTTCCTGGTTAATGACCACTCTGGTCTGAGAGGAGAATAACTAGAGGAAGTCGGAGGAGAGTTGTAATTAAGCATTGAATTATTCAAGAGTAAAGAACCTTGTGCCTGCAAATGGCCTGCGTGACTCTGTGTGTGTCTGTCTGTGTGAGTGTGTATAGGAGGCAGTGGATGATGGCTGACTTCAAAACAACCCTGACAAAAAGAACAACAGCCAAACTTACAGAAATTCCTCCCCCATCATGGATAGGCTACTGCCAAGACATTCGTAGGCTGTATTACATATCAAGGGCAGTCATTGGCTACTCACTGGAGAGGAAGTGCTGGGAGGACGGGCCAAAGTCTCTGTGGGCTTCCTGAAGGAGTTTCAGTCTCTCCTCAACGGCCACCTGCACACCAGAAAGAGGAGAGAGAGAGTTACACACACATCTGCACCCCGCCAGCTCTATATGGACCGGCCCAGCTGTGTGTGTGTGTATTGCTGAGTGTCCTCACTGTGAGCAGTGACTCAGTCATCCTCCCTACAGTGAGGGAACAAGGCCGTCTCTACACAGGGAACCATGAGGCTTGGCTTCCACAGTTTGATCATACCCCGGTGAATCTCTATGGGGTGACTGGCGACTGGGGTCAGTCCTGCTGTGCTGTGTGCCCTTCTGTCTGATCAGATCAAAGTGGCTTCCTATTTCAGTGGTCATCATCGACTCCTGCACGGTAATGCCAGGGGTGGCGGGTATGGAGAAGGATCTCTCTCTTGCTGTCTCTTTATTTGTCTCTTGTCTCTCTCTCACAGACACACACACGGTCAAGCCCCCTCATACATGCAGTACAAACCCCCATTGATTCAAGCACTACAGTGACAACTGAGCCTGAGGGGTGTAAGAGTAGGGCTCTAATCCCAGCCATCAGTAAACTGGACCAGGACACAGATCATACAATGCTAAAGCACTGGGACCTTGAGCAAGGACACCAACACCATAGAGACTGACATATAAAAGGGAAATTTAGATCACACAAGAGGAGACGGACGCACACACACACACACAAAACCCTCTGTGAGTCATAACCACCGGGGGTGAAACATGCCCAGTCCCAAAAACACAGAGCGTGTCCCAAATCAGATTAAACCAATTGATCAAAAGAGGGGTGGGGTGAATTTGATCTACAGTGACAGAAGTAAGCAGTACCAATACAGAAATAAGGCCCCTGTAGAGGCAGACAAGTGGAGGGCCACCTCTCCCCTTCCCTCACTGTGTCTGAGCTGCAGCGTGCTGACAGACAGAGAGAGAGGAGGGAAGGAATAATGAGAGAAAGCGAAAGAACAAGAACAAACAGGTGAAAAGAGAGGGACAGAAATACATGATTACAAGACAGTAGGAGAGCTAGTATGACATTGAAGGACAATAAACATGAGTGTACAGACAAGCAGAGGGGAGAATAAGATGGCTCCTAAACGGAGGGACATGTTAGTTGTGACACCTACATCCAGGTATGACAACGCCTAAAAGGGAGGAGGGTTGTAGCTGTGACACCTCTTCTCATGGCACATGAAAGGGAGATTGTTTTAGGCGTGACATCCATTGCTACACCTGTAAAAGGGGGGAAGGTTTAAGGCATGACATCCTTTGCCCACCTGTAAAGGGGGGAAGGTTTTAGGCGTGACACACATTGTCCACCTGTAAAAGGGGGAAGGTTTTAGGCGTGACATCCATTGCTCACCTGTAAAATGTAGAAGGTTTTAGGCATGACATCCTTTGCCCACCTGTAAAAGGGGGAAGGTTTTAGGCATGACACTCATTGCCCACCTGTAAAAGGGGCAAGGTTTTAGGCGTGACACGCATTGCCCACCTGTAAAAGGGGGAAGGTTTTAGGCGTGACACCCATTGCCAACCTGTAAAATGTAGAAGGTTTTAGGCATGACATCCTTTGCCCACCTGTAAAGGGGGGGGGAGGTTTTAGGTGTGACACGCATTGCCCACCTGTAAATGGGGGAAGGTTTTAGGCGTGACACCCATTGCCCACCTGTAAAATGTAGAAGGTTTTAGGCATGACATCCTTTGCCCACCTGTAAAGGGGGGAAGGTTTTAGGCGTGACACCCATTGCCCACCTGTAAAATGTAGAAGGTTTTAGGCATGACATCCTTTGCCCACCTGTAAAGGGGGGAAGGTTTTAGGCGTGACACCCACTGCCCACCTGTAAAATGTGGAAGGTTTTAGGCATGACATCCTTTGCCCACCTGTAAAGGGGGGAAGGTTTTAGGCGTGACACCCACTGCCCACCTGTAAAATGTGGAAGGTTTTAGGCATGACATCCTTTGCCCACCTGTAAAGGGGGGAAGGTTTTAGGCGTGACACCCACTGCCCACCTGTAAAGGGGGGAAGGTTTTAGGCGTGACACCCATTGCCCACCTGTAAAATGTAGAAGGTTTTAGGCATGACATCCTTTGCCCACCTGTAAAGGGGGGAAGGTTTTAGGCGTGACACCCACTGCCCACCTGTAAAATGTGGAAGGTTTTAGGCATGACATCCTTTGCCCACCTGTAAAGGGAGGAAGGTTTTAGGCGTGACACCCACTGCCCACCTGTAAAATGTGGAAGGTTTTAGGCATGACATCCTTTGCCCACCTGTAAAGGGGGGAAGGTTTTAGGCGTGACACCCACTGCCCACCTGTAAAATGTGGAAGGTTTTAGGCATGACATCCTTTGCCCACCTGTAAAGGGGGGAAGGTTTTAGGCGTGACACCCACTGCCCACCTGTAAAGGGGGGAAGGTTTTAGGCGTGACACCCACTGCCCACCTGTAAAGGGGGGAAGGTTTTAGGCGTGACACCCACTGACCACCTGTAAAGGGGGGAAGGTTTTAGGCGTGACACCCATTGCCCACCTGTAGTAGTTTCCAGCGCATGTTGAGGTTGTCCAGTTGTCTGGAGGAGATGGAGGACAGCTGGACATCCAGAGGAGCCAGCTCACCAGACAGCTCGTTCACCTCACACACGTCCTGCCTCAGAGGGGACATCTCCTCCTTGAAGACCTGGGACACACACACATGGGATACACAAACAAAATACTCAGATCCGTGTTTTGCTGTGGACAGATGTACATTACATTATCAGTACAGTGTTTAGTCTTGATTGTGTCAATGTCCTGATACTGTACATACTACAGTGCTGGGGTAATACCTGAGCCAATAGTGATTAGATGGTGACAGGTTATTCATTTTTGGCCATTGATGTACTGTATGTACAGGTCAATTATTACCTGCTTGTACCCACCAGCAAGGCCTTGTTGGTCCTAAATGTATGGTAGTGAATGTAAAAACATCTTCCCTCTCTCTCTCCCCCCATTAATAGACTAGTTACTCCCCAGTCCCCCCCCTCACCGTGGTCTTCGCTATGTGGTCCTGCAGTGAGTCTATGAGCAGGTCTCCTACAGGCTGCCAACCAGCCTTGGTCTCCTCTGCCCTGGCTAGCCGCAGGTCCAGCTGGTCCATGTTGCTCTGGAGCTCCTGTAGCCGCTCTAAGGCCCTCTCTACCTGGCTCTGCCATCCACCTGCGTGGCCCTGCAGACGCTCCCAACGCTCCTGCACCTCCGCTGTCTGCTTCCTGATGGCCCTGGCCACACCCCGCGCCTTCTCCTCTGGAGTCAGGTCTGGGAGAGGAGGAGAGAAAGGGGGAGTGAGGGAGAGGACAATGACTGGAACATCTTAAAAGGGGAAAGTTGGTTGTAGAATAAAAGCAAACACTTCAACTTGAAGCGAGACATTTACTCTGAAGAGAAAAGAGCACGACAGGTCTGCAGACCTGGCGCACGGCCCAGTACATCACTGGGGCAAAGCTCCCTGTCATCCAGGACCTCTGCACCAGGCGGTGTCAGAGGAAGGCCCTGAAAATTGTCAAAGACCCCATCCACCCCAGTCATAGACTGTTCTCTCTACTACCGCATGGCAAGCGGTACCGGAGTGACAAATCTAGGTCAAAAAGGCTTCTCAACAGTTTTTACACCCAAGCCATAAGACTCCTGAACAGGTAACCAAATGGTTACCCGGACTATTTGCATTGTGTGCCCTCCCTCTGCCCCTCCTGCTACTCTCTGTTTATCTTATATGCATAGTCACTTTAACTATACATTCATGTACATACTACCTCAATTGGCCCGACCAACCAGTGCTCCCGCACATTGGCTAACCGGGCTATCTGCATTGTGTCCCACCACCCACCAACCCCTCTTTTTACACTACTGCTACTCTCTGTTCATCATATGTGCATAGTCACTTTAACCATATCTACATGTACATACTACCTCAATCAGCCTGACTAACCGGTGTCTGTATATAGCCTTGCTACTCTTATTTTCAAATGTCTTTTTACTGTTGTTTATTTTTTTACTTACCTACACACACACACACACACACACACACACACACACACACACACACACACACACACACACACACACACACACACACACACACACACACACACACACACACACACACACACACACACACACACACACACACCACACACACACATACCTTTTTTTCCCGCACTATTGGTTAGAGCCTGTAAGTAAGCATTTCACTGTAAGGTCTACAGCTGTTGTATTCGGCGCACGTGACAAATAAACTTTGATTTGATTTGAAATCAGCTTGTCAGAGACCATCTAAATCTCAGACACCCTGATCTGAAGCATGCAGGCACACACAGGCACACACAGGCACACACAGGCACTCACAGGCACTCACAGGCACACACAGGCACACACAGGCACACACAGGCACTCACAGGCACACACAGGCACACACAGGCACTCACAGGCACACACAGGCACACACAGGCACACACAGGCACACATTTTCTATTGTTTTTATTTTACTTTTATTGAGACATTTAAGACCTAGGTCTCTTTTACAAATGCACCTTGTATATACAGCATAATTATACACATTATACCCAAACTACACAAACTATATACAGCGGGTCTTTCTGTCTGTCAGTCTGCCAGACATAGATATCCACACCCCCCAGACAGGACCAGCGTGGGCGCTGTCTGCTTTAATAATGAGAAGTTTGAAATGCAAACAAAAGCCAGGGAAACTCCGGGAGCATTTAATTGGGTCTGAGGTCTTCTCAGCCACTGGGTTCAGACATGACTAAAGGAGACAGCGGTGTCCCTGGTCTCAGATCAGTTTTACTCTGTGAAGCCCCTTGTCCCTCCTGTGAAAGCATCCGAGCTATCACAGGTTTTAGATCAGATATACCCTCTACAGCCACACACACACTTCTGTGACAGCATCTGAGGTCATCTTAGGATTGGTTTCAGATAAGTTTCATCTTCTGATTTTATATACACCAGAATGAAACCATCCTGCCCATCACAGCTCTCAGAGCAGCTCTTAACCACTGATTTGACAAGAGGCCTTCAATAACTATATCAAAGAAGACAGAAGTGCCAGATCCCTGCCTGCTCTCAACTCTGTCCACACCCTCGCAGACCGTCTCATGGGGACCCTACATTATTGAACATCCAGACTCTGATAAAGAGGAAATGTGCAGATGTACAGTAGCTACGACTTCACTGTTTCATCCGCTTGGGCCGATCAGCCTTTAGAGACAGAATTACTAATAAAATATGGTGCATATTTAGTGTTCGGGTGTATTCTAAGCCTCATATCACACACCACAAAATCATCAAGTGGACTGGGGAACTTCAGAGCTGCTTTTCAAGGGTGTGTGTGTGTGTGTGTGTGTGTGTGTGTGTGTGTGCGCGCGTGCGTGCGTGCGTGCGTGTGTAGGCTAGGCAGTGACAGGACACTCACCTGTTTTGGGCTGTAGGTTCTTGCGTGGTTCTCCCGGCCCCTCGATGGGCTGGTCAGCCAGGTACATGCGTGCCTGATCCAACGTACTGACCACAACATGCTCACGGTCCTTCAACTCTGACCGCAAGGCCTGGGGAGAAACACAAACAGGAACTGGTCAATACATTGTATCTTTTGAACCTGAATGTTTTACTCAAAATGTCTTACTCCTAACCTGAGATCCATAACTCATAAATGAGTTATTTTAAAACAAAGAAATCTTTGGATTCTGCCCGATTTGATCAAACAGCGTCGTAGACCACATTAGTGAACTCAAGCAATAAATATGCAATTTTTATCAAAATGATAGAGACAGTCATTACAGTACCTATCTCTAAATGTTCAAGTGGCTCAGTCGGAGTATAAGTGCCTGTATTGGAATCAGAGTTGTCATCTCCCAGTACCATCAATGCTGTGAACTGTATGTGAACTCTGTTTTCCCTCGGTTCAGATTGCTTTGATAGCCTATCCTCCTAGCCTAGCCTAGCATCTCCATATCAAATAAGTCAAACATTTACATTTCACTTTAATCAACTCCACCTTTCATCCTAAAATCAGACGTTTTATTTTACATTCAAAGGAACCAGGGTCTAGACGCACACATAATCACACACACATAATCACACACACATAATCACACACACACACACACCATCAGCACCGTAAACAAAAATCTCATTCAGGTGATGGCAGCAATTTAGAACGTGCTCCCTGTCTGGCCTTCTCTCATTGAAAGGGAGAATAAGAGATTGTGAGAGGTAGGGAGAGAGTTAGGGAGAGAGTTAGGGAGAGAGGTAGGGAGAGAGTTAGGGAGAGAGGTAGGGAGAGAGGTAAGGAGAGAGTTAGGGAGAGAGGTAGGGAGAGAGGTAGGGAGAGAGTTAGGGAGAGAGGTAGGGAGAGAGTTAGGGAGAGAGGTAGGGAGAGAGTTAGGGAGAGAGTTAGGGAGAGAGGTAGGGAGAGAGGTAGGGCGAGAGGTAGGGAGAGAGGTAGGGAGAGAGTTAGGGAGAGAGTTAGGGAGAGAGTTAGGGAGAGAGTTAGGGAGAGAGTTAGGGAGAGAGGTAGGGAGAGAGGTAGGGAGAGAGGTAGGGAGAGAGTTAGGGAGAGAGTTAGGGAGAGAGTTAGGGAGAGAGTTAGGGAGAGAGTTAGGGAGAGAGGTAGGGAGAGAGGTAGGGAGAGAGGTAGGGAGAGAGGTAGGGAGAGAGGTAGGGAGAGAGGTAGGGAGAGAGGTAGGGAGAGAGGTAGGGAGAGAGGTAGGGAGAGAGGTAGGGAGAGAGTTAGGGAGAGAGGTAGGGAGAGAGGTAGGGAGAGAGGTAGGGAGAGAGGTAGGGAGAGAGGTAGGGAGAGAGTTAGGGAGAGAGTTAGGGAGAGAGTTAGGGAGAGAGTTAGGGAGAGAGTTAGGGAGAGAGGTAGGGAGAGAGGTAGGGAGAGAGGTAGGGAGAGAGTTAGGGAGAGAGGTAGGGAGAGAGCAGGAACGAGAAAAGAAAACAGAGCAGCGATTGAAGGCAGGAACGGCAGGTCAAATGAGACATTTCCCGGAGGTCAAAGTGAAATGAACTGAGGCGTTCACTCAGAGCTGTTCACGACACAGCCGCCTGCAGTCTTCATCAAAACACTCACTAATGCCAAATCATATCACACACACTCACTTTCTCTTCCTCCCTCTCACACACACACACACACACACACACACACACACACACACACACACACACACACACACACACACACACACACACACACATATACACACATATACACACACACACACACACACACACACACACACACACACACACACACACACACACACACACACACACACTCTCTGACTTGCTCTCTCCCTGCATTCTATTTCACTAACTCAACCTCACTCTCTCTACTATCCTCTTTCTTTCTGCCCCCACATCCTCCCTCACACACACACACACACACACACGCACGCACGCACGCACGCACGTCACGCACGCACAATGACTCACTACAGGCCGGTTAGTCCAGTGGTGAGTAGGGGTGAGTTTCTAAACGACCTCACTAACATTATTGCCAAAACATCCACTATGGGAGAGGAAGAGGAGGAAAGCAGGACTACATGTACCAGGGTAATTATTCTTGTTTTAATATATCCAGGACCCCAGGGGGACGCTGATGCCTATCGGACTGTGTGATTGCTTTGTGTGAGGACCATCGTCGAGGGAAACGCTATGAGGAACATCATTAGATTGGGAGCTTGTGGTTATATCAGACAGGATGAGATGAGGAATACAAGGTAGCAGAATTTGCAAGGGTTCCATTTGTTACGCAACACCGGCCCAAGTCTATTGAAGACTATATGACAGCATGTTGGGTTGAGTGGACTTTAGTAGTAGGATACATTTTGGACAGACATAAGGAAATACTTGCAGAAAAGGAAATGTTAACAGTTGATTAGATTTTAGGAAACGTCATGTCATAAATCACATTTGAGAATATATATATTATTTTTCTTCAACATTAAACACTTTTTGAAAGCTAGAAAGAGCGACTGTTACTTTTCTTATTCATCATAGTTTGGAGTCAAGACATGAAGGGAGAACAAGGACATTGAAAGGCAGAGGCGATGCACATGCCTTTAGATCAAAAGGGGCAATGGACGGGTATTGGCATTGGCAGAAGGTAAAAAAATAACAGCGTCTTCTAGCATCTTCCAGTCGCCACGACGTCTCGTTCTTGTCTGCAAACGACTCAAAAAGGAGAGTAAGCCAAGGCAGAGGCGTGTAACCATGGCAATGCTCGGCGTCACTCATGGCACGGTCACCCCTTCCAGCCAGTAACCCTCTGTCCCCTCGGTAACCCCAAAAAGTCTGACAGACAGCGCTAATAAAGAACAACTCAATCTTCCTGAGTAACTTCAGAAAGTCACCGTAATAATGAAGGACCCTGAGGAAAAACACTCGTAGTAGAAATGAAACTAGCTGATGCATCCCCTTTCAAGAGGAACTAAAACAACGCTTCTCAGTTGCCAGGATGAGATAAGAGATTACGATCTATCTGAGGAGGAGAAGAGAGGAACGTCAAATCATTTATTTATACAGAACATTTCAGACATGGAATGCAACTCCAAATGTGCTTCGCAGGAAAAAACGATGAAAAACGATGAAAATAAAAATATTGAAATATTCACTACACAACAAACATACTGTAAGAGGATAATAAAACAACTAAAGAATAACAATAAAAACTGAAAAGCATCCTAAGGAAAAGCAAAGCTAAAAATGTGTATTTTAAGATTTCTTTTAAATATGTCCACAGTTTCTGCCTCCTGGCAGGCTATTCCAGAGGCTGGGGGCATAATAACTAAAGGCTGCCTCTCGGTCCTAGGCGTCAGGATAGTTAAAAGGCCAGTGCCAGAGAACCTGAGGGACCTACTGGGTACATAACTTAAAAGCATGTCTGACATGTATTGGGGTGCACAATCGTGGATTAATTTATAAACCAATAGAATCATCTTAAAATGAATTCTAAAACTCACAGGCAGCCAAGTGCAGACTTTCACACTGGTGTAATGTGTGTTCTCCATCTGGTCTTGGTCAGTTCCGATGCTGCAGCATTCCGTATGTTTTGCAGTTGACCAACGGCTTTCTTGGTTAGACCAGACAGGAGAGCATTACAATAGTCAAGCCTGCTTATAATAAAAGCATGGATGAGTCTCTCTGTATCAGCCTGAGAGAGAAATGGCCGCACCTTGGCAATGTTCCTCAGGTGGTAAAAAGCTATTTTGGTCACATTCCTAATGTGTGATTTGAAATGGAGTTCAGAATCTAAAATAACACCTAGGTTTTTTTCCTGGTGTTTTATCTTTATTGCCTGTGAATTAAAATGTGCGGCTCGATTCTCTCTCTGTGCTTTGGCTCCAACAATAAGTACCTAAGGTCATGTCTTGATTTAGCTGGAGGAAGTTGTAGGCCATCCAAGTATTTAAATCACAAATACAGTCTAATAATTTATCAGTGGAGCTAAAATCCTCCGGTGACACAGAAATGTAAAGTTGTGTATCGTCTGCGTAGCAGTGAAAATCAATGCTGTGCTTTCTGATAACGTTGCCAGGGGGTAACATATATAAACTGAAAAGTGCCGGACCCAAAACAGAACCTTGTGGACAAGACACATGAAACAAGATGCATGAAAGTCAGAGAGATTGACACAGTCTTCCCTGGTAAGACAGTGACCCAGAAGAGTGAAAACGTTCCACTTCAACTAACAGAAGAATAAGTGGTGCTACAGTTTGTGACACAAAGCCTTCCAGTATGACATTTTTGACACATCAATGCACTATAAACCTGGAGTGTATCTTGTAGCTGTGACTTTGGCTGGTGTGTGTGTGTGTGTGTGTGTGTGTGTGTGTGTGTGTGTGTGTGTGTGTGTGTGTGTGTGTGTGTGTGTGTGTGTGTGGGGGGGGGCGCGTGTGTGTCGAGCAGCAGAGCAGACAGCCTTATTGGCCCCTGCCCTGTGCTGATGAGGAGATATGAGAGGAAGATAACATCACAACACAGCAGAGAGGAGAGAAGGCTATTTCCAGTCTCTCCTCCCTTTCTCTTTTACGGTCACTCTCTATTTCTCTGCCTCTACCCCTCTTTTTTATATCAATCCCCCCTTCCTCTCCCATCCCAACTCCCCTGTCTCCTTCCCTCTGTCCCTCTCTCTCCCATCCCAACTCCCCTGTCTCCTTCCCTCTGTCCCTCTCTCTCCCATCCCAACTCCCCTGTCTCCTTCCATCTGTCCCTCTCTCTCCCATCCCAACTCCCCTGTCTCCTTCCATCTGTCCCTCTCTCTCCCATCCCAACTCCCCTGTCTCCTTCCATCTGTCCCTCTCTCTCCCATCCCAACTCCCTGTCTCCTTCCCTGTCTCTCTCTCCCATCCCAACTCCCCTGTCTCCTTCCCTCTGTCCCTCTCTCTCCCATCCCAACTCCCTGTCTCCTTCCCTGTCTCCTCTCTCCCATCCCAACTCCCGTCTCCTTCCCTGTCTCTCTCTCCCATCCCAACTCCACTGTCTCCTTCCCTCTGTCCCTCTCTCTCCCATCCCAACTCTCCTGTCTCCTTCTATCGGTCCCTCTCTCTCCCATTCCAACTCCCCTGTCTCCTTCTATCGGTCCCTCTCTCTCCCATTCCAACTCCCCTGTCTCCTTCTATCGGTCCCTCTCTCTCCCATCCCAACTCCCCTGTCTCCTTCTATCGGTCCCTCTCTCTCCCATCCCAACTCCCCTGTCTCCTTCCATCGGTCCCTCTCTCTCCCATCCCAACTCCCCTGTCTCCTTCTATCGGTCCCTCTCTCTCCCATCCCAACTCCCCTGTCTCCTTCCATCGGTCCCTCTCTCTCCCATACCAACTCTCCTGTCTCCTTCCATCGGTCCCTCTCTCTCCCATCCCAACTCTCCTGTCTCCTTCTATCGGTCCCTCTCTCTCCCATACCAACTCTCCTGTCTCCTTCTATCGGTCCCTCTCTCTCCCATTCCAACTCCCCTGTCTCCTTCTATCGGTCCCTCTCTCTCCCATCCCAACTCCCCTGTCTCCTTCTATCGGTCCCTCTCTCTCCCATCCCAACTCCCCTGTCTCCTTCCCTCGGTCCCTCTCTCTCCCATCCCAACTCCCCTGTCTCCTTCTATCGGTCCCTCTCTCTCCCATTCCAACTCCCCTGTCTCCTTCTATCGGTCCCTGTCTCTCTCTCCCATCCCAACTCCCCTGTCTCCTTCCATCGGTCCCTCTCTCTCCCATCCCAACTCCCCTGTCTCATTCCCTCTGTCCCTCTCTCTCCCATCCCAACTCCCTGTCTCCTTCCCTGTCTCTCTCTCCCATACCAACTCCCCTGTCTCCTTCTATCGGTCCCTCTCTCTCCCATTCCAACTCCCCTGTCTCATTCTATCGGTCCCTCTCTCTCCCATCCCAACTCCCGTCTCCTTCCCTGTCTCTCTCTCCCATCCCAACTCCCCTGTCTCCTTCCCTCTGTCCCTCTCTCTCCCATACCAACTCCACTGTCTCCTTCTATCGGTCCCTCTCTCTCTCTCCCATCCCAACTCCCCTGTCTCCTTCCCCTTCTCTCTCTCCCATCCCAACTCCACTGTCTCCTTCCCTCGTCTCTCTCTCTCCCATACCAACTCCACTGTCTCCTTCCCTGTCTCTCTCTCCCATACCAACTCCACTGTCTCCTTCCCTGTCTCTCTCTCCCATTCCAACTCCACTGTCTCCTTCCCTGTCTCTCTCTCCCATACCAACTCCACTGTCTCCCTCTCCCATTCCAACTCCCGTCTCCTTCCCTGTCTCTCTCTCCCATCCCAACTCCCCTGTCTCCTTCTATCGGTCCCTCTCCTCTCCCATCCCAACTCTCCTGTCTCCTTCTATCGGTCCCTCTCTCTCCCATCCCAACTCCCCTGTCTTCTTCTATCGGTCCCTCTCTCTCCCATTCCAACTCTCCTGTCTCCTTCTATCGGTCCCTCTCTCTCCCATCCCAACTCCCCTGTCTCCTTCTATCGGTCCCTCTCTCTCCCCATCCCAACTCCCCTGTCTCCTTCTATCGGTCCCTCTCTCTCCCATCCCAACTCCCCTGTCTCCTTCTATCGGTCCCTCTCTCTCCCATCCCAACTCCCCTGTCTCCTTCCCTCTGCTCTCTCTCCCATCCCAACTCCCCTGTCTCCTTCCCTCTCTCTCTCCCCCATCCCAACTCCCCTGTCTCCTTCCATCTGTCCCTCTCTCTCCCATCCCAACTCCCCTGTCTTCATTCTATCGGTCCCTCTCTCTCCCATCCCAACTCCCCTGTCTCCTTCTATCGGTCCCTCTCTCTCCCATCCCAACTCCCCTGTCTCCTTCTATCGGTCCCTCTCTCTCCCATCCCAACTCTCCTGTCTCCTTCTATCGGTCCCTCTCTCTCCCATCCCAACTCCCCTGTCTCCTTCCCTGTCTCTCTCTCCCATCCCAACTCCACTGTCTCCTTCCCTGTCTCTCTCTCCCATCCCAACTCCACTGTCTCCTTCCCTGTCTCTCTCTCCCATACCAACTCCACTGTCTCCCTCTCCCATTCCAACTCCCGTCTCCTTCCCTGTCTCTCTCTCCCATTCCAACTCTCCTGTCTCCTTCTATCGGTCCCTCTCTCTCCCATCCCAACTCCCCTGTCTCATTCTATCGGTCCCTCTCTCTCCCATCCCAACTCCCCTGTCTCCTTCTATCGGTCCCTCTCTCTCCCATCCCAACTCCCCTGTCTCCTTCTATCGGTCCCTCTCTCCCCCATCCCAACTCCCCTGTCTCCTTCCCTCGGTCCCTCTCTCTCCCATCCCAACTCCACTGTCTCCTTCCCTGTCTCTCTCTCCCCATCCCAACTCCACTGTCTCCTTCTATCGGTCCCTCTCTCTCCCATTCCAACTCCCTGTCTCCTTCTATCGGTCCCTCTCTCCCCCATCCCAACTCTCCTGTCTCCTTCTATCGGTCCCTCTCTCTCCCATACCAACTCTCCTGTCTCCTTCTATCGGTCCCTCTCTCTCCCATCCCAACTCCCCTGTCTCCTTCTATCGGTCCCTCTCTCTCCCATCCCAACTCTCCTGTCTCCTTCTATCGGTCCCTCTCTCTCCCATCCCAACTCCCCTGTCTCCTTCTATCGGTCCCTCTCTCTCCCATCCCAACTCTCCTGTCTTCTTCTATCGGTCCCTCTCTCTCCCATCCCAACTCTCCTGTCTCCTTCTATCGGTCCCTCTCTCTCCCATCCCAACTCTCCTGTCTTCTTCTATCGGTCCCTCTCTCTCCCATCCCAACTCTCCTGTCTCCTTCTATCGGTCCCTCTCTCTCCCATCCCAACTCCCCTGTCTCCTTCTATCGGTCCCTCTCTCTCCCATACCAACTCCCCTGTCTCCTTCTATCGGTCCCTCTCTCTCCCATCCCAACTCCCCTGTCTCCTTCTATCGGTCCCTCTCTCTCCCATACCAACTCTCCTGTCTTCTTCTATCGGTCCCTCTCTCTCCCATCCCAACTCTCCTGTCTCCTTCTATCGGTCCCTCTCTCTCCCATCCCAACTCTCCTGTCTTCTTCTATCGGTCCCTCTCTCTCCCATACCAACTCTCCTGTCTTCTTCTATCGGTCCCTCTCTCTCCCATTCCAACTCTCCTGTCTTCTTCTATCGGTCCCTCTCTCTCCCATACCAACTCTCCTGTCTTCTTCTATCGGTCCCTCTCTCTCCCATTCCAACTCTCCTGTCTTCTTCTATCGGTCCCTCTCTCTCCCATCCCAACTCTCCTGTCTTCTTCTATCGGTCCCTCTCTCTCCCATCCCAACTCCCCTGTCTCCTTCTATCGGTCCCTCTCTCTCCCATCCCAACTCTCCTGTCTTCTTCTATCGGTCCCTCTCTCTCCCATCCCAACTCCCCTGTCTTCTTCTATCGGTCCCTCTCTCTCCCATCCCAACTCTCCTGTCTTCTTCTATCGGTCCCTCTCTCTCCCATTCCAACTCTCCTGTCTCCTTCTATCGGTCCCTCTCTCTCCCATCCCAACTCTCCTGTCTTCTTCTATCGGTCCCTCTCTCTCCCATTCCAACTCCCCTGTCTCCTTCTATCGGTCCCTCTCTCTCCCATACCAACTCCCCTGTCTCCTTCTATCGGTCCCTCTCTCTCCCATTCCAACTCTCCTGTCTTCTTCTATCGGTCCCTCTCTCTCCCATACCAACTCTCCTGTCTTCTTCTATCGGTCCCTCTCTCTCCCATCCCAACTCCCCTGTCTCCTTCTATCGGTCCCTCTCTCTCCCATCCCAACTCCCCTGTCTCCTTCTATCGGTCCCTCTCTCTCCCATACCAACTCTCCTGTCTTCTTCTATCGGTCCCTCTCTCTCCCATCCCAACTCCCCTGTCTCCTTCTATCGGTCCCTCTCTCTCCCATCCCAACTCTCCTGTCTCCTTCTATCGGTCCCTCTCTCTCCCATACCAACTCTCCTGTCTTCTTCTATCGGTCCCTCTCTCTCCCATTCCAACTCTCCTGTCTTCTTCTATCGGTCCCTCTCTCTCCCATACCAACTCTCCTGTCTTCTTCTATCGGTCCCTCTCTCTCCCATACCAACTCTCCTGTCTTCTTCTATCGGTCCCTCTCTCTCCCATACCAACTCTCCTGTCTTCTTCTATCGGTCCCTCTCTCTCCCATACCAACTCTCCTGTCTTCTTCTATCGGTCCCTCTCTCTCCCATACCAACTCTCCTGTCTTCTTCTATCGGTCCCTCTCTCTCCCATCCCAACTCCCCTGTCTCCTTCTATCGGTCCCTCTCTCTCCCATCCCAACTCCCCTGTCTCCTTCTATCGGTCCCTCTCTCTCCCATACCAACTCTCCTGTCTTCTTCTATCGGTCCCTCTCTCTCCCATACCAACTCTCCTGTCTCCTTCTATCGGTCCCTCTCTCTCCCATCCCAACTCCCCTGTCTCCTTCTATCGGTCCCTCTCTCTCCCATACCAACTCTCCTGTCTTCTTCTATCGGTCCCTCTCTCTCCCATTCCAACTCTCCTGTCTTCTTCTATCGGTCCCTCTCTCTCCCATACCAACTCTCCTGTCTTCTTCTATCGGTCCCTCTCTCTCCCATACCAACTCCCCTGTCTTCTTCTATCGGTCCCTCTCTCTCCCATTCCAACTCTCCTGTCTTCTTCTATCGGTCCCTCTCTCTCCCCATCCCGACTCCCCTCTCTCCTTCTCCTCGGTCCCTCTCTCTCCCATCCAACTCTCCCTGTCTCTCTTCTCCATCGGTCCCTCTCTCTCCCATACCAACTCTCCTGTCTTCTTCTATCGGTCCCTCTCTCTCCCATACCAACTCTCCTGTCTTCTTCTATCGGTCCCTCTCTCTCCCATTCCAACTCTCCTGTCTTCTTCTATCGGTCCCTCTCTCTCCCATACCAACTCCACTGTCTCCTTCCCTGTCTCTCTCTCTCTACTTAATTCCCACATCCCTTTCTTTTGGTCCAATATCCTTTTTCCTACTGTACTGTCTCCTCAAAGTATTCTAATGTATCTCTTTCTCATCTCATCTCACCCTCCCTTTTCCCCTCTCCTTCTGTATGTCTTTCTACCTCTCTACCTCCCACTCCTCCTCTCTCCCACCCCCTCTCTGCTACTATAAATGACAGCCTGTTCTCAGACCTCACTAAAGAACCAGCTAAATGCCATTAAACTGCTTGGCTTTGCGCTGCCTTCAGCTCTGCCTCAGCCCCTCCGAGGTTACAAACAATCTGAATTTGTCGTGCTGCTGAGTCATGTGGTTTTTCTCATGTGGAATGAAAAAGAGAGAAGAAAAGAGGTCTGTGTTTGCTGTTTTAAACTGCTGCCTTTTGAGCCTCATTTGGTTTACGAGCCCACAAGGGAGCGTGCAGACGGTTCAAGTAGGAGTCAGTGTGACTTGAAGCATTAAAATGCTAACTCTGGAATACATGTGACAGAACTCGATGGGAGTTTTTGCAATGCAGTTTCTCCTCACATTGTTTATGCCGTATTGGAGGTGTTAGGGTCGACATCTGGAAGGCATCTTCATCCAAACTGAGGCTACTTCTCTACCTACTCTGGCCTCAAAGGCAGAAAAACTGTAAGACATGAAACTTGAGAATTGGCTTCGCTAAGTAAAACAAAATGAAAGCCAACCAACACAGTGAAGGACTTTACAGTTATTCAGCCCATTCCAGATAGATATGAACTCCTAACCACTACAAGAGGCTTTCTAAAGTTAAATAAGGAGAATTAAGGAGAAATAAACAGTCAATGATAAGTAACTATTCACAGAAATTCAAAGTCAGAAAGTCTCTCTCTGTTCTTTCTCTCTCACTCTGAGTCTCTCGCTCCGTTTCTCTCTCTTTGTTTCTTTCTCTCTCCCTCTCGCTCTGTTTCTCTCTCTGAGGGAGATAACGTTGTGGCGACGCAGCAGTCCATTTCATTTTCCTTTACAACCTGCCCATCCAGGTAAATGGTGCTAATCGATCACACAGACAGTATGATTAAACTAGCTTAGCGTAGCCACTCTGATGATAGTAGCTTTAACTTTGGCTCAGTGATTGCATTAGCTAGCTTACCATAGGCAGTGTAAATATGTTAGCTTGGCTTAGCCTCTTGACTGACACTAATATTAGCAAAATGAGGACAACACTCTTAAAACCAAGCCTCCACAAACAGTGAGTTGATGAAACCCTTCTAAACGAGTAAATAACAGACAAACACTCCTAATCACTCCTTCTTTGTCTTATTTTCTTATTTTTCCGCTTTAATTATATATTCCCATAATCCTAAGTCCTTTTTAAATATGCAACATATTGTGGTGGCTTCTCCCCACACTGAAAAGACAAAGACAACTGTTGCACGGAGATAAAAGTACAGAGAGAGAGTGATTAAAAATGGCTACAAGTGCTCTCTTCTCCTTTTCTCTCTCTCTCCTTGATCAGCTGAATCAGTGGGCCGCTAACACAGGCCTTTTATTGGATCAGTCAATGTGTGATTAATAAAAACTATTATGGCCATATCAGAAACAAAAACACAGACAATCCATACACATACTGGAGGAGAAGGGCACTTTCAGGCAACGCTCATCTCCGGAATAACAAAATGTCTTCCTTTCCCCCTTTCATTTGTTTACATGGTGATATAAGGATAGATACTCTCCAATAAAGAGATGAGTTTCCAGCTCTCTACCTCTCTTCACTCCCTACTGAGTCATGCGCTCTTCATCACAATCTCTCTCCACCTCCTCCTCTGCTCATTTGCCTGTCTCGCCATCAAATTCATCCTTCTCTCGATCTCTCCCTCTCTGCCAGCTCTCTTTCATTTCATCACTCTTCTCTGTCTCCTTGATTTCTGGGACTGTCATTTCATCATCACTTTCTTCCTCTCCCTCGTGCTCTGCTGCAGCCCTCCTATATCTTCCTCTTGATTCATTTAGGTGGCTAAGCTTACCTTCTTTCTTTCCTTTCAGAAACCGTACCTTCCTCAGCCTCACATCAGACCTCCCATTTCTATATACCCATGCAAATATGTATGTATTTCTCCCCTCATCCAGACAGTCCAGTTAGTGTGCGTGTGTGTAATGGACTGTGACGTGTTCAAAGGGCCGGTGCTTTGTACTGATCTGCCCCAGGTCGCTCTCTCAGGCTCTACGGGAACTCAAAGCCAATCTAGTAAGAAAGACCTGAAGTCAAAATGAAAAGTGATCCTTTTCACTTTCAACTACTTCATTCTATTAACCACTATGTCTGTGAGAGCCCCACAGCCTGAAAGAGACAGAGAGAGGGAGAGGGAGAGAGAGAAGGGGAGATGAGAGAAAGAAAGAGAGAGAAATAAGGGGAGAGAAGGGGAGAGAGAGACAGAGAGAGAGAGAGAGAGAGAGAGACAGAGAGAGACAGAGAAAGAGGGGGAGAGAGAGTTGTGTGTGTAAAAGTCAGAGAGAAACAGAGTAAGAAAGAGGAGATGGCAGAGAGAGAGAGAACGAGGGAGAATAAGATAGAGATGGAGAAATATTGAATATTGTGCCTTTTTGAGCCGTGCCATGTTTTCTAAAGACTGTCTGACCAAGCTATCGTCCTCTCTACTCTGTCATCACCATTCACTGTAACCATACCCTGTCCCATAATAAAACAGGCAAACACACACACACGCACACACACCATCACATAGTTACACAGCCATGGAAATGTGTGTGTACTCTCCAGGCATTTGTGTGAATGAAATAATAGCCTTCTGAACGAAATGGAGAAAAAGGCCAGAGAAACACATTACTATGTCAACAGCAGCAACGCCAGCAGCTGCAGACAAACAGCCAGGCTTAACCCTGACCAGAGGCTGAATCACAACTAGGGAGGGTAATTATGTATAGTAACCACATCGCTAAATACTAAAGAACCACTACCTTTGTTTCGTTTACCATATTGTAGTGGTTATAGTTGTGGTTTTGTTTATAATGGAGGGTGTCATTTTGGCTACAGGGGTTGTGTCTATGGTCGTACTGACTGTGGTACTGACAGTGCAGAGGTGGTATTCATCATTGTACTGACAGTGCAGAGGTGGTATTCATCATGGTACTGACAGTGCAGAGGTGGTATTCATCATTGTACTGACAGTGCAGAGGTGGTATTCATCATTGTACTGACAGTGCAGAGGTGGTATTCATCATTGTACTGACAGTGCAGAGGTGGTATTCATCATGGTACTGACAGTGCAGAGGTGGTATTCATCATTGTACTGACAGTGCAGAGGTGGTATTCATCATGGTACTGACAGTGCAGAGGTGGTATTCATCATGGTACTGACAGTGCAGAGGTGGTATTCATCATGGTACTGACAGTGCAGAGGTGGTATTCATCATGGTACTGACAGTGCAGAGGTGGTATTCATCATGGTACTGACAGTGCAGAGGTGGTATTCATCATTGTACTGACAGTGCAGAGGTGGTATTCATCATGGTACTGACAGTGCAGAGGTGGTATTCATCATGGTACTGACAGTGCAGAGGTGGTATTCATCATGGTACTGACAGTGCAGAGGTGGTATTCATCATTGTACTGACAGTGCAGAGGTGGTATTCATCATGGTACTGACAGTGCAGAGGTGGTATTCATCATTGTACTGACAGTGCAGAGGTGGTATTCATCATGGTACTGACAGTGCAGAGGTGGTATTCATCATGGTACTGACAGTGCAGAGGTGGTATTCATCATGGTACTGACAGTGCAGAGGTGGTATTCATCATGGTACTGACAGTGCAGAGGTGGTATTCATCATGGTACTGACAGTGCAGAGGTGGTATTCATCATGGTACTGACAGTGCAGAGGTGGTATTCATCATGGTACTGACAGTGCAGAGGTGGTATTCATCATTGTACTGACAGTGCAGTAATCAAATTGACCATTGTTATGGTACTGACCGTGCAGTGGTTGTGCTGCTGCAGCAGGGTGGGGACATCTCCTCCTATGGGCATCTGTTTGGCCAGGTCCTCATCCTTCAGACAGATCCACCTCCACAGCTCCTCCAGCAGGCTCTGCAGACGACTCCAACGCTCCGCACTCGCCTCCAGGTGAGCCCTGGAAACACATGATCATTACATAGTAACATTACAGTTACAACCAGGGTTGGGTCATTACATAGTAACATTACAGTTACAACCAGGGTTGGGTCATTACATAGTAACATTACGGTTACAACCAGGGTTGGGTCATTACATAGTAACATTACAGTTACAACCTGGGTTGGGTCATTACATAGTAACATTACGGATACAACCAGGGTTGGGTCATATCATAGTAACATTACGGTTACAACCAGGGTTGGGTCATTACATAGTAACATTACGGTTACAACCAGGGTTGGGTCATTACATAGTAACATTACAGTTACAACCTGGGTTGGGTCATTGCATAGTAACATTACGGATACAACCAGGGTTGGGTCATATCATAGTAACATTATGGTTACAACCAGGGTTGGGTCATTACATAGTAACATTACAGTTACAACCAGGGTTGGGTCATATCATAGTAACATTATGGTTACAACCAGGGTTGGGTCATTACATAGTAACATTACAGTTACAACCAGGGTTGGGTCATTACATAGTAACATTACGGTTACAACCAGGGTTGGGTCATATCATAGTAACATTACGGTTACAACCAGGGTTGGGTCATTACATAGTAACATTACGGTTACAACCAGGGTTGGGTCATTACATAGTAACATTACAGTTACAACCAGGGTTGGGTCATATCATAGTAACATTACAGTTACAACCAGGGTTGGGTCATTACATAGTAACATTACAGTTACAACCAGGGTTGGGTCATATCATAGTAACATTACGGTTACAACCAGGGTTGGGTCATTACATAGTAACATTACAGTTACAACCAGGGTTGGGTCATTACATAGTAACATTACGGTTACAACCAGGGTTGGGTCATTACATAGTAACATTACGGTTACAACCAGGGTTGGGTCATTACATAGTAACATTACGGTTACAACCAGGGTTGGGTCATTACATAGTAACATTATGGTTACAACCAGGGTTGGGTCATATCATAGTAACATTACGGTTACAACCAGGGTTGGGTCATTACATAGTAACATTATGGTTACAACCAGGGTTGGGTCATTACATAGTAACATTACGGTTACAACCAGGGTTGGGTCATATCATAGTAACATTATGGTTACAACCTGGGTTGGGTCATTACATAGTAACATTACGGTTACAACCAGGGTTGGGTCATATCATAGTAACATTACGGTTACAACCAGGGTTGGGTCATATCATAGTAACATTACAGTTACAACCAGGGTTGGGTCATATCATAGTAACATTACAGTTACAACCAGGGTTGGGTCATTACATAGTAACATTACGGTTACAACCAGGGTTGGGTCATATCATAGTAACATTACGGTTACAACCAGGGTTGGGTCATATCATAGTAACATTACAGTTACAACCAGGGTTGGGTCATTACATAGTAACATTACAGTTACAACCAGGGTTGGGTCATATCATAGTAACATTACGGTTACAACCAGGGTTGGGTCATTACATAGTAACATTACGGTTACAACCTGGGTTGGGTCATTACATAGTAACATTACGGTTACAACCTGGGTTGGGTCATTACATAGTAACATTACGGTTACAACCAGGGTTGGGTCATTATATAGTATCATTACAGTTACAACCAGGGTTGGGTCATTACATAGTAACATTACGGTTACAACCAGGGTTGGGTCATATCATAGTAACATTACGGTTACAACCTGGGTTGGGTCATTACATAGTAACATTACGGTTACAACCTGGGTTGGGTCATTACATAGTAACATTACAGTTACAACCAGGGTTGGGTCATTACATAGTAACATTACAGTTACAACCAGGGTTGGGTCATTACATAGTAACAATACGGTTACAACCAGGGTTGGGTCATTATATAGTATCATTACAGTTACAACCAGGGTTGGGTCATTACATAGTAACATTACGGTTACGACCAGGGTTGGGTCATATCATAGTAACATTACGGTTACAACCAGGGTTGGGTCATTATATAGTAACATTACAGTTACAACCAGGGTTGGGTCATTATATAGTAACATTACAGTTACAACCAGGGTTGGGTCATTACATAGTAACATTACAGTTACAACCAGGGTTGGGTTATTACATAGTAACATTACAGTTACAACCAGGGTTGGGTCATTACATAGTAACATTACAGTTACAACCAGGGTTGAGTCATATCATAGTAACATTACGGTTACAACCAGGGTTGGGTCATATCATAGTAACATTACGGTTACAACCAGGGTTGAGTCATATCATAGTAACATTACGGTTACAACCAGGGTTGGGTCATATCATAGTAACATTACAGTTACAACCAGGGTTGGGTCATATCATAGTAACATTATGGTTACAACCAGGGTTGGGTCATATCATAGTAACATTACGGTTACAACCAGGGTTGGGTCATATCATAGTAACATTACAGTTACAACCAGGGTTGGGTCATATCATAGTAACATTACGGTTACAACCAGGGTTGGGTCATAACATAGTAACATTACAGTTACAACCAGGGTTGGGTCATATCATAGTAACATTATGGTTACAACCAGGGTTGGGTCATTACATAGTAACATTACGGTTACAACCAGAGTTGGGTCATATCATAGTAACATTATGGTTACAACCTGGGTTGGGTCATAACATAGTAACATTACGGTTACAACCAGGGTTGGGTCATAACATAGTAACATTATGGTTACAACCAGGGTTGGGTCATTACATAGTAACATTATGGTTACAACCAGGGTTGGGTCATTACATAGTAACATTATGGTTACAACCTGGGTTGGGTCATAACATAGTAACATTACGGTTACAACCAGTGTTGGGTCATAACATAGTAACATTATGGTTACAACGAGGGTTGGGTCATATCATAGTAACATTATGGTTACAACCAGAGTTGGGTCATATCATAGTAACATTATGGTTACAACCAGAGTTGGGTCATATCATAGTAACATTACGGTTACAGCCAGGGTTGGGTTACATGTAATCTGATCAAAAACACGGTAACTGTAATCAGTTATGTAACCAGGAAAAATATTGTAATCAGATTACAGATTGTTTAGAAAAACTAGATGATTGCTTATTGAATTGCGAAAAAATACATTATGGCACCTTTCTGTTTTCTCAATGACATTCAATTCAGCATTGAAAATGCTGTTCCACCTGAGTGAGTTTGACCACAAGTCAGAGACCACTGTGATGACACACCAAAGTGTTTAATGGATAATTTTTGTCTTCTTCTAATGCCTCTTAAAGGTAAAGTAATCCAAAAGTAACTGAAAGTAATCAGATTACGTTACTGATTTGGGGTAATCCAAAAGTTACATTACTGATTACAATGTTGGACAGGTAACTAGTAACTGTAACAGATTACATTTAGAAGGTAATCTACTGAACCCTGGTTACAATACGGTTAAAATAATGTCTACAATACAGTTATGACATGGTTGAAACATGTTACAAGATGGTTATGACATGGTTGAAACATGTTACAAGATGGTTATGACATGGTTGAAACATGGTTACAAGATGTTATGACATGGTTAAAACATGGTTACAAGATGGTTATGACATGGTTAAAACATGGTTACAAGATGGTTATGACATGGTTAAAACATGGTTACAAGATGGTTATGACATGGTTAAAACATGGTTACAAGATGGTTATGACATGGTTAAAGCAGTTTCAAACATGACCATGATCGGGTCCATCACCATGTAAGCAGAAGGTTCCAGGTGGATACTAGGACAGAATAACATGGTTAGACTGGCGAGGTTGGGGTGGGCGTGTCAACCATTACAACTGGACATATTTCAAAGTGTCCAACATCTGGAAGCATTAAGACGAGGAAACAAGAGACTGAATGTTACACTGAGAGTTTCCTTCTCTGTAGGGCAGCCAAAACCAATTCTACAGGAGTGTGTGTGTGTGTGTCTGTGTGTGTGTGTGTGTGGTTATACAGCATAATGTGTATTATTATTCAGTGTGTGTGTGTGTGTGTGTGTGTGTGTGTGTGTGTGTGTGTGTGTGTGTGTGTGTGTGTGTGTGTGTGTGTGTGTGTGTGTGTGTGTGTGTGTGTGTGTGTGCGCGCATCAACGTGTGTGGTTATACAGTATAATGTGTATTATTATTCAGTGTGTGTCTGTGAGTGTGTGTGTGAGTGTGTTCTTAAATGCTTTGTTTTGACATTCTGAACATGATGTACAGCCGCACAGTCCCATAGCAGCTACTCTAATTATACATGTCCAGTAATTAAGACATAATGGACCTTAAATAATACACACACTGCAGCACCCGCCCACCCACCCTGATAACAGCTCAGCTTTAACCCTCTCCCATAGGGCTACACTGAGTACATGGTGTTGCAGTGTTTCTAACTAGTTTCATCTCTTCACCACAACCCTGTCTTCCGCTTCACCACAACCCTCTCTTCCGCTTCACCACAACCCTCTCTTCCTCACCACAACCCTCTCTTCTTACCACAACCCTCTCTTCCTCACCACAACCCTCTCTTCTTACCACAACCCTCTCTTCTTACCACAACCCTCTCTTCCTCACCACAACTCTTTTTCATGCACATAAATATTACACAACAAACCAGTCAGCATGGTTATGACATACACTCCCTTGCATATCTAAATGGGAATGATTATTGATTGTAATGCATTAGTCATGGTCAAATATAAATAAGAGAGTGTAGACCAGCACTGCAGTAGGTCCAGTGGATGCTTTAAAGTAACTGTCCAGTGTTTCCAGATTTCTTTGTAATATGACCTATAATTAATTACAATATGAGTCAAATAGTTTTTCCTTCCCAAAAATGGCAATGAACTATGTTTTAAATCAGCTTTTCTGTGTTGGAAACCCCAACCGCAGAATGATATGTCCACATACCGGTCAATATTAATGCGAGTAGCCCACTGACTGGCCAGCTCATTCTCCTCAGGAGGATGACATCATCCTCTATGAGGAAATAGCAAGCATTGTCTTAAACGGTCCGTTTATGCTTTGGCCACAAATACGAGTATACGACGGGGCAACAACATTATTTGGGAATGAAAAAGTGAGATTTTCACTGGACAGTTATTTTAAAAGGAAAATACCACTCAAAAACGATCTTCTGGTATTTGTTTCATTAGTCCACTGTTGACACAATGTTTTGCATGTCAATAAACAAGTTGTCAAGATATAGAACTTTCAAAATACAGAAAGTGAATTTACAGAAAGTTTCAGTGAATGATTAAGATATGAAAGTCTTGGACTGCACTTTTTTCCTTTAGAGAGGTTGAGTATCTGTGTTCTGTAATGTAACAGTACAGTCTGTGCTTGGGAGCCTTTTTACTGTTTGTTGGAAGAATGTTGCAGTGCTGACCGTATTTAGACTTCTACATTCTACAGGTTTACGGTGCTGATCTAAAGGCATTATTTTACAGTACTGACTCACCCTATGTTATTATTAGTATGTTAGAGTACTGACCATACAGTGCATTCGACCCCTTCCCTTTTCCCACATTTTGTAACGTTACAGCCTTATTGATTATTTATAAAAAATGGCAAATTTATAAAAAGTTAAAAACATAAATAACTTATTTACATAAGTATTCAGACCCTTTACTATGACTCTCGAAATTGAGGCTTCTACAACTTGTTTGGAGTCCACCTGGGGTAAATTCAATTGATTGGACATGATTTGGAAAGGCACACACCTGTCTATATAAGAACCCACAGTTGACAGTGGATGTCAGAGCAAAAACCAAGCCATGAGGTCGAAGGAATTGTCCGTAGAGCTCAGAGACAGGATTGTGTCGAGGCACAGATCTGGGGAAGGGTCCCAAAACATTTCTGCAGCACTGAAGCATCCCCATCGAACACAGTGGCCTCCATCATTCTTAAATTGAAGTTTGGAACCACCAAGACTCTTCCTAGAGCTGGCTTCCCGGCCAAACTGAGCAATCGGGGGAGAAGGGCCTTGATCAGGGAGGTAACCAACCCTACAGTCACTCTGACAGAACTCTAGTTTCTCTGTTGAGATGGGAGATTCTTCCAGAAGGACAACCAAGCCACTCCTCAGTAAAAGGCACATGACAGAACACTTGGAGTTTGCCAAAAGGCACCTAAAGGACTCTCAGAATATGAGAAACAAGATTCTCTGATCTGATGAAACCAAGATTGAACTCTTTGGCCTGAATGCCAAGCATCATGTCTGGAGGAAACCTGGCACCATTCCTACAGTGAAGCGTGGTGTTGGCAGCATCATGCTGTGGGGATGTTTTTCAGCGGCAGGGACTGGGAGACTAGTCAGGACCGAGGGAAAGATGAACGGAGCAAAGTACAGAGAGATCCTTGATGAAAACCTGCTCCAAAGCGCTCAGGACCTCAGACTGGAGCAAAGGTTCACCTTCCAACAGGACAATGACCCTAAGCACACTGCCAAGACAACACAGAAGTGGCTTCAGGACAAGTATCTGAATGACCTTGAGTGGCCCAGCGAGAGACTGGACTTGAACCCGATCGAACATCCCTGGAGACCTGAAAATAGCTGTGCAGCAACGCTCCCCATCCAACCTGACAAAGCTTGAGAGGATCTGCAGAGAAGAATGAGAGAAACTCCACAAATACAGGTGTGCCAAGCTTGTAACGTCATACCCAAGAAGACTCAAGGCTGTAATCGCTGCCAAAGGTGCTTCAACAAAGTACTGAATAAAGGGTCTGAATATACTTACTGTATGTAAATGTGATGTTTCTGTTTTAATTTGTTATAAATTTGCCAACATTTCTAAAAACCTGTTTTTGTTTTGTCATTATGGGGTATTGGGTGTAGATTGATGAGTGGAAAAAACCAATTCAATCAATTTTAGAATAAGGCTGTAACATAACAAAACTTGGAAAACGTTAAGGGGTCTGAATACTTTCCGAATGCACTGTGTTAGCAGAGATTTGTTGTTTAGTGTTATGGTACTGAATGAATGTTGTCAGTATATTATACAGTAGTACTGACTGAATGTTGTCAGTATATTATACAGTAGTACTGACCGAATGTTGTCAGTATATTATACAGTAGTACTGACTGAATGTTGTCAGTATATTATACAGTAGTACTGACCGAATGTTGTCAGTATATTATACAGTAGTACAGACTGAACGTTGTCAGTATATTATACAGTAGTACTGAATGAATGTTGTCAGTATATTATACAGTAGTACTGACCGAATGTTGTCAGTATATTATACAGTAGTACTGACTGAATGTTGTCAGTATATTATACAGTAGTACTGACTGAATGTTGTCAGTATATTATACAGTAGTACAGACTGAACGTTGTCAGTATATTATACAGTAGTACAGTCTGAATGTTGTCAGTATATTATACAGTAGTACTGACTGAATGTTGTTAGTTTATTATACAGTAGTACTGACTGAATGTTGTTAGTATATTATACAGTAGTACTGACCGAATGTTGTCAGTATATTATACAGTAGTACTGACCGTATGTTGTCAGTATATTATGCAGTAGTACTGACCGAATGTTGTCAGTATATTATACAGTAGTATTGACCGTATGTTGTCAGTATATTATACAGTAGTACTGACTGAATGTTGTCAGTATATTATACAGTAGTACTGACCGTATGTTGTCAGTATATTATACAGTAGTACTGACTGAATGTTGTCAGTATATTATACAGTAGTACAGACTGAATGTTGTCAGTATATTATACAGTAGTACTGACTGAATGTTGTCAGTATATTATACAGTAGTACTGACTGAATGTTGTCAGTATATTATACAGTAGTACAGACTGAATGTTGTCAGCATATTATACAGTAGTACAGACTGAATGTTGTCAGTATATTATACAGTAGTACAGACTGAATGTTGTCAGTATATTATACAGTAGTACAGACTGAATGTTGTCAGTATATTATACAGTAGTACAGACTGAATGTTGTCAGTATATTATACAGTAGTACAGACTGAATGTTGTCAGCATATTATACAGTAGTACAGACTGAATGTTGTCAGTATATTATACAGTAGTACAGACTGAATGTTGTCAGTATATTATACAGTAGTACAGACTGAATGTTGTCAGTATATTATACAGTAGTACAGACTGAATGTTGTCAGTATATTATACAGTAGTACTGACTGTTGTCAGTATATTATACAGTAGTACAGACTGAACGTTGTCAGTATATTATACAGTAGTACTGAATGAATGTTGTCAGTATATTATACAGTAGTACTGACTGAATGTTGTCAGTATATTATACAGTAGTACAGACTGACTGTTGTCAGTATATTATACAGTAGTACAGACTGAACGTTGTCAGTATATTATACAGTAGTACTGACTGAATGTTGTCAGTATATTATACAGTAGTACTGACTGAATGTTGTCAGTATATTATACAGTAGTACAGACTGAATGTTGTCAGTATATTACACAGTAGTACTGACTGAATGTTGTCAGTATATTATACAGTAGTACTGACTGAATGTTGTCAGTATATTATACAGTAGTACTGACCGAATGTTGTCAGTATATTATACAGTAGTACTGACTGAATGTTGTCAGTATATTATACAGTAGTACTGACTGAATGTTGTCAGTATATTACACAGTAGT